>NC_059108.1:30828732-31134426 GCF_020740685.1 Jaculus jaculus
ATAGTCCAAGATGTTTTAACTGAGCCATAATACCAAAAAATAACCTAAACAAAACCATAATGGCACAGAATAAATATTCACACTGCAAAAGATGGCATTGGGCATAGCCAAGAAACATTCAACTAATACAAGATTTAAACAACCAGGGCAAACATCAAACTCTGTAGCTTCAAGTCTAGCAATTCTAGCCAGTGACAAATCTTTAAGTCCAGTAATTCTAACCAGCAACAAGTCTCGGGCATTCCAATTCCGCCCCTCCAACGAGGCTACTCACAGTCCTGGGAAACTTTATCAGGGCCAACAGCTCTCCTTGGCAGCCATCTCATGGTACCAGGATCTCCACTGGGTCTCCATTGCAATCCATGGTTCATCCTCATGGCCCCATGGGGTCTCTATGCAGGCAACCAGCAAACCCGCTTCACACTGCCCATGGCCATTTCCAAAACACAAGACCATGTTGCAGACTCAATGACCCTCTTTCTAGCATTTCTTATAGTCCACAATACCAGGTAGGGTGCCAATTTGTTAGACCATGGGTGAATAAAGCAGATTTTGAAGAACAGGACACTCCTTGAGCACTCAGGCCCCTTCAAAAGAGTCTACATTCTTCTTGTTGCCCCAGCACAGGTCAGCTAGCCCAGTCTCAAAGGTTGTAATCTCTCAGTTGCCTCCAGCAGGCTGTATATGCTCTGAATCAGCGTCCTATATATGGTACTGTTTCTCCTATAGCCCGGATTCACACGTCAAGGAATCAAGGGGTGGAAATGGGGATGGTCCCACTTACCATCACCCAAGTGACCCGTTAGGTAGATTTTTGCTTCCTGTTCCTGCAACCTTATGCTCTGTTGGACTACAAGTCTTGGTCCCAGAGTGGGGAGTGCTTTTTCCAGGAGACACAAAGAACATTCCATTGAACTGGAAGCTAAGACTTCCTCCTGGTCACTTTGGGCTCCTAATGCCCTTGAGTGAACAGGCTGAGAAAGGAGTTACAATGATAGCAGGGGTGATTGATCCAGATTACAGGGGGAAATTTGTTTGCTCCTCCACAATGGAGATAAGGAAGAGTATGCCTGGAGTGCAGGAGATCCTTTAGGGCGTCCGTTAGTGTTACCATGTCCTGTTGTCAAATTCAATGGACGACTGCAACAACCCAATAGAAGTAGTGTGATAAATGGCCCAGATCCTTCAGGAATGAAGGTATGACTTACCCCTCCAGGTAAAGAACCAAGACCTGCTGAGGTGCTTACGGAAGGTGGAGGAAATACAGAATGGGTAGCAGAAGAAGGCAGTTACAAAGATCAGCTAAGGCCACATGACCAGTTACAGAAACGAGGACTGTGATTGCAATGTTTCTGTCCTGCCTTGATAACAGAGTGTTTGTATGTATCTACACCAATATTAAGATTATATCATTAGCTAATTGTTGAATTTATATTAGGCCCATTATATTAGAGACTAAGCTTTGTGTTTGGGGAAAGATTTTGCGGTTCCAGATGTACATGGAATAGTTACGCGATGTTAAGTGGAATTATGAGCTTGTTACTGTTTTCATTTGGAAATTAAGTATGATGTAAGGAGACATGATTTGATGCCAAGTTGACAAGGGGTGGACTTGTGATAGTTAAGGTGTTGTCAACTTGATCTGTTTAGTAATCCACAGGTTGCTTCTAGGAAGGATCAACTAAAAGAAGAGGTCTTTCCCCCAGGATGAGCCCTTCCCCCAGAGTGGGCAGACACACTCAGATGGGGACTTGATATAAGGAAGCTCTGGATAAAAGAGTTCCTTTCCTTCCTTCCTCCCTTCCACTTGGCTGCAGGAGCTGCTTGCTACCTTCCAGCATGGATTGAAGACCAGTGTGGACTAAAGACGAGCATCAACTGAAGACCTGCCTGGATGTAAACCCAGTGGCTCCTCAGGAAGCCTCCAGGCTTTCTGGCACCATCTGCAGTGCTGGGTCTGGACTGCTGAGGCATCTGGCCATGTGGACTGAGCAGCTACCAGGTTTGGTGATTCTCGGGCCTGCAACTGCTATTGGACTACTGTAAGCTGATTCAATAAAACCCATTTTTGAAATAATTCATTCTAGCAGTTCTGTTCCTCTAGAGAACTCTGACTAATACAGATGGTAAGACCCTATTACTGAAGACTCCACATACTTGGGCTGCAAGGCCACTGAGAAATCCTGCTGGAACTGAGCTGATAACCTCCTCCATGTAGACAGCTGACTGAAAGCTGGAAGAAGCTATTCTACATGTAGCTCAATGGGAGAAAGAGATACCACCAGTGAAGATACTCAACAGTGGACACTGCAAGCCTTATAATTCCCAGCCAGGCCAAATGAGCCAATGGGTGCAATAGTGGCACATCTGTCATGGTGGAAACCAACGGCCCTCCAATTGGACTGCAGGCCCACTCCATGTGGGGGGAATACATCCCTGATACTGAAAACTTAAAACAGGGGTAGTCATGAGCCCTAGGGGTGTAACATCTGCTGATGTCTGGCTACATGTATATACTATGCTTATCAAACTGCCCAGTAAGCACCTCTCTTAATATTTATACCCTTATATTAACACTACTCTCACTTTTGGAAGAGAATCTTCTTTTTGCAGATGACTCAGAAGGTATCATAGTCCTGGAAAGAAGTGACTGGAGTACTGAGTAACATCTTGATTACACCTTCCTAGGCTCAGGGTCTAATGCATAAGAGGTGGCAGAAAGAATGTAAGAGCCAAAGGAAGTGTAGGACTCCTTACAACGTGCTCCCTCCAGACATAAAATGGCCTGGATATCCATGACCTCATAGTGCCTGACACTACCTACACAAGACCATCATAAGAGGAGGAAAAGATCATGACATCAAAATAAAAGAGAGACTGATTGAGATGGGGAGGGAATATGATGGAGAATGGAATCTCAAAGGGGAGGAAGTGGGGAGAGGGAGGGTATTACCATGGGATATTTTTTATAATCATGGAAAATGTTAATAAAAATTGAGAAAAAAATATGAAGAACAGCGCAGCTGGTTGCATTAGAATCAGAGCTTGTGACAACTAATTTTCTTATCTTACTCTTTCTTTTTTCAATGCACTGACTGGTTTGAAACCTAGAAAAGCAGCAATAAACAAGGTGCTCAAAGTGTAATTACCATAAATTCTCATTGAATATGCCAGTTCTGGTACAAAATGAAATAAAAACAAAGAAAGCAAAAGCAGTCTCAGTAGAGATTGCTAACTAATGGCTTATACTTAAGAAATATATTCATTTTTTATGTTTTTCTAACGCATCTTCAGTCATGCTTTTTCTTGACTAAATAGTTTATATTTATACATTTTTGCAATTTTAAATTTGAAATATGTATTTCCCTTTAGATTGAATTTGTACACATCTTTCACAGTAACAGGGGCTGAGAAGTTCTGTCTTTAGTAACAATCTGCTGAAATATTGGCCCATGAGTGAGTAGGGAGGGTCTTATGCTGGAAAAATATTTTCACTAAAAGATGAACTGGAGTAAAGTTAACAAATGGAGGTCAAGATTCCTATTCTAGTTAAACTGTACTACCTATAGAAAAAGTGATTTTTCTAATTTATTATTGACAGAACTTATTTATATTTTTTCCATTGCTGTTTATATGCACTGTTATCTAGTTCATGCCCACATTAACATATATGAATAGGGCTGGAGAGATGGCTTAGCAGTTAAGTGCTTGCCTGTGGAGCCTAAGGACCCCAGTTTGAAGCTTGACTCCTCAGAACCCACGTTAGCCAGATGCACAAGGGGGGGCACTCACCTGGAGTTCATTTGCAGTGGTTGGAGGCCCTGGTGTGCCCATTTTCTCTCTCTCTCTCTCTCTCTCTCTCTGTCACTCTCAAATAAATAAAAATAAACAAAAAAACATTTAAAAAAAGATATATGGAGAAAAGTGTATTTCTTTTCAGAATAAAAATATCAATAAATAACTAAATACATTTAACATTCATTTCTAAGATGCTCTCTTCAGTTCACCAAAATCCATCATTAACAGGCAGGTAGGGCAATATGTAGTATTTTCTTGATTAAAAACTAACTCTGGGGCTGGAAGGATGGCTTAGCGGTTAAGTCATTTGCCTGCAAGGCCAAAGGACCCAGATTCGATTCCCTGGGACTCACATTAGCCAGATACACAAGGGGTACACATGCCTAGAGTTCGTTTGTAATGGCTGGAGGCCCTGGTGCACCAATTCTCTCTCTTTCACTCTCTCTCTCTCTTTCTCAGTCAAATAAATAAATAAATAAATAAATAAAAATATTTTAAAAAACTAGCTCTGTGTGTTACATGATAAAACAAGTTGTTACAAATTTAAACAAAGCTATACATTAATATGATTGAAATGGCCACGCTCAGATTCAGGTTCTTTCATTTAGAAAACCTGGACTGATATTCCTTGGGTCAGTCAGTGTTGGAGATAGTGAGATGAAGCTCTCAGCTTATGACCTCAACAATCATATCCCTGTGGAAAGAAAAATCTGTCATAAACCAGTAGAAGACACAGTCCCAGCTGCTACAGTCTGCTTCTGTGCACTGTCCTATGATGGCAGACGACATGTATTAATCTGATCAGGCTGACCCACTGAATACCACAACTCAGAAATATAATTTTTAACATTTTATTTTTATTTATTTATTTGAGGGAAAGAGAGAATGGGTGCACCAGCTCCAGCTGCTGCAAATGAACTCCAGTTGCATGTGCCACCTTGTGCATCTGATTTATGTGGGATCTGGGGAATTGAATCTGGGTCCTATGGCTTTGAAGGCAAGTGCCTTAACTGCGAAGGCATTTCTCCAGCTAGGAAGTAAACTTTTTATAGTTCTGGAGGATAGGAAGCTCAATCAAGATTCCCAGTGAGAGCTTTCTTCCTGCTTGCAGATGGCCATCTTTTTGCTGTGACCTTACACAGCACAGAGAGCAAGTTGAGGGTGCTAACTATTTTGGGAGCAGGGCCTAATTCATCTACACCCCCTCCACCCAGCCAAATTCCTTCTCTTCAAATATTATCACATGGAGGAAGGCTTGGGTACATTCTTGGGGAAGAACAATACTGTCTCCAGGTGGGACCTCAGAACTGCCTTTCTCTCTAAGGGACAAGTTTATGTAGATATGGTTACACCCACTCCAAAACCTTCAGTCTGACCACCATTTTACAACCATAAAAACTTTCTATCCCTTAGTACATGCCACAATATTTTTTAATGGGCTAATATCTGGATTCAAATTATAATAAAATAACTTAGTTATCTATGAATGTCTTAAGACAAAATGGCTATGAAGTTGCATTAAAAATCTTAACCATGCCAGGCATGGTGGCACACGCCTTTAATCCCAGCCCTTGGAGGCAGAGGTAGGAGGACTGCCATGAGTTCGAGGCCACTTTGAGACCACATAGTGAATTCCAGGTCACCCTGAGCTAGAGTGAAACCCTACCTTGAAAAATCAAAAAAAAAAAAAAATCTTAATCATATATTATTGTATATACATGACATCACTCACATTCAGCAAAGTTTATTCTGGCTTACTTCCATATTTCAAGACTTCCATGTGCCTGCTGCCACTACAAACACTGCTAGAATTCACTCTCAAGCAGATCTTTTTCTGAACTGAGATTGTACACTAATATACAGTGAAGAAAAGTTGTTACCATTCATTTATTTTGGCCTAGATGCAAAGACTAGGAGGAGGAGGAGGGAAGACAATAGTTCTTTGACGCTAGCATTGGTAAGTTAGAAGAAGGCTAAAAGCCAAGAGTTAGAATAGTTAGATCTACCAAACAGATCTTCAGCAGAAGGAGAAAGAAAAGTACACGTCACAAAGCAGTGTATGAAACCATTGCCAAACATTGTGGACCATCTGATCCTTGTGCATTCTACAAATTCCTAGCTGGCTCTTGGGCCCTCTTGCTGTTTCCATAGCACATGCCCTCACCCTCTTAATCTCCACTCTGATCAGACAAGATCTCCAGCTTCTTCAGGTTTGCCCTTAGGCAGGATTTCTAATAGGCAGGTTTACGTTTTCCACATTTACTTACTGAGCATCATGGCATCAGCCATGATGAATGGGAGGAAAGAGGAGGCATCCTGGCCGCCAGGTGACCTAGCCCTGATGCTCCTCCCACAGTACTACCATGTGGCTAAGACAAAAAGTAGGTCACTTTTAAAACTAAACTTCTAGTACTCATCTTTAAGATGTAAATTTTCTAAGAATAGTCATAGTTTTCAAAGTATTATTGATATTGTAACATTGGCTTAAAATTAAAATTATTAAGTTTGCTGAAGTCCCTTTCAGTTTTTAGTGTACTTATAGTTTTAAAAGATATCTATATGGTGGTGGAAAGAATGTAAGAACCAAAGGAAGGGTGGGACTCCTTACAACACCCTTCTCCAGACACAAAATGACCTGGATATCCATGACCTCACAGTCTGACACTACCTACACAAGACCATCATAATAGGAGGAAAAGATGATGACATCAAAATGAAAGAGACTGATTGAGAGGGAGAAGAGGTATGATGGAGACTGGAATTGCAAAGGGGAAAGTGGAGGTAGGGAAGGAATTACCATGGGTTATTGTCTACAATTATGGAAATTGTCAATAAAAAAATTCTTTAAAAAGATGTCTATTCTCGTTAACCACATTATGTTTTCTTTGTCATATGTCTAAGGCTCACCAGCCACTGCCAATATTTATGTTCTTTTTATATAATCTGTCTCTATATGCTTATGTACAACAACTACATAACCAAATCTATGCCCATCAAGTGCCCTGATTTTACAATTGAGATATGTTTATGGCGTTTGGAAAGAACAAAGGTCAGGTGTATGCCTCCAATCTTCTGCATCACAGATGACATTGTGGAGAACTGGAATGGCAAAGCAAACTCAAAGTGCTCTACCTATTTTTTTGTATTTGTTATGGCATTTTCTGGAAGCTAGAAAGGAGTCATGAAGGGAGTGAGGGGGTAGGACTTAAGGGAAGGGGATAGTAGATATGTAAGCCTTTTTGTTGTTGCTTTGTATTTTTGATGCTGAGGACTGAACCTTGTGCTTTCTAGGCAAGTGCACACTCCTGAGCTAAATTCCCAACCTCCTGTAAGTCCTTTTTTAAAAAAAAATAAAAAGGTTAATAAAATCTTTTATTTTTCAAATAAAAATTAATTCAATATGAAAAATTAATACAGCTGAATAAAACTCCACTGTGTATGTGTGAACCACAGCTTCAGCTTCACATTTTTTAAAAAAATATTTTTATTTGCAAGCAGACAGAGATAGAAGAGAGGCAAACAGAGAATGGGTGGACCAGAGCTTCCAGCCATAGCAAATAGAATCCAGATGCATGAGCTACTTTGTGTATCAGGCTTTACGTGGGTCCTGGGGAATTGAATTTGGGTCATTAGGCTTTGGAGGCAAGCACCCTAACATCTGAGCCATCTCTCCAGCCCAATGTATGTAACATTCAGCCTTCACATTTTGAAGCAGATGTACATAGAACTGATTACTCACAAATCAAAGGAAGATGTATATAGTCCTTTTTACATTATAAAAAGATATTGATTACACTGGCTTATACAATAGATGTTGGATAGTCCAACAGTGATGTCTGTGTGCTGGAGAGGCTGAGAGTCTGGTAGTGGCTCAGTCCACAAGCTGGAATGCCTCAGCAGTCTCAGTTTGGTGCTGAAGCCCTGGAGTTCCCTGGAGAATCTCTTGTACTGTGTCCACACTGGAAGACTCTGATGTGAGTGGAGGACAGCAGCACAGTGAGATGCACTCACTTAGGAAACTGTTTCCTTGGGCCTCTTTTTATCTGGGATGCTCTTTGAAAGGTGCCAGCAACTTTGAGGGTGGGCTTTTCCTCCTCAGTTAATCCTCTCAGTTAATAACTTCTAGAAATATCCTCAACCACATGCTCAAGTTTATCTCCTAGGTGATTCTAAATCACAAGCTGATGAGACTGATACACAAAATAAACATTAAATGTTTGATACATTATTATAGAAGCATAAATATTTAAAGTTTAGTTCTTTTTGATGGGATTAATTTTTGTTTAGTTTTATTTGAGAATTATAGTACATGAATATACTGTAATTTGCTCGTATTCCTCTCATACTGCTCCCTTTTGTAGACCATCTCCCACCCCTATCCCGTGGAGCACCCTCCTCATTTGAAGTAGGCATTCTGTTTATATGTCTTATTTGTTTTGTCCTCCTACAACCACTATTTATGGATTCAATACTGTGCAGGCTTTGTATGGTAATGACAACCACTGTGAGCTCATGAAAGACTGGTCAGTTTACTTCCTGGGGTCAGTATCACAAAGTCCTCCTTCCCATCTTGTGGCTTTTATATTCTTTCTGCCCATCTGCAATGTTCCCTGAACCCTAGGGGCATGATAAGGATGTCTCATTTAGTGCTGAGCACTCAACAGCCTCTTATTTTCGGCACTTTGATGAGTTATGAATCTCCTCAGTATCTACGCCATCTCTGTAAACAGACTGCTCTGCCAGTAGTGACAGCAGCACTAATATTTTTGGTACCACCTCCACAATGTTCCCTGAGCCCTGGCAGGTGTAAAGGATGACTCACCAAGTACTAGGCACTGGACTGTCTCTTCTGGTCATCTTGACGACTCATGGGTCTCCCCGGGAATCAACACCACTTGCAAAAAGTAATATCTTCACAAAATTTGAGAGCAGTGCTGATCTATGGGCATAAATATAAATAGAGTGCAATTTGATGGGCACAATGCATCCATTTAACCTAAGAATAGTTGTAGCTTGCCCTTATAGTCTATGACCTTCTATCCCCTAAGATTTGACTCAGTTATCAGTACCAGACATGGATTCCTTCTTCTCTCCCATGAACAGGTTTTAAATCCACCACAGAGCAGTTTGTTATCCCCATAAGTCACCTGCTACTATTGCACCAGTGGACATAGCATCTACTGTTCAGTTTGCTAGTAAGTACTTTAAATGAAGTCAGTGTGATTGATGAGCTGAAATTTTTATTTCATTTTTCTTTAACTTTTAAAAAATTATTTAATTAATTTATTTGGGAGAGAGAGAGAGGCAGATAGAGAGGAAGAGAATACGCACATCAGGCCCTCCAGCCACTGCAAGGAACTCCAGATGCATGCGCCCCCTTGTGCATCTGGCTTACGTAGGTCCTAGGGAATCAAACCAGAGTCCTCAGGCTTTGCAGGTGAATGCCTTCACTGTTAAGCCATTTCCCCAACCCTCAGTTAACTTTTTAAAATGTGTGTGTGTGTGTCTGTGTGTGCACACACATATGTGTATAGCCATGCCATGGACTCTCATGGCTTCAAGCAAATGCCTAGCTAGTTGGTTTTACATGGGTGGCTGGGGAAGTTGAACCTTGACTGGCAGGCTTTGCAAACAAGTGCAATTAACTGCTGACCCATCTCTCCAGCCCCTATTTTATTTCATTTTGGTTAATTTAAATATAAGTACTGTGTGGGACTAGGGGTTACTACATCAGACAATGTGGGTATAGAGTACACACTGAATTAGCTGACACACTGGAGAAGTATGATTAATTACTATGTTCCCATGTTCAATTTCTTTCTCTGGCTGGACAGCTCTTCTCAGCAGGATCCAAGTCAAGTCCCATTTCCTCCACAAAGCTTACATTGGCCACTCTTATCCACATGGGTTGATTTCTTTTCTAAAATCTTATACACTTAATGATTTATAGAAAATCATGAATTTAGTGCTCAGTTATATCTTGTACAATAATTTAATTTTAATATATGTAAGTTTTAGCAAAAAAAAAAATACAGGGCCTATTACCATCTTCTATTCATGGAAAACTTGTAAGATTAAATAAGTTATCCACACCTTATTTCATCTTCATTATAGATATTGAAATATATTATAATTTATATTTTATCCATGAGACAATTGTGGCTCAGAGAAATGAAGTAACTCATCCAAGTCAAGCAGGTGGAACTGCAATTTGAATTAAGCCCTTGACTGGGCAAAGACTTTCTCAGAGTAGGCAGAATCAAATGAAAAATTCGGCCTGATGTGATCATTGTAAAACATCATTAGACCAAGCCTTTACAAGAAAACTACCTCACAGTATTCATAATTTAGAGGGAATAAGAGATTATTATTCAATTTAATTTACAAGAATCTTCTTGCATCAAAATCTAGACCAACCAGCCATTGTGGAAATCAGTGTGGAGGTTCCTAAAATAGCTAAAGATTGATCTACCATATGACCCAGCTATAGCACTCCTAGGCATATATCCAAAGGAATCATCTCATTTCCTTAGAAGTATGTGCTCAACCATGTTTATTGCTGCTCAATTTATAATAGCTGGGAAATGTAACCAGCCTAGATGTCCCTCAACTGATGAGTGGATGATGAAGATGTGGCACACTCATACAATGGAGTTCTACTCAGCAGTAAAGAAAAATGAAGTTATGAAATTTGCATAAAATGGATGGACCTGGAAAGGATTATACTAAGTGAGGTAACCCAGGCCCAGAAAGCCAAGCGCCACATGTTCTCTCTCATATGTGGATCCTAGCTACAGATGATTGGGCTTCTGCATGAAAATGAAAATACTTAGTAGCAGAGGCCAGTAAGTTAAAAAGGAGACATAAAGGGAAGAGAAAGGAAGGGAGGAGGGTACTTAATAGGTTGATATTGTATATATGTAAGTACAATGATTGAGATGGGGAGGTAATATGATGGAGAATGGAATTTCAAAGGGGAAAGTGTGGGGGGGAGGGGAATTACAATGGGATTTTTTTTTATAATCATGGAAAATGCTAATAAAAATTAAAAAAAAAAATCTAGGCCAAAACTTTCTTTAAGACCAGTGGCTCCCTCTAGTGAAGTCAATGGGCATGCCATACCTAGGAAGTATTTAAAAGTGAAAATACTCAATTAACATGACAATCAGAATAAGCATTTTCCCCAGAACTTTAATAAATTTTCATTGCCATTTCAGAAACTCTCAGTCAGGTTCACATTGCTGGCAGACATCACCCAACCAAGAACAGCTTTGAGTAACACAGTTTATTTTGGCTTACAGACTAAAGGGGAAGCTTCATGATGGCAGGGCAAAATGGTGACATGAGCAGAGGGTGGACATCACCTCCTGGCCAACATCAAGTGGACAGCAGCAAAAGGAGAGTGTGCCAAATCCTGGGAAGGGGAAACTGGCTATAATACCTATAAGTCTGCCCCTAACAATACACTGCCTCCAAGGGGCATTAATTCCCAAATCTCTATCAGCTGGGATCCTAGTATTCAGAACACCTAAGTTCAGGGAACACCTGAATCAAACCACCATACCCTCCTAGAGACACACCTGTGTCAGACTATCTCCATCAATAGTGATTTCAATAACAAGTTTAACTTTCTAAATATCTTGACAGTTCTTAGTTTTGGCATGTTAATATTTTAACATATTAAAACCACCACTACTGAGTTCTGGTAATTTCACAGAGTGAACCTGGTATATGAAGTTTTCATGTTTATGTGTGTACATGAATTATAATATTTTTGAATTTTACTTCAGAAAAATAAATGTTGTTTTATAAATATTTGTTATAAAAGATAGCATTTAGTCTGATAGGGCTGATCAAATATTGAATTTAGATCATACATAACTGTTTTCAACCAAACACTTGGACAAATTCTTAACAAAAATGCTTGTGGATATTGGAAAGAGGGAAGAACTTATATGACAATTTGTATCAATTAAAAGTAAAATTAGCCAGGCATGGTGGCATACACCTTTAATCCCAGCACTTGGGAGGCAGAGGTAGGAGGATTGCTGTGAGTTTAAGGCCACCCTCCTACATAGTGAATTCCAGGTCAGCTTGAGCTACAGTGAGACCCTACCTCCAAAAAAAAAAAAAAAAAAATGGGTAGAAGGATATTTATGCTCTTGTGTTAAAGTGAATTCACATTTTGTTCAAAGAGCACAGATTCTATTGTTTCAAGAGGACAGAGATAGAGTCTTTAAACAAATTTCCTCAGTTTAAATCATTGGTCCATAATTTTATACATTGTTCTGGTGATTCAGTTTCTCTTTGCCTCAGTTCCATAGCAAGTAAAATGAATGTCACAATACTATTACTTCACAGGATAATTATAAGAATTAAATGATATGGGATGATGTTTGTGACTGATTGACACATTAGAAGCAGTAAATAAATAAAAGCTATTATTACAAACAGAAAATGTGTTTTTGAAAAACAAGAATGTTTGAACTTCTGTCAATTCTTTGACTTCCCTAAGAAGCCCTTCCTGATGAACCTGTGAGTCTTTAGTGTAGTGAAGAATAGCTCAGTGTTTTCCTGTGAACATTTTCCCATAGAACCATATTAGGATGGATTTGACTGCCTTTTGATTATTGAGGTTTATTTCTAATTGTTAAGTGATCTGTAATATACCGAAAGTCAAAAAGGTAAAACACAAAGCACAGCCAAATGTTCTTCTTTCAAGGCAAGCACTTTACCAGCTGAGCTATCTTTCCAACTATTTGTCTTTCAAAATATAGTTCCTCTATTTAGTATTGCAACTTCTCTAATACACCTGTCCTTTTTATAGGAACCATTTTAATCCACTGGACCTACAGACACTCTCATCTCCAGATCCTTACATTAATAATGTCTGCAATATCTGTCACATAAGAGGTTCAGGACAAGGGTATTCTTGAGGATAAATTTACAAGGTAAATTTAGCAGAAAAATTTTTTACCTCTTTTGCTCCTTCAGTCAAGTAGCTACATGTTGCATTCTAAGTTGTTTTCTATTTCATGGATGTCATCCATTTCAACTGGCTTTCCCTTATAAAATGATGGTGGGTATTCTCCTACTGGTATTTCTCTGAGGACTTCAGTCTTCAAGTTAACAGGAGTTTAACTCATATTGCAACAGATCATTGCATCAGTAACTCCACCTTACTTTATTCCTATTCTCATGCCAAGTTCTCTAGAAGTCTTTCAAGGCAACAGGCCATTACAAATAAATTGGTAGGGATTAGGTTTAAATCATTGAATGTCTGGTGCTCAACCCCTAAAGTAAGTCCATTCAGAGCTGAGAAAGGGTCCTATGCTCTCAAAGCCTGCAATATTCACATCTCTGGGGACAAAAAACATTAGACTGCCCGAAATGCCTGGAAAATTTTGATTTCCACGCACAGCCCTGACCTGATCCTCATAAATATCCCTCTACTACCCCAGAGATTTGGAGGACAGTGGTACTTGAAACATCAAATGTCTATCTTTTGTCAAGTTGCTAGCATCCTAAATAAAGCTTACTTTCTTTTTAACTCTCCTTTAGCACTTAGTTTAGGGTTAGGGCACTGGACAATCAATGGTATTAGTCTTCCAGTAGTGGGGCTAAGTTTAGAATCTAGTTCAGTGACAATGTCAACAACAACAACAAAAATAACTTGAGACACCAACACGTCTCTCGACTCTATAAGATGATTGCCATGGGTAGGTACTTCATTATAGCCAAACGTTCCTTCCTACCTTACACAGTTAAATGAATACTTGTACTCCTCCTAGTAGTACAGGTACGGAGCAACACTTAGATCGAACAGGGCCATAATTCATGTTGCCCAAACTATTTGATGTACACTTTAAATGGAGAACTAGTAATGAATCATATACATCACTTTTGTAGTTGAAAAAACTGCCGAGAAGGTTTTCTGATCGATAATGTTAAAGACAGTGTCTCATTATGTAGTCCAGGCTGGCCTAGAACTCGTGATTTTCTTGCCTCCGAGTCTAGTGCTGGGACTGCAATGTGGGCCACCACACCCGGCGAGAATGATTTTAATGTCACTTTCTATTGAAAGGAAGAGAAATATTTTCGCCGTAAAAACCGACACTTCCGAATACGACGGATGATTCCTTTTTGTTACACAGAACGGAAAAGTCACAGACGTGCTTTCTAGAACTGGCGCAGCGCGCAGTGTAATGATGGCTGAGATCCTAAAACTGCTCCGGCCAATATACTGGGGGCAGATTCCAGAACACTGCGTTTATTTTCTGAGGAGGATATATTCAGGCACGTAAAAAACATTACTATTCCACCCGGCTAACTTGACAGACGCTAGGAACCAACACGTCCGCCGCCCCGAGGGGCGGAAGCCACGCCTCCTCGAGAGTTCTCGCGAGACTTCCGGCTCTGACGTCACCGCCCGACCTGCGGCGCTGGGAGGCGGGGTCGCGAGCGCAGGTCCGCGGTGGCTGCGCGCTTCATGAGGAGAATCTTCCCTGGCCGGCGCTGCTGTGACTGTCCCGGTCATGAGCGGCGCGGAAGGCACGGAGAGCAGCCCCGAGGCCCCGGACGACGGCGTCCCGGGAGGCGCAGCGCCGCAGGTGACGGCGGGGCCGGGTGAGGGCCCCCGGGAGTCCTCGGCGTCCCCGGCGCCCGGGCCCGCGGAGGAGGGCGGCGAGCCACGGTCGGCCGCTAACCGCGGCCCTCCAGCCCAGCGCCCCGACGGCGCCCGTGCCCTGGTGTTTCCCGACGGCCAGGGCTCCGGGTCTGAGGTGACGACCGGGCCGGATCCGGAGTCAGCGGCGGGAAGGAAGTCCGAGGAGGCGGCGATGGAGGTGGAGCCGAAGCCGGTGGGTGTAGAAATGGACGTGGTGGAGGGCGAGGCGGCAGGGCCGTGGCGCCTGAGCTGGGATCTCCGCATGAACCCCCTGGAGGCCATCCAAGTGGAACTGGACACAGTGAACGCCCAGGCGGACAGGGCCTTCCAACAGCTGGAACAGAAGTTCGGTCGGATGCGTCGACACTACCTGGAGCGGAGGAACTACATCATTCAAAACATCCCCGGCTTCTGGATGACTGCCTTTCGGAACCACCCCCAGTTGGCCGCCATGATTAGGGGTCGGGATGCAGAGATGTTAAGGTACATAACCAATTTGGAGGTGAAGGAACTCAGACACCCTCGAGCTGGCTGCAAGTTCAAGTTCTTTTTTCGTAGAAACCCTTACTTCAGAAACAAGCTGATCGTCAAGGAATACGAAGTCCGATCCTCTGGCCGAGTGGTGTCTCTTTCCACTCCGATCATATGGCGCAGGGGACATGAACCTCAGTCCTTCATTCGCAGAAACCAAGACCTCATCTGTAGCTTCTTCACCTGGTTTTCAGACCACAGTCTTCCAGAATCCGACAGAATTGCGGAGATTATCAAAGAGGACCTGTGGCCAAATCCACTGCAGTACTACTTGTTACGTGAAGGAGTCCGTAGACCCAGACGTCGGCCAATAAGGGAGCCAGTGGAGATTCCTAGACCCTTTGGGTTCCAGTCAGGTTAACCTTTGCTATCTGGGAAACTGCTGCGGAGCCCCTCCTACATTGCTTGGGCAAGGGCAGTGGGCGTGACTCCCCCATCCCCTTAACCTTTCTGCCTCCTGTTTGCTAAGGACTTAGCTCAGCTCTCTCAAGATAGAGACTGTACATGCTTCTCCCACTTTCACATGGCCTTCATGCTGGCAGATCTGTACAAGTGTCAAACGCTGCATGACATGGTTCATACCACCGTCTAGACTAAGCAAATGATAGGCATGGCACTGTCTTTTACACTGTTTGAACCATTTTTCTCATAGTCTGGCTGCAATTATCTGGATTTCTAACTTGGTCTAAGGGCCCCATTTCTACTCCTGCTCTGCATCTGATAGTATGGGCACAAGGTTTGTGGACAGTTACTGGGCATTAATGATGTCAAGAGAAAACAACTGAGCTACTTTCAGTATGATTCTTGTCAGTACACGACTTCCTGCACTCCTGGTTACCTTCTAATGTCCCATTGGCTGTTGTTTTGGTCCTTTGTTCCTACTCCTCCTCTCTTGTGTGTTTTTAGATAACGTTAGTTCAGAAACAGCTATAAAGGCAGCCTTTTTAGTGTATTTTGATTGTATTTCCAAAGGATATTTGTAATTTAGACTGTAGAGTTGATTGCCCCTTCTGCAAATGATATCTACCTTATAATGGAAGTAAAGAGTGCCCTAAGCAGGGGAAATGGGACTGAAAAGGCTAAAGGCAGAAATGCAACAGATAAGATAAACATAGGGCTGAAAATGAAGATTGAGCTTGAAGTCTTAGTCTGTAATGGCAATTGAGGGAGAAGTGTTTCCTCATAATTGCAGTAGAAAAATTGGTGGGTATTTGAAGTGCAAATTTGGGATTTTTCTTCTCTTTATATGTGACATGTATATGGGAGATTAATATTGTGCCCTTATTGCACTGATATTTAGGAAAATATTTGTAGTTTCTTACTGGGGGAATTTCATTTGCTTTCACTTGGGAACATTTGGAAGAATAACAGTCTTTTCTGTGTGTTATTGAGACTAAGGTGAATATTTATGACAGGTTTCAACTAGTTTTTGTTAAACCAAACACTTAAACATAGTTTAGATAACTTGGTCTTTATCAGATATGTTAAATTGTCTTCATGAAAAAATAACAACACAAATGTGGCTTAATTGATTGCCTTGATAGTTTGCTCAGGTAACAATGTAGTAATGCATATGCCTCTTCATAAATTGTGCAATACTTATAAGATTACTCTGCCAAATTAGAAGTGTGTACTGTTGGCATGGTTGTCTTCCTTTATATGCATGATGGGAAATAAAGCATGCCATTCAGCTAGGTTGTGTATTTTTTCACTTTGCTCATAGACATGCTTGAATGAAACTGTGTTGATCGCAGATTATGGAATCATTAAATTTTTTAAATGGACACAATAGGCATTATCCGAAAGGTAGGAGGAGTATTTGTTACTTTTACTTTAAAATGTTAACAATTGCACCTGCTTACTCCATCATTTCTAGCCACATAACTTGTACAGCATCACCACTCCTTCACCTCAAATCACCATTTTTATCTCCATAAACATGTTCAGATCATTCAGGCTATTTTTACTCATTAAAAATGCATTCAGGGCTGGAGAGATGGCTTAGCTGTTAAGGTGCTTGCCTGTGAAGCCTGAAGACCCAGGTTTAATTCCCCAGAACCTACATAAGCCAGATGCACATGGTGGCACATATGTCTGGAGTTTGCTTGCAGTAGCTAGAGACTCTGGTATGCCCATTCATTCTCATTCTCTCTCTCCCTCTTTCCCTCCCTCCCCCCCTCAAATAAATAAATAAAATTAAAATATTAGAAAATTCATCTAATAAGCCAAACATCTAGTGAGTACCTCCTGTGTAAGACACTATCCACTTTCTTATCCAACTTGACTCAATGTCCTCTGTCAAATCCTTCAAGGCTTGCCATAGTAATGCTTCTGCCTTGTGTTTTGTGTGTAAAATGTGTGGGTACATGTGCACAGGGGTACATTTTTGGAAGCCAGAGGATAACCTTAGATGTCATCCTTAGGAAAGCTGCCCACCTTTTTTGGGACAGGGTCTCCCATTGTCTTGGAATTCACCATCACCAATTAGGCTAGACTAACTGGCCAGTGAGCTCCAGGGATCCTTTTATGTCTGCTTCTTCAGTGCTGGAATTAAAGGTGTGTGCCATCTTGCCTGACATTTTATGTTAGTACTGGGGATCATACTCAGGTTCTCATGTTTACAAGGTGAGAACTTGACCTACCAAGCTATCCCTACAACCCCATGCCTTGTATTCTTCTTGTTACCCTGTGGGAGATAATCATGTGTGTGTGTGTCTGTGCTTTATAGACACCTTGGTTTTTACAGTGAATTCTACAAATTTTTATTAAGACATTTTGTTAGGCTCTGAGAAGTAAAAAAAAAAAAAAAGGTTAAAGGTTAATTCCATTCCTTCCATTGCTAAAGAATTGTAGAACTGGTATGCAGACAGTACAGTGATATGTATTTTCACATTTTTACTTTTGTTTCTCTTGGAATTTAGAAACATTGTAAAAGTGGAGATGAGTTTATTTTACTATTAAACTTTTAAAAATATTTGAGGAAGAGAGAGAGAATGGGCACACTAGGTCCTTTAGCCACTACAAACAAACTCCAGAAGCATGTGCCACCTTGTGTAGTTGCCTTATATGGGTACTGAGGAATTGAACCTGGGTCCTTAGACTTCACAGAAGTCCCTTAACCACTAAACCATCTCTCCAGTCCTATTTTACTTTTTATACTGCATGTAGATATAATATACATAGTCATCAGTAG
Organism: Jaculus jaculus; assembly: GCF_020740685.1. Taxonomy (NCBI): domain Eukaryota; kingdom Metazoa; phylum Chordata; class Mammalia; order Rodentia; family Dipodidae; genus Jaculus; species Jaculus jaculus. Next base: position 30,846,921 of record NC_059108.1, read on the forward strand.
GTTAACACAAATATGCTTGTGAGGTAAGCACTTGTAACAACTCTCCCCAGCCCTAAAATCACTTTTTTGACTTGTGTGTGGTATGTGGGTAGTTGCACACACTTATCCAGTGTTTGAAGTGCTTACCTGCAGTAGTCAGGGGAGAACATTAGGTGTATCTTTCCATCACTTACCCACCTGCTTTTTCTTGTGATGGAGTCTGTTCCTGATTCCTGACCTTGCTTATTGACTCACTGCCCTCTGCTTCATACAGGACTGGGGTTACAAAGTTCATGCCTAGCTGTTTAGGAGAGTTCTGGAGATTTGAACTTGGATGGTCTTAGGGCCTCAGGCCAGGAAGTATTCTTAATCACTAAGCCATTCTGCTAGCTCTAGGAGAATCCATTTTGCAATGGAAGATCCAGAACTAAAATAGCTAATTTTTTTCTTTAAACTGAAACTTTCTGCTATCACTTCCTTTCTCCAAATAGGATTAGTAACAGCCGCCTCAGCTTCCATTTTCCTAATAGGATCAGTAGCCATTCCCATGTCCTCCTATTAACAGGGTTGGCCAACTGCAAAACTTTTCTCCCCTATTGCTCATTTCCTTCTTCCTAAGGGTCGAAAACTATCTAGTCTATGAGTGCAATGTGGGTACTGGATCCTCTGCCAGAGATGCCTCTACAGGTGTTAATCCCAGATAAGCTCTGTGGTTTTGTTGAGCTGCTTTTACTTGTCTTTCTCTTTTCTCTGTGCCAAACTTGAACCCTATACTCCAGCCACCGAAGTCACCTTTTAAACATAATTAATACACACTACATTTGCTTCTGAACCTCAGTTTCCATATTTACAATGTAGAGATGATAAAACAAATGTCTCAGGATGCATTTGGACAATGCATTATAAGGCTTAGAAAGGATAACAACAGCACACATTTCAGAGCTTCCTATGTGCCTAATGCTGCTAACCAATGCCAAGTGTTAACAGCAATTGAAGACAGCTGAAGATATCAACATAGTGCCTGATACACTTTATAAGCCACAAATATGTCCACTTGATTTTAACTTCTCATTTAAGTTACACTCCTGAAAAATGGCTATGTAGCTCAGTTTTCTCATACCTGGCTGTCCTTTGTACATACTTGCATGCTTTGAAAAAAATGCTAATAAAGCCGGGCATGGTGGCGCACACCTTTAATCCTAGCAGAGGCAGAGGTAGGAGGATCACAGTGAGTTCGAGGCCACCCTGAGACTACAGAGTGAATTACAGTACAGGTCAGCCTGAACGAGAGTGATACTCTACCTCGAAAAACCAAAAAAAAAAAAAAAAAAAAAAAAAAAAGCTAATAAATGAGAGCTTAAGAAGCAGCCAAGGTTGAACTCCTCAAAGTAAGCATTTCCTAATCTTTTGTCAAATTGACTCAGAAGTTTCTTACCTTAGAATACTGAGGAATTTTTCCCAATGCTTGATATGGTAGGCTCTTTACATCTCATGTTTTGCCTCCTGTGGTTATGCAGAATGAATTAGCTTTAGTGATCTCCCTGACACCTGTTGATCACTATTTCCTCCTCTAAAGTGGTCTGCAGATGTTTTTATATTTGTTTTTTCTTCATTAAAGTCTAATTTGCATATAGCCCAGAAATGTTCACAGCAGCCCTGGTGTGCTTATTCCCTCCCTCCCTTTCTCTCTCTCCCTCTTTGTCTCAAATAAATAAATAGAATGTAATTTTTAAAAAGAGATTGAATAAACGGTACAGTCACAAAATGCAACATCACTCAGCACTACAAAGGAATTACATGGGTAAACCTCAAAATATGAAGTGAAAAAGTACATGAGTTTTAAACAATTTACTCTTTAATAATAAGCCAAAATTGACCATTCTAAAAAATCTTTTACAAACTAATATGTATAATCTATGGTCAACAAAGTGAGTCTGGATCAGGACATACTACCTTGCTAATATAAATGATATATATTCAAATGTAATTTTTTATGATACTGCTAATAATCTGAGCTTCCTTTTCCATTTCTGACCTTAACAAAGCCCACAAGTCCCTCCTCTGACTTCTTCAGTTCCCATCTATATTCTCCAGCAGTAGGTTACAAAGGGTGATCTCTAGACTAGCAGCATTGGCACCATGTAGATACTATTACAAATGCAAAATTCTAGATCCCACACTAGACTTACTGAGAGAAACTCTGGAAATAAGGCCTAGCAGCCATTTTCAGTCATGCTCTTGTTTCTGCTTCATTTCCAGCTGATTCAGTTTCCTGAATTTATGCTTATATTTACATACATACACACATTTTTATATAGACAGACATTAAGGTTTGGGGATAAAGCTCAATGCTAGAGTGTATATTTAACATGCCCAAAGATCCTAGGCTTAATCCCCAAGACCACAAAAATATCCACTTCTGTGCCAAGTGCATGCTGCTGTCTTCATAATCTTTAAAATTATTAGATATATTAGAAGTTTGGTGTATGCTTTTATTTTTTAATTTCACAGTTTCTGTTATTACTCCCTTCAATAGATAAGAAAATAGAGGTTCAACAAAACATAAAAATGAAACAGTATCAGTCAAGATTTAAGTAACATAGGCTATATTCAATTAGGGTTTATTATTTCAAGCTAAAACACCTTGTATCCTACTGTAGCAGCTTCTAATGTTGCCACCTATATATCTAAAATCCTAAGTATATATAACTAGCATGATTTAGTTGAGGGTTATTCCTAGTCAATTAATGAGTGACTTTAAAAAGGGCTGTGTTTCAAAGATAATAGATGGTCTCCAGATCCTATCTTATGCTAATTATTTCCTGTCATTGAAAGCCTAATTTTTGCTTGTTTGTTTTTATTTAGTTATTTTATGAGAGAGAGAGACAGATAGACAATGGGTGTGTCAGGGCCTCTAACCACTGCAAATGAACTCCAGACTTATGAGCTGCATTATGCATCTGGTTTGCATAGGTACTGGGGAATTGAACTTGGGTCCTTAGGCTTTATAGGCAATCACCTTAAGTACTGAGCCATCTCTCTAGCCCTTGAAAGTGTAAATTTTGGTATTTAATACCTGAATTGAATTACTTGGCTTTACCTTTCCTCAGAAGAACAGAATGGATCAAAGCAGTTCAAATATCACTGTAAAATGGGTTGTCGAGATTTAAGGAGTCAGTATCACAAAGAAATGTAGAGTCTATATTTATTGAAGTTTAGTCACTAGAAATGTCATATGTCTGGATTCATTTAGAAATAACATACATACTATGTCCTATTGTTTCAACTCTCAGATTATTCAGATGGTATTTGTAAATGATGTATTTTTCTTCTATAACTTTTCACTTATTATTTAATTATACATAATTTTGTTTTTGCACTCCTGTCCACTACTAATTTCATAATAGAATGACAGTTCTGTTGGAATCTTTACAATATTGTGTATTTAATATAAAGAAGTCAGCATAAAAATAATAAAAATGACCAAGTTGGCTTCTGTTTATCCTGTTTAATTTTAATAAAGACTTCACAGATACTTCATTCATCTTCATAATAGCCTTATAAGTAAATTTTTTAAAATCTTTTTTGTATTTTATTTGTTTGAGAGAGAGAATGGGCACCAGGGCCTCTAGCCACTACAAACAAACTCCAGATACATGTGCCACCTTGTACATCTGGCTTACATAGGTCCTGGGGAACCAAACCTGGGTCCTTTGGCTTTTCAGGCAAGTGCCTTAACTGCTAAGCCATCTCTCCAGCCCTAAAATTTTTGTTAGAGCCATTTTATATAATAAAGGCATTGTGACTGAAATGATTTACCCAAATCAAAAAAATCAAAGTAAGTAGCAGAACTTGAACCTGAAACCAGATCAATCTCCAAAGTGCATGTCTAGGGGTGGGGGAGTTCAGTGATGAGTGTTACCTAGCTTACCTAAGGCCTTGGGTTCAATCTCCAGTGCATAATTAAAAACAAAATCCAAGAAGGTGTGTATGTTTAACTGGCCTACACAAGTGTGAGGTCATTCAGGTTTCTTGCCCTTAATTTCCTTTAAGACTGGGAAAAGCAGAGCCACATGAAGTATTTTTAGAAAGTATTAATTTATAGGGAACTGTCATAACTTAATGAGAAAATTTTAACTTGGTTACAGTGATAGACTAAACAGAATTAAGAATATGGTTCATTTTTCATAATAATAGAGTACCCAATGTATGTTGAAAAACCGTGACAGTTTTTTTTCAGCGATATTATGTTCTAAAATTGCTATAAATACTTTCTTTAAACAGCTCAAACTCTAACATCAAATTCTGCAAACCAGAATCAAATTATCATCTTTTACATTTTTTTCAACTTTTTACTGGCAACTTCCATAGATATAGACAATATTTCATGATCACAATCCCCTTTTACCACCCCTCCTTTTCACCTTCTTGAACCCCCCCCTCCAACCATCCTTCTATTTTGATGTCATTTTTCTCTCTTTTTATGCTGATATTATCATGAATATCAAGGACACTTTGTGTCTGGAAGATAGTATTGTAAACACTCCTCTCCTTCTTTTGGCTCTTACATTCTTTCTGCCACCTCTTCTGCAATAGTCCCTGAGCATTGGAGGGTGTGATAGAGATGGTTCACTTAGTGTTGAACACTCCACTGTCAGTTTTTATACTTTGGAGAGTTTCAAGTCACTCAGAGGTCACTGCCATCTGAAACAAGAAACATCTCTAACCAAAAGTGAGAGTAGCATAAATATATGGGCATAAATGTAGGTATTTAAAGGGCTGTTTGGTGGGTATAATATATCCAATTTTCCAGACAACAGTAGTAGTTTCCTCCTAGGACTTATGACTTCCCCAGCTATACGGTTTTGATTAGGTTTGTAGTACCAGGCAGGAATTCCCTCCTGTGGGTTTTGATTAGGTTTGTAGTACCAGGCAGGAATTCCCTCCTGTGGAGTAAGTCTCAAATCTAGTCATAGAGCAATTGGTTTTCCTCATTACAGATGTTCTACCATTGTACCAGTTGATACATTTGGCCTGACTGGCCAGCCATAAGGCTTGCAGGGTCCACTGCTTGTTAAGACCATTGATGACTCCCATTGATGATCCTCCTCTGCCCCCAACAAACTGCACAGCTCTTTTCGAGCATACTCACAGCTAGTCAACAGAAGGGATGCTTTCTGCAAAGCTGCAGCTTGATTTCTCAGTGTCCTGCAACAAAAGAATGTGGAGTTTTCAGCAATAGGTTCGTATCATCTAGTTCTGGCGGACAACCAAGACTGTAGTGTTTTGGGGTCTCTGATCAGCAGCTCACTGGGAGGTAATCCCACCCAGCACTGAAATTTTCTAGTAATAAATCTATAGCTTCAGGGCACATTATCTTAAAAGATCATCTTAAAGAGCACTTCTTCTAGTGGTCAGAAATACTATCGGCATATGTCTAAACATTTGAAGATCAGATTTACAATGTGGGCATCACCCCTTAGTTGTGGGAGTACTTTTGGTTGTTACAATAACTGGGGTGGTATTCACTGGGAGCAGCAGGGATGCTTGTCATTGTGACAGTTACCTCTAGAAAATAATCATCCAGTTCTAAATCTTCATGTTGATTAAAAAGCTGTTATTCAGGCCTAGAACACTGTACTATTTCACACAGAACAGCTCACAGTAAATTACACTGCTTTTATGCTTTTAGTGTTTAATGTTTATGCTGCATTTGAAAAGTAATATTTTTAATAAAATTATCGATGGTAAAATACAATATTAGTTTATTTATTTTATTTTATTTTTGACAGAGGGTTTCATTCTAGCCCAGGCTGACCTGGAATTCACTATGTAGTCTCAGGGTGGCCTTGAACTCATAGTACTCCTTCTACTTCAGCCTCCTGAGTGCTGGTATTGAAGGTGTGTGCCACCATGCCCCATTCCTGATAAGTCTTTTTTTCTCAGGGTGGCCTTGAACTCACAGCAATCCTCCTATCTCTGCCTCCCGAGTGCTGGGATTAAAGGCGTGGACCACCATGCCCAGCCACTATTAGTTTATACTATGAAAATAATTAAGCTCTGACAAAGCTTTATAATTCATAGATTTTTTATTTTATACTTATTGACAGATTTTTAGACCATAATTTTTTTTTTTTTTTATGTCCAGGCATAGTGGTGCATTCCTGTAATCCCAGCACTTGGGGACTACAGTTAGGAGGACCAGGAGTTCAAGACTATCCTTGGCTACCTAGTAAATTCAAGACCAGCCTTGCCTACCTAAGCCCTTGTTGCATACGTAAAAATAAAACCCCAAAAATCACATATCATTTATGGGTACTTATAAATAACCTATTATGAATAAAAGTAGTTTCTTTTTTATTTTAGAGTTACATTCCCAATATTTTTCATATTTAGAATAATAACCTTAATTTCTGACTCAAAACTCTCAACATTGATGTTTTTTTTCAGACAGTACTTTCTGTTCTCTGTAACTTGAATGATTTTGGCAATGAGTTCTCATCCCTCCTCATCTCCCTCTCTCTATCTGTCTGTTTCTGAGACAGGCTCTTGATATGCAGACCTGGCTGTCCTCAAACTTGCAACAATCCTACTGCTTCTGCCTCCCCAAGTGGTAAATTTCCAAGCATGTGACCCCATAACAAGCTCCAGGGAGTTACTTTATTTTTCAAGGTAGATTCTCACTCTCTAGCCCAGGCTGACCTGGAATTCATTCTGTAGTCCCAGGCTGGCCTTGAACTCAAAGCAATGCTCCTACATCTGTCTCTGGAGTGCTGAATTAAAGGTGTGTGTGTGACCACATCTGGTGAAGCTCAGCATTTCTTAGTGGTCCACCAAGTAGAAAAGTGCTCCTCAGAAGTTTGTTTCCTAAGTACCTACACTACATGCATTTTTGTAAATTTTGGTGCTGGCACTGTTTTGATCTTACTAGGAGATGTCAACAGAAGGTACCCAAAGAACAAGTAAGGCTACTTTCCTTCCTCACATGCTTTGCAAAGAGTTTGCTGACTGAAATTGAGATGGAAATTGAGGAAAGGAAATTTAGAAGTCCCCAAGGTCATGTCCTGTACTATAATAGACTTTTGTATTGGTTATGTCCCGTACTGCATAGTCTTTAGTGCTGGCCCTCTAGTTTTTGGACTGTTTCCTGTTTCAAGGCTGTCGTTTGTATTGCAGCTTCTGACCTGTTGTTTCTTTTTTCTTCCTAACACAACTGCAGGCGTTTCTCTGCTAATTAACCTTTTTTTTTTATGTTTTCTGTAAAACTTGCCTATTTCATACTCAAAGTCTCTGGTACTAGGCCAGGGCTTTGAGCGCTAAGACTTAACAATAATAAGACTAGTCTAAAATAAGGTATATAAGCTCTGAACCACCAAGAATCAGGGGCCAGGCTTTGGAAGAGATTCCCCTTGGCCCATGCTGGCATGAAACTAAACTGATTCTCCACTCAGTCTCTGGTGCCAGTTCCATGAGCCTTAGTTTCCCATATCAAAATGTCAAGAGGCTGCAGTTCTCTAAGTGTGCCAGCAAGAATGACAGCCAAGTTCACATATGCACACAATGACAAATATATCATGAATGTTAATCTGCTGACCACAGTTGTAAGCATCCATTGATTAGACCATGGATGGTCATTTTAGAGATGTTGAAATGTAGATAAAAGCCATAAAATTGAAGGGATATATGTAGCATGTAGATTGAGGAATCTTTATTTATCTCAAGAATTTTATCATAAAGCTGTTCACCATTTTAGAAAATTTCACTATCCACAACATTGCTACTTGTGTTTCCATATCATATCACTACCTCTATATCACCTGTATCAAGCTATATCAGTAACTTCATACACTGGTGAGTCCAGAGTTATAACCATTTAACTGCTTCACTATGTCAAAATTCCTTTTATTTCTCCTTTATTACTAAGATTTTTTAAACAATCTACTCAGACTACTTTAATAAGCCATTTTAGGGCTGGAGAGATGGCTTAGCGGTTAAGTGCTTGCCTGTGAAGCCTAAGGACCCCGGTTCGAGGCTCGCTTCCCCAGGTCCCACGTTAGCCATATGCACAAGGGGGCGCACGCGTCTGGAGTTCGTTTGCAGAGGCTGGAAGCCCTGGCGCGCCCATTCTCTCTCTCTCCCTCTACCTGTCTTTCTCTCTGTGTCTGTCACTCTCAAATAAATAAATAATTAATTTAAAAAATAAGCCATTTTATAAAATATTTTAAATTTATTTTCAAGGGGAGACAGAGAGACAGAGAGAGAGAGAGAGAGAGAGAGAGAGAGAGAGAGAGAGAGAGAATAGGCGCATGAGGACCTCTAGCCACTGCAAATGAACTCCAGATGCATGCTCCTCTTTGTGCATTTGGCTTTATGTGAGTACCGGGAAATTGAACTCAGGTCGTTCGGTTTTGCAGGCAAGTGCCTTGACAGCTGAGCCATCTCTCCAACCCCCTAAGATCTTATATTGACTTGACAAATATGATGGTATGCTCTTTGAAATCCAAGAAGGAAAAAGGGAGTTATATTTGTTATATATTAAGAAATGATGAGGGCTGGAGAGATGGCTTAGCGGTTAAGCGCTTGCCTGTGAAGCCTAAGGACCCTGGTTCGAGACTCGGTTCCCCAGGTCCCACGTTAGCCAGATGCACAAGGGGGCGCACACGTCTGGAGTTTGTTTGCAGAGGCTGGAAGCCCTGGCGCGCCCATTCTCTCTCCCTCTATCTGTCTTTCTCTCTGTGTCTGTTGCTCTCAAATAAATAAATTTTTTAAAAAAATGATGAATGCCGGGTGTGGTGGCGCACGCCTCTGCCACTCAGGAGGCAGAGGTAGGAGGATCGTCGTGAGTTCAAGGCCACCCTGAGACTACATAGTGAATCAGTCTGAACTAGAATGAGACCCTCAAAAAACCAAAAACCAAAACAAAATAAATAAATAAACCAGATGCGGTGAGAAGATGCTCAATGGTTAAAGGCACTTGCTTGCAAAGCAGGCTGTCCCAGGTACGATTCCCTAGTACCCAATGTAAAGCCAGATGCACAAAGTAATGTTTACAGTGGCAAGAAGTGTTCATAGTCTCCCCCACCCTCTCTCTCCTTCCCCCTTGTCTCTCTTTCCATGTGTGCAAAAACGTTACTAAATTGTACAGTAGAAGTCATAACTATAGATATTTAGGTGACCAACAGAATGATAAGGTGTTTAATGAAAGTTATACACAGGAGATGGGATAAGACAATTTGTTACTGATACATGGGCAAGTTAACTTCTCAGTGCTTCCTGGATTTTTGTTCAGGGGATTAAATGCATTTTATTATATTTATATTTTATTGATGCATGATGTCATATATTGTGTTGACCTTAAAACTGCTGCTATATAGCCAAGGATGACCTTGAACTTCTGCCTCTACCTCCCAAGTGCTTGGATTACAGGTGTGTGCTATCACACCCTGATTATGCAGTCCTAGGACTCAATCCAAGGTCTTCATGAGTGCAGGGCAAGCACTCCAGCCCAGCCCCATGTAATGCATTTTAAATGCCTAGTGCAATCTACATGGACTCAATTTATAGGACGATGTAGGCTATTTAAGAATGGAAAAATGATTCAGGTGACAGAAATAACAGGTGACAGGGATGTTTCCAGGAATAGAGAATTTTTTTTTTGTGTGGTGGGGGTTTGCATGTGAAAAGAAGTTCACAGGTAATTTATTATTTTCTATTTCCCCACTCCTGCATTACAATGTATCTTGATGCAGAATTTGATGCTTTTCTCCATCTTAGCTTAGGTTAAAATCCAAGAGTTACTAATAAAGGAATTTTGGGGTTCCTTGTATGCCAATGCATCCATAATTTTGGGTGTTTCTGGATCCTTGCCAAGAATACACAGCATGAAATCCACAGACCGTAGCTTAAAGCTTCAAGACCGGGAAGGGAGGCTTAAGCCCAGAATGTAAGAGAAGGAAGCAAGGTGAAGTTCTTGCCCAGGGAGACAAGAGGGGGTTTGAGAAGCCCCGTGAAAGAAGGTGGCAGAGCTCTTGCCCACAGAGGCAAGAAGGGGTTTGAGAAGCTCACTTCAAGGTTCAGTTTGTGGGTTTAAAAAAAAAAAAATCTATCTATCTATCTTATTTGAGAGAGAGAAATAGAGGGAAGGAAAGAGTGTGCTAGGGCCTCCAGCTACTATAAGCGAATTTCAGGTGCATGTGCCTCTGGCTTAGGTGAGAACTGAGGGATTGAACTTGGGTCCTTAAACTTTACAGGCAAGTACCTTAACTGCTAAGCCCTCTCTTCAGCCCCCAGGTTGTGGATTTTTATGGACCTATAGATGGGCAGATGGTTTAGTTAGTTTAGTCCTGATGCCAGGTGTCTGGATTCAGGGTCTCTGAAAAAAGTCAATCTTCTCAGAATCGTGTGTGTGTGTGTGTGTGTGTGTGTGTGTGTGTGTTTCAAGGTAGGGTCTTACTGTAGCCCAGGCTGAATTGGAATTCATTATGTGGTCTTAGGCTGGCCTCAAACTCACAGTGATCATCCTACCTCTGCCTCACTAGTGCTGGGATTAAAAGTATGGGCTACCAATTTTTTAGGAAGGGCCTTCTCCAAAGGGAGTGTAAGGACACCCTAAGGGGGCAGAGATAAGCTGCCTCCCCAATTTCTGTCTCCTATCATTACTCCTTCAGTAGTGCAAAGATTCTCTAGGACAACAAACAATGATAGTTACCTAAAAGAATAACTTAGTGACAAAGTCAATTACTGTACATTGTTTTTTACAAAGAAGATAAAACATTAGATTCACTTCACCCACTAAGATACAAAAAACATTTGTTAATAGGAAAAGGAAAGAAAAATAATTATTTGTTCAGTTAATCTTGTTTGTAATTTTTTTTTTGTCATTTTTTTTTTTTTTGAGGTAAGGTTTGAAGCTCAGACCGACCTGAAATTCACTCTGTAGTCTCAGGGTGGCCTTGACTGAGCTCATGGTGATCCTCCTACCTCTGCCTCCCAAGTCCTGGGATTGATTAAAGGCGTGTGCCACCGCGCCCGGTAACTAAAATTTTTAACACAGCAACACTCCCGCCCACCCCCCCTCCCCGTTTTTTAAGGAAATTCTCCTCAGTTCTCTGATAAAAATCACGAATTTGTGTCTGGAAGAAAGAAGGCCTCTGAGAGCTGGTGAGCTCACTTTTCTATGCATGAGAAACCCAATGAGCTATTGAACAATAATTCTTAAAACACCAGTTTTGCTCTTGTTCATGGTACTAGCTGTCTGGGTGGCTATATCTCTCTGTTTGGATCTATGAAAGTGGGGAAGCTTCTGCTACGACCAATGGAACTTCCCTTGGATCTATAAGCTTCAAATAAATCTCTTTCCCCCATAAAAAAAACAAAAAAAAACAAACCAAAAAAAAAAAAAAAAAAAACAAAACCCACCAGCTTAGACACCTTAGAAGTGAGTTCAGAAGCTCCGTTCTACCTCCAGGCTGTTTGCTCGACCATTATTACATTTAACAGCATCCGTCACAAAACAAAAAAAAAGAATTCCCTTGATCGACAAGCTAATCGCCAGGGAGGCGAGTTCTCGCGCGAAGGTAAGATGCTACTGTCCTAACGTCACAGGTTGCCATGGTAACACTGGTCCTAGAGGAAAGGGGGTGGTGCGAGGCGCTGACTGCAGCTCCTGCAGAGGACAAGGGCCGGACGCCTCTCCTCCTGCGGCTCTGACAGATATTCCAAAATGAGCGGCCTGGACGGGGGCAGCAAGCTCCCTCTCGCCGACCCCGCGACGCCGCCCGAGCAGGCCCCGGGAGACCTGGGGCTGACCCAGGGCCACGGGCTGTGCGAGGGAGCGGCTGCGGCACGGGCGATGGCGGAGGCGGGAGAGGGCGGCCCGCAGGCCGCCGCGGAGGGGGCTGCGCCCCCGGGCTCCGAGGACCGCGGCCCTGCGCCCCTCCTCGTCGTCGCCGGGCCTCGCGGAGGTGCTGCGAGCGCCGCGGCTCGGGAAGATGCTCGGCCCGGCTCCCAGGGCCCGGGCGCCGCCTACGCCTCGGCGGCCGCGGACAATGGCCAGGAAAATGGCTGTCAGCTCGTCGAGCCGGGCTGCCCGGCCGGGCCGAAGGCTCTGGAAGCCTGTGCTGCCGGGGGCTTGGGGTCTCAGGAAACGGCCGTGGCCGGGGCGAAGGCCAAAGAAATGGCGACTAAGAGATGCGCTGTCTCAGCGGCAGCCGAAAAGGGGGGAGAAGCCAGGGCGATGATGGAGGAGAAGAAGGGGGTACCCAAGGAGAAAAAGGCGGTTGGAGGAGCGAAGGAGGAGACGCGTTCCCGGGCCCCGAAGATCAATAACTGCATGGACTCGCTAGAGGCCATCGATCAAGAGCTCTCCAACGTAAACGCCCAGGCTGACCGGGCCTTCCTCCAACTGGAACGTAAATTTGGGCGGATGCGAAGGCTCCATATGCAGCGCAGGAGTTTCATTATCCAAAACATCCCAGGTTTCTGGGTCACCGCTTTCCGAAACCACCCCCAGCTGTCACCTATGATTAGCGGCCAAGATGAAGACATGATGAGGTATATGATCAATCTGGAGGTGGAGGAACTTAAGCATCCAAGAGCAGGCTGCAAATTCAAGTTCATCTTTCAGAGCAACCCCTACTTCCGAAATGAGGGGCTCGTCAAGGAGTATGAACGCAGATCCTCAGGCCGCGTGGTCTCTCTCTCCACTCCCATCCGCTGGCACCGAGGCCAAGACCCCCAAGCCCATATCCACAGGAACCGGGAAGGGAACACGATCCCCAGTTTCTTCAACTGGTTCTCAGACCACAGCCTCCTGGAATTCGACCGAATAGCCGAAATTATCAAAGGGGAGCTGTGGTCCAATCCTCTACAATACTACCTGATGGGTGATGGGCCCCGAAGAGGTGTTCACGCCCCACCGAGGCAGGAGAGCCCCAGGTCCTTCAGATTCCAGTCTGGCTAAGCGTTAAGATCCTGCGGTGTAAGTTTCCTTACCAATTCCTGTGGCGAGCCAGCAGCATGCAGCCTTTCTGTCTGCTTTTTCTTCCTACTGGATTTTTGTCCGTCTGTTCTTCTAAGTCTTCAGTAGTTTGAGACTGCTCCTTATAGGTCTGTGCTGTTCTTCCTCTGGGCCTTCATGCTGTTCTGAATCCAGCTAACATGTTCCAAGAGCATGACCTTCTGCCTCCGCGCCAGGCTCAGGATGCTGTAGATACGCGCTGCCTTCCTTTGCATGGCTTAGTTCCTGTCTATGACTATAGTCTATAATCTAGCTTTTTTTTTTTTTTTTCTAAAATGGTTCTGTACCACAAGGAAACTTGACACATCCTTACAAATAACTAGGTAGGCTTCAGTTTATGCTGGCTGTGTTCCTGGTATTCATGTACTATGACAGACTCTGAGTTTCATCACTGCAATATGAAGCTGTATTTCATCCCAGCCATCAACGTACACTGGATCCTGCAGGCTGTCACCAACTGGATGCTGGCGCCTTCTTGGGCATTCTGCTTGTTATCTGGTACAACAAGCAGGTAGCTGCTGTGTGACTACTGGGCATGAATGAAGTAACAGACAAGGAGTGTTTTATGTTACTACATTGGACTTGTATCTTTGGTTATAGTACATCGTGATCAGCACCTTGTGATGGTGAGTATGAAGGCCTGTTCTACTGCTCATCCATACTTGTTCTCCTGGCTGAGCTCTGTACAGGCCACCCCTTTTTCTCAAGTACTGTGAATAAGATCTAAGCTCCTACGTAGTCCACAGAACGCCCTCTCCCATGATTAACCTTAAACTCAGTTTGACTATTATATGTGGCAGTGCCCTAAGCAAAACTGGAATGGGTCTCTTCCAGCACTTAATCCGTTTTGGGCCTTGAAGAAACTACCTGTAATCCAGGCAACTTTGTTAGATAACTTTCCTTGTCCCCCTTCACTTGGATCAAGTCAAAGTTGCCGAGGTGGGGGCACTGAGGAGGAATTTCTCTTGTAATGTAGGGCTTGTTAGGCCTCTCCCACCCTCTCTTATTTTCCCTCCCTTCCTTTCTGGTAGAAGCAGTTTATAGCTAAGACAAAGAACACAAAACTGAAAGAGCAGGCTTTTTATTTACTCTTCTCCTGGCTGTGTCCAGAGATAAACAGACACTGTAACACTCCAGATCTCTTGTTGCCCTCACTTCTCCATACCAAGCTCTGAAAGTTTCAAGGGGAGACCTATAGATTAGTTGCTTCATTTTGGATAGCGTCTTTTCGACTAACTTGGACATCTCTACCCAGTTTTTCCTATACATTCTACCAGAAGCTGTTTCTTGAGCTTTAGTTTGAGAATCTGGGAGAAAGGGCTCAATGTTCAGGAGTTTAAGTGACCAACAAAAGTCACTTAGTTCCGTATTTCTCAAGATGTCATTCCTTTCTTGTGGCCTTGTACTACAGAAATGACCCCAAAACAGCATTGTGTAGGTCACCCTTGTCCTATTATTACTGCCCACAGATTCCACAGGGCTGCATCCTGTTGTCTGGCCTTGACCCTCACTTGTCAGCATTTGCATTTTTTGGCCTGCTTCCAACCTAACAAGTGAGGAAGCAAGTGGCAGTGTGAACTGCGGGAGATCCTAAGACTTCTATGGGGTAAGAGGATGTGTGGAAGCTATGTGGATTTTAGGACAAGTTAGAGTAGGTATATCAGCAGTATTGTCAGGACTCTTAGCTGCAAGGGTGTAAGGTTGTGGTAACAACCAGGAGCCCTCACCCTTTCCCCTTGTGAATTGAGGGCCTTGCCCTAAACTCTCTGAGGGCTAAGGAGGGCTGGGCACCATCAGAGGAGAGGGTGCTGTAGGCTTGGAATTTAGAGGACAGAAGGGAAAGTGAGCCTGCCGTAGAATGCTTTGCTAGGCCTGCAGTGGAGACTGAAACCCTGCAGGAGCAGGGTGGGAGGGAGAGGCCTGAGGCACTTCCCGAGCACGGGTGGGTAGCTCTAAGGGGATGGGATTTAAAAGGGATGCTTGGAGGAGGATTTGCCTTCAAGTTTTCCCAACCCCCTGGATTCACCAGATTTTTGTAAACAAATGCAAGTCTGGATGTTTTCTCTGTGATCTAAGAGTGACCTTTATATATGTGGGAAATCAATGGTATATGCTTATTTCAATGTGTAAATTATTACTTCCCATTCTCCATTTCAGCCTACTGGTAAAACTGATGTCTACAAGTCTGCTTTTTTGCTTATAACTGAGAACATGTGCAAAAATCTTGTTTCTGTCCTGTGCAGTATGAAGAGTTGTGTGCTTCACTAGTAGATTAGCTTGTCCTAGTGCCTGTTCATGCATAGCTGTATTCTTAGATACAATTCCGATAATGTGATCTTTGAAGTCTGAAGATTTTGCAAAATGTTATGTCTTGTAAAAAGTAACTTCAAAATGAACAATGTAGCTTGTCTTGATATTTTGTGCCCTAGTAATAGTGTTCTTGACATATTACTAACCAATGTATTAGAACTGCTGTCAAACTAAACGAGGATCATTATACTTTTGTCTTTTCCTATGTGCTTGAAGGAAAAAAATGTTACTAATGTTGATTGTTTCCACCAAAAAATAAAAATGAATAAAAAATTCTGCATTATCTAGGTCAATAAAATGTTGAGAAATTATGAAGTGGTTCATGTCTACTCACAGGGCATTATGACCTGAGCAGACCAAAATGATACGTTTATTTGTTGACCAGTGGATGAGAACCTCTTAAATGGTTTGGAGGTGTGCACAGAGAATAATTGGAGGAACTCAGTGTAGTGGCACACACTTGTATCTCAGCACTTGAGACTGAGGCAGGTGAATATCAAGTTCAACACCAGCTTATATTGCAAATACACAGGCAGCCTGCATTGCTACATATTATGACCATATTTCAAAAACAAAAGGGACATTTGGGATCTAAAATGGAAGACGCAAAACGAAGTAGTGCGAATAATTGGAGCAAGGCTGTTGGAGCAAACTGATTGTTTGACTAGTGAAATCTGTAGGAGGCCTGGGTTTAATTTAATGATTAATTTTAACAAACAACAGAAACCATATTGATCTGTAAGAAATGAATGGTATCACTCTATTAGAAGAATGAACAGTTTTAGTTGGGCTCAAGCTGAAAATAAATTAAGGGTAGGAAAACATGATATTTTCTGGTTATGTCTAGAATATTAATATGAAAAGGATAAAGATTGGCATAGAAAACCCAGCTCTTATAAATCTCTGGCCTAGAAAAAGTTACATCTCAGCAACAGGGCTGAGAAGTGAGGTGTGCCTCAGCAGGCAACAACTCCGCTTGATAGCATAGTTCAGTCTCAACTCATCAGACATTTTGGTCCTTTTGTCAAGTTTTCATTTAGATGGCTAAGAATACTTGGTTATTTTCGTAGACCTTACAGCATTCATAGCCACCCTACTGTAGAGAGAGAAGTATTTATTTACCTCTTGATCCTTGTGCTTTAGCCTTCCTAGCAATAGGATTATTGATGCAGTACTGGACATTGTCACACCATGCTGGTATAGAAACAGAATTTAGCACTCAAGACAAATTCACATGATTAATTCCTCCAGAAGCCTCTTATCCCCTTACGAAGAGACTTAGACCAAGAGGGACACTGCCAACGAGGGTGTTGTGCATAGGATAGTTTTCCACTGACAACAGTATTTGAAACGATGAAAGTCACAGGTGCTTTAGTTACCACCAAACACTGGTGTTAGAAAGCTTCCTGCTTTCTTGTGCCATGTAACTTTATATTAAAGAATAAGCAGCTTTATACTAACATTTTTACTTTTTATGGTGCTACTTTTTGATGATTGTTTTTGCTGTCATCCAATTAGAAACACTGGCACTTTTTTTTTTCTTATAAGCAATGGAATAAAAATTTAAAAGGCCAAATTTTAGCCTAGCAACAAAGTCTTCACTAGAGTAGTTAGCACTAACATACTGGAAATGTGGCAGGAAACTTTAATCTCTCTTCATGAAATGTAAACAGCAAAGGTCAAATTAGGTGGCAGTTTGGTTCAGGGTCGTTAGATGGAGACTGACCAAAGTTGGATAAGAAGTTCTGATTCCCCACTCCTCAGTCGCCAAAAAGTGCAATTAAGTTTTAAATTTTGGGCTTCTCAGTTTTCATACTAACAACAGTTTACAAATATCTAAAATTGTATCCTTATTCTATTCCATTTATAAAATAAACACACATAAGGAAAAATAACTTTATTTTTAAAGCAAAATCAAGCCTTTACTTAAAGCATCCATTAAATAGCATCTTTCATTTGGCCCTAAGTTTTATTGTGGTGCTCACATAGTACTCTAATGACATTTTGAATATTTCAAATGTATTACTGTATTCTTATTGGTAGAATTTAAACAAAGCTATTTATGTTAAGGGAAAAATTCTATCATTTTTTATTTACTCTGAGTACTTATTCCCACAGTATATTTATGATTTATCTAAATGAATAGTTAAACATTTTGACAAAATTCTTTTCATTGATAAATATGATATCCTACTATAATCCATGAAAAGTAATGATAATATCTAATGTTATTTTCTGGCCTTGTTGATCATGGTCTGAAGTTATAGTTTTAGAGTGGCCAGGAAGTAATAAACATTGTCTTGATCCCACATAGAACACAACAACCCTGGGTTGTGATAATCCTATAAAACGCCTGAGAGCAGTTTTCCTCAGCCTTTTTCTTTTTCTTTCTTTCATTTTTTTTCACCAGCCTCTGTAAATTAAATTTCTCCCTAGTGGGAAAAATTAACACTAAGGCATAAGGGTTAAACTTTGAAAGGCACAGCCCCTTGTATTTTCTAAGACAGTTTTCAAGCCAAGAACCATTTTTTTTTTCCACCACTGAGAATACATGCCTTAGAGTTAGTGAAAATGAACACACAGGCTTTAAATTATTAGAGAGAAGCCATATTTTATGGGTAAGAGTGGAGGCTGAGATAACACTTTTTTTCCCCCACCTGGCTTCATGATTATAAATTATGGAAAAACAAGGGCTAGCAAAAAGCTTGGAAAAATAATTTAGTCTCAATGAACTCTGTTATTGGCTATCTTAAATAAGGGCATAAAACTTTCACATTTATGTAGATAAATCTATCTCCTGAATACAGTGTTTACTCATTGGTTCTCAAATTATAATGAAATACAAAGCCACTGCACGTGGGCCGGGGAGAGAGCTCAGAGGTTAAAGGCACTTGTTTTCAAAGTATGTCAGTCAGGGCTCAGTTCATCAATACCCACATAAAACCAGATGCACAAAGTGGTGCAGGAGGCCCTGGTATACCTATACTCTCTTTCAAATAAATACATAATATTTTTTTTTAAAAAAACACCTACTGCTGGTGCTACAGAGATGGATTGGGGGCTAAAGGCTCTTACTTGCAAAGCCTGCTGGTCAGGATTCAGTTTCCTAATACACAAAGTGGTACATGTGTCTGGAGTTTGTGTGCACTGGCAAGAGGTCTGAGCAAAACCATGGTTTTTCTCTCTCATAAATAAAATATTACAAAAAGGAACCTACTGCTGGGCCCCATTCGTAGTTACTGGGAGTGTTAACAAGACCTTCTAATTTGCATTAGCAAATTCTGGTGATGCTATGCTATTACTATGTGAGCCCTTGGATTACTATACTGTATTAGGTGTAAAGATATGATTGTGTGCATATCACCTCAGGTGAATTCTCAAAACTTCGGGCATAGAAGACATCAGCAATGCTCATTTTATTCCCAGAATACTAAAAATTTTAATATAAGAAGAGATGTTAAACATCAAAATGATTTATATAGAAAGGAGACATATGGACCAATACCAATTTGGTCAATTTTCATAGAAAACTTATTCCTATAAAGCATTTTGCAATATTTTTTGAAAATTAACACTTTTTACAGTACATTTGCTGCATATGTAGTTACAGTTTTAGTAAATATTATGTTGTCTATGTCTCAAGGATTCAAGGCATCCTGCACCAGTGGATAGTAGCCAGCTGTTTTTGAGTTGTTTGGAGAGAATCTTGTAAATTTGTAGTCCAAGGGTAACTCTGGGAGAGAGGAAGAGGAAAATAATTTGATTATTTTGGAGTTTTCCAAACACCTTACACAAAGATTAAAATTCAGTATTTTTATTTGTTTCAGAGTCTCATGATTTCACTACTTTTGCCACCTAGATAGGAAGTACCCAGGATATAGAATATAGATGTCTTTCCCTACAAAATTTACAATAACATGCAAGTCATATCACATTTAGAGGTATAGCAAGTAATCTGAGAGCTCTAATTAAATTTTAGGCTTTTTTTTTTTTTTTTGAGGTAGAGTCTCCTTTTAGTCCAGGTTGAACTGGGATTCACTATGTAGTCTCAGGGTGCCCTCAAACTCACAGTGATCCTTCTTACCTCTGCCTCCCAAGTGCTGGGATTAAAGGCATATGCCACCATATGGGCCTGGCCTTAGTATTCTTTTTTTTTTTGTTGTTGTTTTTTTGTTTTTTGTTTTTTTAGAGGAGTGAGAGTGAGAGAGAAGAGAAGAAAAAGAAGAGAAATAGGCAGAGATAGATAGATAGAGAATATGAATATAAATGAGTATGAGTGTGCCAGGGCCTCCTGCCACTGCAAATGAATTTCAGACACATGTACCACTTTATGCATCTGGTTTTATGTGGGTACTGGGAAATCAAACCCATGCCATCAGGCTTTACAAGCAAGTGCCTTTAACTGTTGAGCCATCTTTCTAGCCCAAATTTTAGTGTTCTATACAAAAAGCTAACACACAAAATAGAAGTGCTAATCTGGTTTTTAAAAACATCCCCCAGTTCCTCTTCAGGGGATTATGTAACTGGTAAATGTAAATTAATAAACATAACTACATGTCAAAATAAGAGAGTCCATGTATGACATGGTAATTTTTGCTATATGACAGCATTGCACACAAAAGAATGTTCGTGCCACATGAACACACACACACACAAAGGAGGAGAATCAGGAGAGAACATACGATATATGTGGAACACTGTGATGTCCTCCTATGAGTGTCTTAAAATATCCTCGTTGGACTGGGTAGATGGCTTAGTGGTTAAAGGCACTTAGTAGCAAAGCCTGCCAACCCAGGATCAATTCCTCAGTACCCCCACAAAGCCATATATACAATGTGGCACATGTATATGGAGTTTGTTTGCAGTGGCAAGAGGCCCTAGTATACCCATTCTCTTTCTCCCAGAAAAATAAAAATATTTTAAAATGTATCCTTCAGAAATTCCCCCCCTAAATTTCTCCAAAGAAAGATCAATGAGAAATAGTACCAGGGAAGAATGGCAACATATGTCATGTTTTTCATCCCACATAAAGATATGGGATGGCAGGAATTCTTATTTCACACATTCCACAAGTAAAATGTCATTCAGCAGTAAGTACTTTGAAAATGATACTATCATAAGTGATATTCTAAGTTAGATGCCACTGATAATCATCGAGGTTCAAGCAGCTAATCTTTATAAAGAAAAACCCAGCTAGGTATGACAGTTCACACCTTTAATCCCGGCACTGGGGAGGCAAAGGTAGAAGGACTGCCTTGGAAACCAGCCTGGGGCTACAGAGTGAGTTCCTAGCCTGGGGTAGAAAGACTCTACCTCAGTCAGTAACAACAGGTACTGGAGAACAAGAAGGAATATAGCCTTCTTGGTGCAGAGAAAGCTAGATTACTTTGAATAGAAAAACATTCAGCAGGGCTGGGGAGGTTGGCTTAATGGTTAAAGGAACTGGCTTGCAAAGCTTGCCAGTTGGGGGTTCAAGTCCTGAGCCCCCATGTAAAGCTAGCTGCAAAAAGTGGTATGGGCATTCATTTGCAGCACATAGAGACCCTGTCATATTGCACATACTCCCCGCACATGAAAATGAATAACTTAAAAAAAATCAACATTAGTGAATGTCACAGATCTTCACATTCACATCTGTTAAGCTAGAGTATTTGCAACAGGCATTTAAAAAGGCATTAGAAGGTAAATTGACAAAGTTCAGATTTTTGAAGTTGTACATCTGAGGTAAACTTCTAATCATGCACAAAAAGAGCTAAGCCAACCTCCCCCTTTTATACATTTCCTAACATAACTGTTGACATTTATGGATAGCTGTTATTACAAGTTTATCAAAATGTTGCTGAACTAAGCATTGTATATGGCTAAGCAGAAAAGTTCTTAAAAGAACTCTAAAGATGGCCTTGGGGTATTTCAATGTGAGATCATCTAAGCTAACAGTTTTAGGAGGTAAAAAGAGAGCATGAGCTTTACTTTGTACCTCCTGTCTTAATCAACTAGTATTATCACTCTATCTTCTAGGTGACAGCAAAGACCTGTTATTGTTAAGAAATTTGGGCATAGGATAGTCAGGTCACTTAACTGTTCTGTTTAAAAAAAAAATCCCTTAAACTTGGGATCCAAGAGACTTTGAATTCAGCAAGAAAAAAATATTTGCATCTCAGCTGTAGGAAAGTCATTGTTGGGTGTTAAGTATTTGGAAAAGAGAAAAGATGAAAAAATTCTTGCTTATTGTAATAATTTTCTGCTAAATCTTATGTCGTGAACATACTATATCACCTATGTTATCCAAATTTGGGAAATAATCAAATAAATGAGCCAAAATGAAAAAATATTAATATATACTAAATTCAATGTAAAATAATATAGACAGGAACAGAATAGTTCTTGGGACTTTTAAAATAGATCAGCAGGATAAGATTCATACAAGATTCTATCTTTGACATGCTAAAGCTATGACCACCTATTTTTCTTCTAGCCATTTTTCTGACTAGAAGGGAAATTACCTAGAAAACTCTACTAAAAAATCTTATCTGGAGTTCTGTATCAGATGCAACTAATTCATAGGACTGTGAGGAGAGCAAAGTGTGCTAACTTATACTACTAAGTTATACTTCGAAGAAGTATCTTGAACATCAAAGCAAATAATTGAATACGACACAATTCTCTTTCTCCACAAAAGAAACAGAGACTTGCTTAGTTTTCATTGACTACTGGTAAGTCTTCCTTAATATTTTCTCCAGATGACAGGTAGAGAGAAGAGAAAGACTCTGTCAAAGTCTTTCCTAGGGTATTGTGAAGAAAGCTTCTAGGTGAGAAAATAGGAGGTACAACACTGACGTTATACAGTTCAAGAGAAGGGGCCATTTTCCAATTCTTTGGCAAATATTTAAATATTAGAATAATGGAAAATTACTTTTCTTTTACTTTCTTACTATTCATACCCAAATGCTCTTGGTTGTTTTTTTTACCCATGCACCTTAGAATAATACAATGATTTCCATCATTATACTAACTCAATTAAATTATGAATCAGCCCCAGTGAAAATGGGGACTGCTTCCCAATTCATCTTTATTTTAAGGTGAAGCCCATCAGGGTCTCACACAGACTGAAGGAGTTCATCAGGAAGACCTTCTCTTCTGGTTCCCAGCCCAATAATTTTGTGATGTTACTGAAAGTCTCACTCATCCTCTCAGCCAACACCTAGGGGGAAAGTAGCTCCAAAGCCAGGCTTACTTTATTGACCTCTGAAGCAATTTGTCTTGGTCACTCTTCCAGCCTGTATCTCAGTCCTTGAAGCAGACTCAAAAAAAAAAAAAAAGTTTCTAGCTTTTGTATTCTGTTCCAATGGGGGCTGGTCCTGATTACCCAGGCCACTATATCTACAAGATGTTCATAAAGAAAAATGCACCTATTTCTTCTCCTCCCCTCCCCTCCCCTCCCCTCCCCTCCCCTCCCCTCCCCTCCCCTCCCCTGCCCTCCCCTCCCCTGCCCTCCCCTCCCCTGCCCTCTCCTCTCCTCTCCTCTCCTCTCCTCTCCTCTCCTCTCCTCTCCTCTCCTCTCCTCTCCTCTCCTCTCCTCTCCTCTCCTCTCCTCTCTTCTCTTTTCCTCTTTGTTCTCTCTCTTTATTGTTTTTTTGAAGTTGGGTTTTGCTCTAGCCCAGGCTGACCTGGAATTTACTATGTAGTCTCAGGGTGGCCTTGAACTTAAGGCAATCCTCCTACCTCTGTCTCCCAAGTGCTGTGAATTAAAGGCATGTGCCACTGTGACTGTCTCAATTTCTTTCTTTTAAAGGCAAACACTTTGGTAGTTAGGTCATTACTATTCAGTCTTGGGGAGAGCTTAACAGTTATTTCCCATCTTACCTGCGATGGCTTCAATGCTGGGAATTGCAATGGTACTGTAGGTACTGATTCTCTTAGAAGACCATGTGTAAACCAAGGCGTCTTCTTTATTTCCTTGTCCCGAAACTGAGTCAATAAAGTAAGAGCCCCATTTCTTAGACAACGTATTTAGAGGCTTTACTTTTGGTTCCTGAGACAAAAGATAATAATAGCTAGGATTAACAGTGATAATCATAGTTAATTAATGTCTTCAGTTTTCTATTCACTGAGTAGATGAATGTGTGAAAACATGGATATAAATAGGTTTTGAATACCTATTACATTTTTAGAAAGAAAACATTTCCTTATGTTGAAGTATTCTTTAGTTTGAACCAGCAATGGCTTTTTAAATGGCTGACTGACTACAATCTGAAATGGCCACAGCAGAGAAAGCTATAGGCTGAAGAGAGGGCTTACGGTTAAGGCACTTGCCTGCAAAGCCAAAGGACCCAGGTTTGATTCCCCAGGACCCATGTAAGCCAGATGCACAAGGTGGCATGTGTGTCATGTGTGTCTGGAGTTCGTTTGCAGTGGCTGGCTGCCCTTCTGTGCTCATTCTCTCTCTCTCCCTCTCTTTTCTCTCCTTCAAATAAACAAATAAAACATTTGAAAAAATATAATTCCCTACCATTAAAAATAACTCCAGGGCTAGAGAAATGGCTCAGTGGTTAAGGCACTTTCCTGCAAAGCCTAATGACTGGGTTCAATTCCCCAGTACCCATGTAAAGTCAAATGCACAAGGTGATGCAGGCATCTGGACTTCATTTGCAGTGGCTGGAGTCCTGGCACACATATTCTTTCTCTCCCTCTTGCATGCATGAATAGATAAGATATTTTGAAAATACGCTAAAAAATAACTAATTTACCTATAACCACTATAGCAAAAAGGTGGTTAAGAATCAACTTTGTTTGATCTTCTTATTTGGTACTTATTTTTAAGAAGAGAATGAGGACAGAATTGTTGCTTCCAATGAACCTGGAACATGAAGTCAATGAATTGATACAAGATTTTCAAATTCTTCTTCTTCTTCTTTTTTTTTTTTTCTGAGGTAGGGTCCTGCACTCTAGCCCAGTATGACCCTGGAATTCACTATGAAGTCCCAGGCTGGCCTCAAACTCACAATGATCCTACTACCTCTGCCTCCTGAATGCTGGGATTTAAGGTATGCACTACCACACACAGCAAATTATTTATTTATTTTTTTAAAAAATTATTTATTTATTTATTTGAGAGCGACAGACACAGAGAGAAAGACAGATAGAGGGAGAGAGAGAGAAAGGGCGCGCCAGGGCTTCCAGCCTCTGCAAACGAACTCCAGACGCATGCGCCCCCTTGTGCATCTGGCTAATGTGGGACCTGGGGAAACGAGCCTCGAACCGGGGTCCTTAGGCTTCACAGGCAAGCGCTTAACCACTAAGCCATCTCTCCAGCCCAAATTATTTATTTTTAAATTATACTTTCTAGCTATTCAGTCGGAATACTAACAGATAAACCTGTTGACTTCTAGAGCACACCACAGTTCCTGCCACAGATACACTCTTCATTTGTGGAATTACCATAGGATGGTTATATTTCAGATAAATAAAATAGTATTTTGCTTCTGGAGAAGCCAAACAGGTGTTCACTAAAATAAAAAGTAAAAGTTATTTTTATTATAGCACACATGCAATGGAACAAAGTGTTTGTGAACAGTGTTGGTCTCACTCTGTATTTTTCTAAGTGAGTTCATAGTCATCTATCTCACATTACCACCGCAGTAAATCAAAGGAAAATCCAGGCTCAGTTTTCTCAAACTGATGGTATCTTGGCAGTGTTTTACTTGTACTTTATGTATTACAAGTAAAGATTAGTTATGTTCACATATGTAAATTCTTCTCTTCAGTCAGAACCTGAGACTTTTTGTCCAATTCTTATTGAGTATTCAATTTCTTACATGCTAGATATCAACCCACTGTTAGTTTTATTAAGTTGAACCACATTAAGTTACAAATATCTATATGTTTATACATATATATATATATATATATATATATATATATGGTGATTATGAAGGTCAACATTGCATAGATTTTATAAATAAATTGAGAAAACAACATCTACATGATCTTCTGTCATGTCCTGCAAAATGTGTTACATCTCTCCAGTTACATAGGTTTGTTGTATTTAACCACTGAGCAAACTCTCCAGTCCAGGTATATAGATTTGTATTTTGAGCCTTAAAAGAATCTTGAGATTTAATCGGTTAGCTATTTTCTCCTAAACAGCCATTCATTTTTGTTGTTGTTTTTCTAAGTGATTCCTTTATTATTTTATTAAAATTTTAAAAATATTTTATTTTTATTTTTATTTGAGGAGGGGAGAAAGAGAGAGAGAGAGAATGAGAGAGAGAGAGAGAGAGAGAGAGAGAGAGAGAGAGAGAGAGAGAAAACAGGCACACCAGGCCTCCAGCCACTGCAAATGAACTCCAGATGTATGCAGCCCCCTGTGTATCTGGTGTACGTGGGTCCTGGAGAATTGCAAGCAAGCACCTTAACTGCTTAGCTATCTCTCCAGCCCTACTGTTATATATCTAAGTGATTTATTGCTGGTAAAAAGAACAGCTATTTATTTGTGAGGTACTGGATAGATAGCTTAATTAAATAATAACACTTTCTTTTTCTTATTTGCTGTGAAGTTTCATTGTTAAAAGTTAATTATTTTTGAAACTAAAAGTATGCAAATGCTTTCTGTTTGTTTTAGCTAAAATGAAAAAAAACAGCAGTAATGAAGGAAGCCAGAGTGCTCCTCTTCCTCTCACACAAGAGGCTAGCTATGTGAACTCAAGATGATCCAAAGAATTACAAGTATAATGAATAGTCTTTCAATTGGTTGATTATTGGATTTTGATTTCTAAAGTAAAACAAATTACTCCTTAGTCCCTCTATGCTTACTAACATGTACAATTTTTGCTTATCTGTCATCCAGCTCTAATACTGTCAAGTGGATAGTTAACATTTCAAGATTTCAGAAAAGTTTTTGTGTAAAAGCTAGGAAAATTTCATTTGAAATGTCCCCTGTTCTTACTTTGTTTCTTGCCTATAACAGATTATGGGAAGTAAAAGTGATCCCTAAATTCCAGTGGACTTACTAAACATGATAGGAGAAAATGAACTCAAACATAAGTGAATCAAAGTTCCTCACTACAGACAATAATCAGGTTAGGGTTCACAGAATCAACCATAAAGTGACCTGGTCAATCTGCTTTTGGATAGTTTTAAAATTCATTTAGTTGAATGAAGTAATTAGAAAAAACAGCTCTTTTATTGGATGGTTTCCCTTCTGCAGCAGCAACTGAAGATGCCTGAATTCTGTCCCCTCCACAAGGCAGTAGGTATGAATCTAAACTCCTGTTTTTAATATGAAGTTCTGCCTTCTCCATGGAAGAGGAACAGACCTGAACTTAAATTTTAAAGTAATTTAACTTGTGTCAGTTGGGGATCCTAAGTGTGTATCCAAAGATGCTTGTGGAAAAAAAACAACCCATACATATTTTTTTAAATTTACCTTTACATATAAGCAGAAAGACACATGATAGATTTTTTGAACCCAACAATTCAACTAAATTGGCTTGGAATATCTGCCAACACTAAGCCCATGAAATAAATGCTGCTTCAAATACAAAATATAGAAACAAAGATACTCAGTCAGACAAGGATAATATTTTGTTTGTTTCTGGAGACAGGGTCAAGTCAGATTGGTTTCAAACTCTCTATATAGCCAAGGTTAGTCTTGAATTCCTGATCCACCTGTTTCTACTTCCCAAGTGCTGGGATGACAGGTAAATTACCATGCCTGGCTAATTTTGAAGACAGGTTTGTATTAAGAGACTTTAACTTTCAGACATAATAAGATAAGAGTGGATTGGACCCTTACCTCATATTTCCCTCTCTTCTCCAGAGGCTCTGTCTCCTCAGCCTCGCCTTCCTCCCCTCGAAGCTCCTCCAGGATGAGGACAGTCTCCCAGTTACTATAGTGACGGGCTGGGAAAATATCAGAATGCATGCTGTCACCAAAGTAAACGACCTGTAATTTAGAGAGTAAATTCTCTATGAGGCAAGAGAGAGTGGTAATAATTACATGGAAAACAGAAAAAATTTCCTCAATAGGCATTAAAGTATGATAAACAGAAATGGAAGAAGCATCTTAAACGGTCTTAAATAATCTCACAGGTGTTATTTATCCCATTTGATTTACAGAGCACCAGGTTCTTTGTTGGTA
Source organism: Jaculus jaculus (assembly GCF_020740685.1). Lineage (NCBI taxonomy): Eukaryota > Metazoa > Chordata > Mammalia > Rodentia > Dipodidae > Jaculus > Jaculus jaculus. The sequence goes on from NC_059108.1 coordinate 30,874,367, forward strand.
GACCAAAGGTGGGAGATAAAACCTGATTTTCTTGATGATGAACTGAACCTGTGTGTTTACAAGTATATTTACAATTAAATTCAGAACTTAAGACTTAGTGGGATATTAGAGGCAACTTGTTATAGTGGGTTATATATTATCAGAAAACATCACAATCACTCTTCCAGGGATTTTATGGCCCCCTGTAACCCTAGATCTGCTAAAAACACACTCCTGAGAGTGCGTAGCTGGGCATATGAAAATCAGACAGCCCCCTGGGTATTCCTGAAGAAAAGCCTACTCTACACTTTCAGTACACTACATGTCAGTGAGTTGCAGGGATAATGGAAACCAGAACCTCCAAGTCAAGACCCTCGTCCACTGAAGTTCTCAGGAGTCTTTAGTGTGGGGGGGGGAGGGGGGAAGATGACAGGAAGTGGGAGCATCTCTCCTCAGAGGGCTTCTAAGTATTTTTTAGAGAAAAAGATTCTGTTGCAAAAAAAATATACAAATGCTCAACATCAACAATGTGATCAAGTTTTCAAAAGCAAGTGTACTTTTAGGCTAATTTACAGTGTATTTTTGTTTGTTTGTTTGTTTTTTAAGGTAGAGTTTCACTCTAGCCCAGGCTGACCTGGAATTCACGATGGAGTCTCAGGGTGGCCTCGAACTCATGATGATCCTCCTACCTCTGACTCCCACCCAAGTGCTGGGATTAAAAGTGTGCACCACCACACCTGGCTAATTTGCAGTGTATCTGAAGCAACTGGTTGCTTTCCTTAAAAAGCCTTTGATAGGGCTGGAGAAGTGGCTTAGCAGTTAAGCACTTGCCTGTGAAGCCTAAGGACCCCGGTTCGAGGCTCGGTTCCCCAGGTCCCACGTTAGCCAGATGCACATGGGGGTGCACACGTCTGGAGTTCGTTTGCAGAGGCTGGAAGCCCTGGTGCGCCCATTCTCTCTCTCTCCCTCTATCTGTCTTTCTCTCTGTGTCTGTCGCTCTCAAATAAATAAATAATTTAAAAAAAAAGCCTTTGATAAATTGGTATGGAGATCATTTTCTCATGTGTCCCATGTGAATCCTGAGCACTATCTAGATTTGTGACCTGCCTGGAATCTTGCTTCTCTCTTTCAAAAAGACCAAGGCCATATCCAAGGTGTATCTTATCAGATGAGAAGACCAGGAGATAAGGCAGCAGATGACCACCATAGCCAAGTGGCCTGAATGTATGTATAGCTATGATTTTGCTCACAGCTGTTCATTTCTTCAAGCATATATCAAGAATTCTGCTTCGACTGAAAAATACCTTGGGTTCAGGTTTGCCAGTCATTTTCTTCAGTAGGTCATAAAGGTGAGCAGCGTTTCCTTGGGAGTACCATCCAGGTTTATCCAGAGAAGGCAGTGCCTCCTGTTCCTCATCGTTTTCTGGAAGTACAGGTGGAAAATCATGTACTTTTAAGCTGACACAGATGGACAGGCTTCACTTAGGCCTGATTATAGACCATGTCCAGAAAGAAACCATGTGGGACAGGAAGATGACATTACTAAGTACTTCACAGAGAGAAGAGTATACACGCACGCACGCACGCATGCACACACTCACTCATTCACTGTGCCCTTCTGAATTGGGGAAAATAAGACACAGGAAATTATTTTGCCAAAGGTCTTAAAGCTGGCAAGTGATTTGTACTCAGTGACCAGTTAGACATCAACTCAGTGACACCATTCTGCTTTGGCTAAGTAAACCACACCAACACCATGGAACCCGAAGTAAGTCTCACCTTTTTGGAATGGACATGGGGCAGACTTTTATCAGTGGTCTACTAAACCTAGGCTTATACTCTGCACTCTAGGCAACTCAGCCTGGGGCACGGAGAGGCTGCAGTGAAGGACCATTTAATGCCAAGGCATGAGTGTGAGGCACGACCCAGGCTGTCCCCTTCCCTTGCTCCCCGTACTGTTAATGCACAGCCAGTGAAAGAAGTTTATTGCCACTGGGATCTTGCCTGCTATTGAACTGAAGATAACCCACCCACTGAGTAAAGTATAATGAAAAGGAGGACATACCAACAAAAACTTTTGTAGCTGGTGGGAAGCCTTAAAAATTGCATGGCATGGAGTGGAGACATGGGTCAGCAGTTTAATGTGCTTGCTTGCAAAGCCTGATGGCCTGGGTTCAAGTCCCCAGTTTCCATGTAAAGTCAAATATGTAAAGTGGCACATATGTTTGGAGTTTGCAGTAGCACAAGGCCCTGGTGCACCCATTCTTTCTCTGTCTTTGTCTCAAATAAATAAATGATATATTTTTTAAAAACTATATGGGGAATAAAAGTAGAATTTCAATTTTAAAAAACTTGGCTATTTTGTTGTTATTTGGGTCTTCTCTGCTGTGTGTGGTTTTATAAGGCCAGAAGCCCACAAGTGCAAGCTCCTTGCCCCCCCACCACCTTTTTTTTTGTTTTTTTTTTAAGGTAGAGTATTGCTCTACCTCAGGCTGAATGTAGTCTCAGGCTCAATCCTACCTTTCCCTCCAGAGTGTTGGGATTAAAGGTGTGAACCACCACAACCAGCTAAAGGGGCCTTTTTTTTTTTTTCAGAGAAAATGAATGCAATATTAACAATACAAAGTTGTCTTGGTCCCTGCCAGGACTGAGGTCCTAAGACCTATGCTTCATTAGATTTGCTATAAGTCAATCTTAAAGCAGGACAAAAGGTTATAAAGAAGGGGAAGCAGACAAATTAGTTATTAAAAATAATTTCTGGCACTAGTAGCTTCTTAATAAAAGTCTAATTTCTACATGTAAAAGTCACAAACATGTACCCTAAATATGTGTTCAGTTTATAACAATGACCTGCAAAGTATACCGGACAATTTAAGATTACAAACTAAATACTGTCACCACAGCTGAATGGAATATAAGAGAATCACGAAAGTGAATAAAAATTGTATAACTATAATAAGGCAAACTTCCTCATAACAGTATTTTGAGCAAGTATGTCTAAAAATACATCTATAGATAATTAAAGCAACATGTAACAACTGGCAGCTTATGATCAAGGGCTATTTCTCTGTCTTTCTCCCTTTCTAACATCCTTTGTTGTAATTCTTCTGTACAACCCTAAGAAAATCCCATTTTATTTTGTTTCAGTTTTTCAAGGTAGGGTCTCCTCTAGCCCAGCCTGACCTGATTCAATATGTAATCTCAGGATGGCCTTGAACTCATAGCAATCCTTCTACCTCTGCCTCTTGAATGCTGGGATTAAAGGCATTTGCCACCAGACTAACCAAAAATCCCATTATTCTTGAATGAATAGTTCAAAAACCATCTAGTAGCCTAACACAAAGGTCCAAGATAATTTAGCCATCCTTGGAGAAATACCCAGGTGTGGTGGTTTGATTCAGGTTTCCCCCATAAACTTAGGCATTCTGAATGCTTGGTTCCCAGCTGATGGAGATTTAGGAATTAATGCCTCCTGGAGGCAGTGTATTGTTGGGGGTGGGTTTCCCCATGCCAGTGTTTGGAACATTCTCCTGTTGCTATGGTCCACCTGATGTTGGCCAGGGGGTGATGTCCAGCCTCTGCTCATGACATCGTTTTCCCTGACATCATGGAGCTTCCCCCTGGAGCCTATAAACCCAAATAAACCTCTTTTTCCCAGAAGTTGCTCTTAGTTGGGTGATTTCTACCAGCAATGCGAACCTGACTGCAACAGTAAAGTGGTACCAAGGAGTGGGATTGCTACTAGATACCTGACTGCATGGCTTTGGCCTTTTGGAGCTGATTTTCAAGAGGAATGTGGAAGGTATCCACATTTATGAGGGTGAGAAAGAGCTTTGCCTGGACTGGGCTAGCAGTTTGTATGAGAAGCTTGCATGCCCGTGTCCTGAGAAGTTATGCAAGGTTGCTATGCATAGGCATGAGCAGAGGGATATGGCACAGAAAGAAAACTCTTTGGGTGAACTGTTGCCCATTCTGCTGCAATTGAGAGATTACAACCTTTGAGACTGGGCTAGCTGACCTGCACTGGGACAACAGGAATAATATAGACTCATTTGAAGGGGCCTGAGTGCTCAAGGATAGTCCTGTTCTTCAGAGTCTGCTCTATTCCCCCCTGAATTAACAAACTAGAATCCTACTTGGTATTGTGGAGTATAAGAAATGCAGGAAAGAGAGGGTCATTGAGTTTGTTGCACGGTCTTGTGTTTTGGAAATGGACATGGGCAGTGTGAAGCAGTTGCTGTCTGCCTGCATGGAGACCCAACGGGGCCATGAGGATGAACCGTGAATTGCAACGGAGACCCAGTGGAGATGCTGGGATCATGAGATGGCTGTTAAGGAGAGCTGCTGGTCCCAGATGAAGTTTTCCATGACTGTGAGCAGCCTAGCTGGAGGGGTGGAATTGGAACTCCAGAGACTTGTTGCTGGTTAGGATTATCAAACTTGGAGACTTGTTACTGATTAGAGTTGTTGAACTTGAAGCTACAGAGTTTGATGCTTGCCCTAGTTGTTTAAAATCTTGTATGGCTGAATGTTTCTTTGCTATGCCCTTTTGCATGTGTGCATGTTTATTCTGTGCTATTATGGGTTTTTTGAGGTCATTTTTTTTGGTATTATGGCTCAGTTAAAAGATCTTGGACTATGGGGATGTATGAACCTCATTGGAATTTATAAAAACTATAGAGAATTTAAAAATTGGATGAAGGCATTGAATTTTACATTACATATGGTTATCAGTTTATGGGATCTAGGGGTGGAATGAGGTGGTTTGATTCAGGTGTCTCCTATAAACTTAGGTGTTCCGAATGCTAGGTTCTCAGCTGATAGATATTTGGGAATTAATGCCTCCTGGAGGGAGCGTATTGTTGGGGGCAGGCTCATGGGTATTATAGCTAGTTTTCCCAAGTCAGTGTTTGGCACATTCACCTGTTGCTATGGTTCGTCTTATGTCAGCCAGGGGGTGATGTCCACCCTATGCTCATGCCATCATTTTCCCTGACAACATGGAGCTTCCCTCTGGAGCCTATAAGCCAAAATAAACCTTTTTTTCCCATAAGCTACTCTTGGGTGGGTGATTTCTACCAGCAATGCGAAGCTGACTGCAACACCAGGAAAGTTATCACTTCCCATGTCTGTCTTTATTTATTTAATACAGAATGTCTTACTGTGTAAATAATGTGAGTGTTAAAAACTGGGGAATACAAAATTAAATAGCAGAATATTATTGATATACACATGTTCAGTTTGCAAAGACAATAGAAAAAAATATTCCACTGCTCATTACAAAGAAAACAAAGTCTACAGAGTCAGGGTTTCTCAAATGGTGAATACTATGCATCCAGCTCAGCAGCAGACCGTTTGCCTGGTATGTGTGAAGCTCTTGGTTCAGTCTCCAGCTCCAGAAAACATAACTGTTGGAACTCAGTAATCTAATGGAAAAAAGGAAACTAAGATCTAAGAAGCCTGGAACCCTTTATGTAAACACCCTGTCCCTCCTCAATTTCCATCCAGCGCAGACACTGAAGGGTTCCTTAAAGGTAACTAATCGACGAGAGCAGCTGCAAGGGTTCTGGCCAAAGCTCCACAGAGAGGACTGTGAGACTGAGAAAATCACTAATTCCAATAGAGACAGTCAATAAGGACTAGGAGAGCAACACAGCTCAAGTGTATGACATATACAACCCCACACACTCTGACACTACGCAGATAAGGTTCTACATTCATTTTCATGGTGCCAAGGCAACATTTATATATAATATTCAAGAATCTGTTCTGAAATCTCTCTTAAAATCAGGATACTGAGTAAAAAAAATTAAATGTTAGGTAATAAATACAAAAGACAAAATGAGGACATGGAAAATAAGGGATGATTATGCTTTGTTTTAGTTTCAAAATCAAGGTAATTAAAATTCTGATCTCATCTATTAGTTTGGTAAATGACTTAATACATGAAACACATGTTTGTCACCTAAGTATTTAAAAAGCCCTAGCTTTTATCCCTTCATTGTCCAGACGAAGAAACTGTTATCTGAAAAGCTGTAGAACCTGCCTAGAGTTGCTGAGCTGTTCTAGTCACAACCAGGCCAGAGCTCAAGCTTGCTCCTATGGCCTGCAGACTACCATTAAAATGGCTTAATGAAGTTAAGAAGCAACTGAAGTGTGTAAATAGTAAATCAAGATAAAACTTCTGAAAAATGTGTATATAAATATAAATAAATAAATAAATAAATACATATATATATATATATATATATATATATATATACATACACACACAAGGGATTTTCTAGTTATAAATCTTTAAAAACTAATAGCAGATAATCTCTTCAAAGTCTTATCTTTTGGTTTCAAGGCAACTTCTTACCTGGCTACATTTTGCACACCTATTTCTATAAAAAGCTTTTTTTTTTTTCAAATGAGAATGTTCAATTGAAGACATTAAAGACACATTCAAGCATTACTTGGTTACAAAAACTATCTTTGCTAATGCTAAGAACAGGTAGGTCAAAACTATATTCAATGCCTGTTTGATTACAAATTTTGGGCCTGCTATCAAATGTCAAATGCAAAACTTAACTTTCTATAAATTCAATCAAATCAATGAACAAGCCACAATCAAACATTCACATTAATGAATGAATTCTTGACACATAGTTACATATTTGGCTACTTTAACTTAGCAATATTTAAATGTTACTGGCACTGCACTGGAGACAGATTTCTATAAACAAGTGCTACCCTTAGGGCTCACATCATAGTGACAGAAAACTAGTCAGAGCCCACCATTATAGCCAAGTGAAAAGCTCTAAGGAAACAGAGGAAATGGCTTAGAGCTGTAGAAGGAAGGCATGGGAAGGTGGTATAATCTGTGACTGCCTTAAAGCAGAAATAGGAAGTCACCAGATATAAAGGGGGAGGCAATCCACGCTCCTCCTTCCATAGTGGTCTTATGATCAGTAACATTAACTTTACCAAGATGTTTGTAAAGAAATGCAGATTCTAAGGCTTTGCTGGGGTGTCTGAATCAGTGTCTCCTTTAAACAAGATCCCCATGGTGATTCCCATATCCACTAATATCTCAGAAGTGCTGATAGAGAACAGAGGACAAAAATCTGAATGGAGAATAAAAGAATCATTTCAGCAGGTGTAGAGAAATGGGCACTTACAGGAAAAGGCAGATTGAAGAGGATGAAGAGGAACGTATGAACAGAGAGGATAACACGTTCCTTAGGATGCTCCGTGACTTGGCAGTGAACAGCAGTGTTTGTGAACACATATATATAGTGTTTAACAATAAAGAATTTAAGTGATATGGATTGTTTTTGAAATTTTTAAAAGAGATAAGTGGATGTCACTGTGAATGAAAGGTACTGAAGAAAGATAGGGGAGAAGACAGAGAGGTAAAGGAGGGCAGCCATGAGAGACTTCCAAAGCTAAGATTACACAGGACTTGCACAGAACCAGTGAGAGTAAGGGTGAAGACTGGTTTCTAGATCTGGTGGTTTAATGGTTCAGATACTGTGAGAAAGCATTCTAGCCACCAGCATGTTAGTTTGTTCATTGGCATATTTTGGTTCCTTCTATTTTCCTGGTGGGAAAGGAAAGTGTTCCCTTGTTTCAGAACTCTGAGTGGTATGCAGGAGGAAATGCCCCATAAAATCCAGGAAAGGAGAGTCAGCTAGGAAAATATCTGAGAGCTGGAATCTGGATGACAGCTGAGGCCAGGAGACCAGAGACTCCCACAGTGGGGAGTTAGCAGTCGAGTTGTCCTTTTAGTGACAAAGACACACAATGGACACTTCCCAACAAATTTATAATCTTATAGACCGATCCTTCTCTCTTCCCCTAGTACTAACCAGGACAGTGTGGGCCAGCAAAGGAAAGGTGAAGACAAGAAGCAGATTGTTGCCTAGCTGACACTCCTTGTTCCAACACCATCAAGGGTGGGCAGGGACTGGGATCTGGCTGGCAGAATTGTTGAGTACCCATCAAACATAAAACACTAGCTATCAGCTTGTCACTATGGCAACCACTGATGTCACACACATACCACTGTCTGAGAACATTCTGAGTAGTGACTGGCTCATTGGGCCTTCTGAGTCAGCAAGCTCAGTTGCCTGAGTTTTCATTCCTCTGACTTAACCTTTGGGAACAATGATTTAATTTAATTTCCTTTGTGGTTACAGCTGCTGCTGTTGTTGACTGCCAGGGAAGACAGCTTGATGGTTACAAGGATGATGGAAGCTGGGAACTTGGTAACGGAATACTGTAGTGACCCAGGCATGCTTTTATATTTGTCCTGTTACCCAAGAGATGATGATAGTGGTAGGAGCAGCATTGATAAACACAAGGACAGATGAGGAGTAGAGAAAAAACTGGGGGTTGACTTATTTTTATCTTTCATCAGGACCTGTGGCTGGTAAAATTACTAGCAAACTATGGAGCATACTAAGCTAGTGTGTGTGTGTGTGTGTGTAACTATAAGCACTTCAAATTTCATGGGACCTGAGTTCTGAGGTGTGGGGAGTGACAGAAACAGACCTCCATAGGTGAGAGAAAAGTGAACTGGAGAAATACAAACCGGGGTGCACTGGTGTACAGGTAATTGTTAAAACCATCCACAGAGAGCTGAAGAAGAGCAAAGAGAAAAGAGACAGACCCACATACAGAAGTACAATCTGAAGGGACAGTTAGAACCCAGAGAGAGCAGGACAGCACAGAACAGTGAGGCTCAGACTCAGCAAATGAACGAGGAAATCCAGATAATAAGGGCAGTGCCACCCTGATTACTGTGGGAATGCTTCCTCGCATTCCAAAAGGAACCTACTTTGTGGCAATTTCTAAAGAGAGAAGTCATTCTATCTTCCATTGAAATACTTTAAATCAGAAACTCAGAAAAGAAGGTACCAAGGAATCTTAAACATCTTGTGGCTAATCACTTTTGGATATGAGAACTGAAATTAACTTTTTGTAACATCTGACAATCAGCAGGAAATTCCATATATCTGAGGGATTTTACAGTAGTTATAGAGAAGACTTTGAGCCCTACTTCATCAACCTTCATTCTTCACCTCTGAAACAGCAGAAGAAAACTGAAGACTTTGTAAGATTTTTGGACATGATTCCCAAACCACAAGGAATAAAAGTAAAAACAAACAGGATCATTTCATATTACAAAGTTTCTGTACAACAAAGGAAATAGTGAAAAGACAATGTATGAGATGAAAGACTATATCTGTACAGCATATACTAAGTAAAGGGCTAATATCTGAAATACAAGGAACTCAATAAAGATACAAATAGCCTGATTAAAAGATGGACAGAGGATCTAAAGACAAATGCTCAACAAGTTTATGAAAGATGTTCAGTATCATTAACCATTAGGGAAACACAAATTAGAAAATTAAAACCTCAAGGACATATTGCCCCATTCCCATTAGAATAGTTTTCTTTTTTTTGGGGTGGGGGGGTTCAAGGTAGGGTCTCTCTGTAGCCCAGTACGGCCTAGAAGTCACTATGTAATCTTAGGCCCAAATTCACCTCACAGTGATCCTCCTCCTACCTCAGCCTCCCAAATGCTGGGATTAAAGACGAATGCCACCTAGCCTGACTGGAATAGTTTTTTATAAAAACAATGAACGATAGCATATGTTGGTGAGGATGTGGAAAAAAATTTACCCTCCTTTTTTTTTCCTGGAGAAAAAGGGAAAGCTTAAAATGAAACTAGTATAGCAATTATGGAATGCAGCACATTCTACCTCCACAGTTAAAAACAGGACTGGAGGTGGAGCTCAGTGGTAGATTATATGCTCTGCATGTATGAAGCCCTGGGTTTGGTTCCCAACATCACCAAAAAAATGAGTGCAGAGCTACCATGTAATTCAGCAATTCCACTACTGAGCATATATTGAAAAAACATAGAATCAGTATAGGTAATAAAAGACAACTACACTTTCATGTTCATTACAGCATTAGACTGACTCCACATCTTGACTGCTGGGAAAATGTATTTTCAATGATTACCTCAGCTATTATCTTTGTTTTTCTTTTTCTTTTTTTTCTTTCTTTCTTTCTCTCTCCTTTTTTTTTTTTTAAACTGTAAAAGCTGTTTGCTCTTCCCATTCAACCTTTTGTCCATCAGCTTTTTTACAAGTGTGACACTTTTAACTATCCTTTGAGGTCTTACTTGTTGTCCAGAGAATGCATTGTCTGTTTGTTTGTTTTTTGGTGCTCATGATTTTCAAGGAATCTACAGGAACTTTTGTTCCTGAAAATGATCCATTTTGAATTACTACATTAACTAATTCCCTTCAATACTTATTGATACGTTTATTTAGATCATAAAATTAAGATTAGGTCCATGCCCTTAATTTTTAAAATTAGGTAAAGAATGACATGTAAATAAATGATTATGATATAAACTGTCAGAGTAGAGCTTAATGTAAACAAAGTTTGCATGCTATCTCTTTCCATGGGGAAGCAGAAATGCTTTGCATTTGACTGCCCGTCAGAGATGCAGAGAAGAAGCAAAATTTAACTTGCCAAGAGTGCGGAAGGGCCTCTGGTTTGGGAAGTGCGAGAAGAATCCAGGCTTCAATGCATTTGTAATCACAATGTCAAAAAGGTCTTCAAAGTCATTCCTAAAAAATAGAATATAAATTTATCTTAAGGAATTAGAAAACTTTCAAAGGACAGAACTTCATCTTTCCTTATTATAACATCATTTTTCTCATCTTTTGATCAAATTTTGCATGCTTTACATTTTTCCTTTGGCACTTCAAGGTCCATGATCACTGGAAATAGAAGATGGTTGGATACTAACTTGCTTGAAAGGTGACCATTCCTTGCAGCTCAAACATAAAGAAAAGAGCATGCAAAAGAGAAGCAAAGCAATGAAGTAGGCAAGGGAGAGGCTGACACAGATGTGGAGTTTGCTTTCTCCTCATGACACTGATGGTGAATATAAAAGTTTCTAGTCAGGATGGAGAGAGAGTTTGCAGGTTAAAGGTGCTTGCTTGCAAAACCTGACAACCTGAATTCACACCCCGGGACCCATGTACAGCCAGATGCACAACATTGGCACACGTGTCTGAATTCATTTGCAGTGGCAGGAGGCCCAGGTATGCTCACACTCTTCATTCTCTCTGTCTACCTCTTTCTGTGTGTCTCTCTGTTTCAAGTAAAAAAATTAAAAAAAAAAAAAACTTTTCTAGTGCTTAGAAATATTCAGAAGCCATGTTTTCTAGTTTGGAGACTGAAATATATCTGTACTTACTATAAGCCTGAAGAGTTATTAATAATTTTGTTGCTAAACAGGTCCTACCAAAGTAGCAGTACAGTGAGTCCAGTGACATTTCTCAGAGAGTACTCAGACATGAGGCAGGTAATTTATTTTCAAAGTCAGTGTAGTTTTAGATGTCAACAAATGATTTTCACTCAATATTTCCTGTCACATTAAGGATTTTTTGAGATAACAAAGGAAAGTTATTCTCTCTGCCCAGTATGTATGGCTAGTATGTATCATGCTATCTAAACATCCCCTCATATTTACAAGCTATTCTTACAATGATAAAATTAAGTCTTTCAGAAATGATAAGGGCTGGGGAGATAGCTCAGGTAGTAAAAATGCTTGCCTAGCAAGCATGAGGAGCTGAGTTTACTGCCCAGTATCCAGAGAAAAAAAATGCTGTGTGGTGGTGTGTGCCTGAAGTTTCAGCAATGGCAAGTGGTAGACAAGAGGAATCTTGGGGCTCATGGGGCACCAAAAGTAGCCCAAATGTGAGCTCTAGGCCTGTCTCTAAAAGATGTGGACAGTATTCCTAAGAAATGATACCCAAGGTAATCCTGGTCCTATATACATATGTGCATCCATATTCACGTGAACTCATATATGTAGCGTGGTGGTTTGACTCAGGTGTCCCCCATAAACTTAAGCGTTCTGAATGCTAGTTTCTCAGCTGATGGAGATTTGGGAATTAACACCTCCTATTGGGAGTGTATTGTTGGGGGCAAGTTTATGGGTATTATAGCCAGTTTCCCATGCCCGTGTTTGGCATACTCTCCTGTTGCTATGGTCCACCTCATGTTGGCCAGGGTTTGATGTCCACCCTCTGCTCATGTTGTCATTTTCCCTGCCATCGTAGAGCTTCCCCCTTGAGCCTGTAAGCCAAAATAAACCTCTTTTTCCCACAAGCTGCTCTTGGTTGGGTCATTTCCACCAGCACTGCAAACCTGACTGCAACAGTAAAGTGGTACTGAGGAGTGGGATTGCTGCTAAACACCTGACAGTGTGGCTTTGGCCTTTTGGAGCTGATTTTCAAGAGGAATGTGAAAGGATTTGAATCCTTGGCCTAAGAGATGCCTTGCAGTGCTGTAAGTACAGATTGATGGACTATTCTGGTCAGGGTTGAAAGACCTGAATGTAGTAAGAACTATGGACTGTGAGGTTTGGCTTATGAGGGTGAGAAAGAACATTGCTTAGACTAGGCTTACAGTTTTTGTGAAAAGCTTGCTGTTATGTCCATGTCCTGAGAACTTGTGCGGGGTTGCTTCGTGTAGAGATGGACTGATATGAGCAGAGGGTTATGGAACAGAAATAAATGTTTAGGTCAAAACTGCTGCCTGTTCAGCTCCAATTGAGAGATTATAACCTTTGAAGTTGGGTCAGCTGACCTGTACTGGGGCAAGAGAAAGAATGTACTCTTTTGGAGGGGCCTGAGTGCTTAAGTGTCCTGTTCTTCAAAGTCTGCTTTATTCCCCCCCCCCCGGCCACTGCACTGGATTAACAAACTGGCACCCTACCTGGTATTATGGAGTATAAGAAATGCAGTAAAGAGAGAGTCATTGAGTTTGCAACATGGTACTGTGTTTTGGAAGCAGCCATGGGCAATGTGAAGCAGGTTTCCTGGATGCTGCATACCCAATGGAGCTTTGAGGATGAACCATGGATTGTAGTGGAGACCCAGTAGAGATGGTAGGACCATGGGATGGCTGCCAAGGAGAGGTGCTGGCTCCAGAGGAAGTTTTCCAGGACTGTGAGTAGCCTAGCTGGAATTGGAACCAGAGACTTGTTGCTGGTTAGGATTATCGAACTTGGAGACTTGTCACTGGCTAGAATTGTTGGACTTGAAACTACAGAGTTTGATGTTTGCCCTGGTTGTTTTCAATCTTGTATTGGTTGAATATTTCTTTGCTATGCCCAATGCCATCTTTTGCAGTGTGAATATTCTGCGCCATTATGTTTTTTTTGGGGGGGGGATTATTTGTTGGTATTATGGCTCAGTTAAAAGATTTTGGATTATGGTGATGTTTGAACATCACTGGGATTTATAAAAACTATGGGGACTTTTAAAATTGGATGAATGTATTGCACTGCACATCATGTATGGCTATCACTTTATGGGGGCCAGGGCAGAATGTGATGGTTGGATTCAGGTGGCCTCCATAAAGTGTTCTGAATGCTAGGTTTCCAGCTGATGGAGATTTGGGAATTAATGCCTCCTGGAGGCAATTTATTATTGGGGGCAGGCTTATGGGTATTATAGCCAGTTTCCCCATGCCAGTGTTTGGCACACTCTCCTGTTGCTATGGTCCACCTAATGTTGGCCAGGGGGTGATATCCACCCTCTGCTCATGCCATAGTTTCCCCAGCCATCATGGAGCTTCCCCCCGAGCCTGTAAGCCAAAATAAACCTCTTTTTTTTTTTCTCCCACAAGCTGCTCTTTGTTGGGTGATTTCTACCAGCAATGAGAACTTGACTGCAACATAGACCCATCACACAACTCAAATAAGTTACAAATTGTGTCTCAGTTCACTTAGTAAGTTACAAAGCAGGGCTTCAATCTACATCCTTCTTATTTTAAAGTCCACTGTAATTGCACTGCCTTGATTTTCATGCATGTTAACCCCATCATTGTCTGTGCTAAAATCCACACTGATGTGGATTTCAAGGACTGTAATCTAGGAATCTCTCAGGGTATGGACTCCATGAATCAGCATCCCTCAATAATCATCAAAAACTGAGAAGTGAAATTCATGGAAGATTGAACGACTCAGTCTATATATCCCAGCAAACCTATAGCCCAGACCATGTGGGAAACTAGAAGCATACCAACTTCTGCTCTGCTAAAATGTGTGTGGGCTGGGTTTCTGTTAACATATATTGAGGCACATTATATGGGAAAACAGTGTCACTCAGTACTATCTGATCCAGTGATAGTATAACGGGGCTCAGGGAGTTCAGGAAGAATTCTTAATACTCCAAACCCATTTTGTGTCTGTTTTACCAAAGAACTGAAATAAAACAAGACTGAAAAGGATAATTATTAAATTATTACATTTTTTATTCAGGAGTCAAGATGGGTAAGGGAGAGTCCACCTCTGATCAAGGGACGGGGAATACATGCACCCATGTGGCCAGAGTCCATGTGGAAAGTGAGCATGAGCCTGAAATGTGAGAAGGGGTTTAGATAGGAAAGGGAAGAAAGTGCAGAGGGCTCCTGCCATGTGGAGGGAGGAGGGGTAGAGAGCCCATGGAAGAGAAGAGGAGGCTTATCAGGCCCTGGATGTTCAGGTGAGAGGATCAGCCAGCAAAGAAAGGCTGCCCACCTGGTAAGCATCTACTTATAACCTTATTGTGGTGGGCCTTACCTTCAGGCTCAGGTGAGCTAGAGTAAGGGATGATTGGTCTGGGCTAGGGGCTGGCTCAAAAAGAGGTCAGCCATGAGGTCACGTTTTGGGTCTGAGCTAAACCAGCCATAATGCCAAGATCAGGTTTGAATTCTAAGAAAGGGGCTTCCTACCCAGGAGGGGCTCAGGTTGCTTATGAAAAAACAGGTCTAGGTAACACCTTTAGTCAAGAAGAGATCCTTCTCTGATCTCTAGTCAATGGGAGATTGTAAGGACAGATTTATGGACATTTCTGTTGCTTTACTTTTAGGACCAGTCACCCAAAACTACCTAATAAAGCTATCCAACTCCCACTCAATATGGCTGTGGTGATGAGGTTTAATTAAAGCACACTGGTCTTATTTGCTATCAATATTTTATAAGACAATTTTATAAGAAAATGAAATGTCTCATCACTTACCCAAGGATATAATTGCAAAGAAGCCTACAGTAATCACTGTGAGAACTCGTAATTAACAAAATAATTTTCCCAGCATTCTTTAGCTGCCAAAGCCACTTTCTTACAGATTCAGGACAACTGTGCAAGTATTTTCCTGGGTTTCTTTTTATTTCTGGAAAATATAGTCCACAGTTTTCTGAAAAATAAAAATATCAAAGAGTGTCATTAAAAACTACAGATAAAACAAAACCACATTAGGACTAGGTTCAAACAATCTAGCCACGATGTCAATATTAATGGCTTTTTGAATTGCAGGTGTGTATACATGGATGTGTGGGAGTGTGTGTAGGACAGAGGACTACCTTGGGGATAATTCTTTAGGAATGCTGGTCACTTTTGAGACATAGTTTCTTATTGGCCTGGCACTCATTTATTAGGCTAGACTGGCTGGCCAGTGACTCCTAGGGACCCTCCTTGTCTCTGACTCCACATTGCTGAGAATAAAAGCAAACACCAGCGTACCTGGAATTTTTAATATGAATACTGAGGGTCAAACTAATGTTTTCATATTGGGGGGTGGGGGCAAGTGTTTTCTAATAAGCTGTCTCTCAAGCCCACTAATTGCTTTTTAAAAGTACTTTTTTTACTTTAAAAAATTATGATGAACAGCCGGGCATGGTGGTGCATGCCTTTGATTCCAGCCCTTGGGAGGTAGATGTGGGAGGATCGCTGTGAGTTCGAGGCCACCTTGAGATTACATAGTGAATTCCAGGTCAGCCTTGCCTAGAGTGAGACCCTACTTCAACCCCCCACAAATATGCTGGTTGATAATATCAATTGATGACATTATTGTCTATTTGGTGAGAATTAATAAGTTATTATAACAGATAATGTAATAATTATAATATCATCACCATTATAAACCAGAGGAAACATTACTGCAGCTGACATATGAAGTGATTAGCAAATACTTCAACTCGTTCAACAAATACTTTTTGTATACAAAGGCTGACCAAATATTTTGAGAATGCACAGTAACACACTTTTGGAATGAAGCATCTGTTGCAGTCAGGTTGGCACAGCGACAAAAAACACCTGACCAAGCTGGGTGTGGTGGTGCACGCCTTTAATCCCAGCACTCGGGAGGCAGAGGTAGGAGGATTGCTGTGAGTTCGAGGCCACCCTGAGACTACATAGTGATTTCCAGGTCAGCCTGAGCTAGAAGTGAAATCCTACCTCGAAAAACCAAAACCAAAACCAAAACCAAAACCAAACAAACAAAAAACACCCGACCAATGTCAGCTTATGAAAAAAAAAAAAAAGTTTATTTTGGCTTACAGACTCAAGGGGAAGCGCTATGATGGCAAGGGAAAACAATGGCATGAGCAGAGGGTGGGCATCATTTCCTGACCAATATTCGAGGGTCAACAGCAACAGGTGAGTGTGCCAAAAACTAGCAAGAAGCTGGCTATAACACTCATAAGCCCACCCTCAACAATACACTGCCTCCAGAAGGCATTATTTCCCAAATTGTCATTAGCTGGGGACCTAGCATTCAGAATACCTAAGTTTATGGGGGATTCCTGAATCAAACAATCACAGCATCTATTCAGGGATCCTGGCCCTTCAGGGGCACAACAGAGCCACTTTAGTCTACAGGCTGAGAGGTGCTGAAATAACACAAAATTCAGGACAAAACCAGTCAAGAGGAGGATGGAAGATACTACAGTTGACAGTGAATGTCAAAAGACTTGAATAACTGAACTGGAGCTACTGGCTTTGGTCTATGGGTCTTCTGCAAGTCTATAGACTAGGCTAAGCTTCAAGGTAGATAGTGGCAATATTCCTGGTGTCATCCACAGTGCCTGACCCAGTGCCTTAAAGATTGTGAGAATGTATGTAGGGGAAGATGGCAGATTCAGATGGAAGGCTACAAGATTCATGTAAAATTTAAGAAATATGATTTCATGAACATGATAGCACTAACAATCAGAAAGAGTCTAAGTTCTTAGTTTCTTTTTTTCTTTTTTAGGTAGGGTCTCACTCTAGCTCAGGCTGACCTGGAATTTACTATGTAGTCTCAGGGTGGCCTCGAATTCACAGCGATCCTCCTACCTTTGCCTCCCAAGTGCTGGGATTAAAGGCATGTGCCACCATGCCTGGCAAAGTTCTTAGCTTCTTTAACTGCTAAGAGGATACACATGCAGGCAAAATAACAGGCTAAACAATTAGTACTAAACAGTAGACTCCCTAATACTACATACAGGCTACACTAAATATGAAGGTTATATTTTAAGAATATCAGAACATCAGGGTAGAAGATTCTATAATGAAAACAGAAACAAAACTAGATATGGTAGGAAATACTGTAGCCCACCTGCCCAGGTCATCATCTTTGCAGGAGAGTGATCTGATTCATTTCAATTTTCATTCACCTCTCATGGGCCTTGAGTGTTACGGAGGACCCAGATGTCTCAGACCACACACACACACAATGGCAATTTCCCCCACTTGCAGGTGAATGGCTTAGGGCAGTGCAGAGATTGATTCATGGTCAGTGAGCACTGAGAAGACTACTGCTGGGGGCCTGGAGGAATGTTCACAAATGATAGAAGGCAGAAGCTCCCTCTTTGACTTTACGATCAGTGCTGCCCAGAGCTCACGCAAACTCAAATCTCATATACCAGAGAAAGCAACATGGAAATATGAAAAGCACCTGAATTCCTGAAAAAGTCACAGAACTAACCAACCTCTAGATGACTTTTGTTCATGTGAAATAACTCAAAGTAATAGCAGCCTAAGCATCAAGCCCATCTGACATGTGCTGCCTAAAGTATCTTAATTCAAAAAAATAGTATACCATTTTATATTATTTACACTATTGTATACTATTTATGTGTATAATATGGCATGATGCAAAAGCATCATAGGCCAACAAAGACCCTCAGGAAAAAATGTCATAATATGAAAATAATATTTACTGTTAGAAAGCCAAGAACAGAAACAAATATTATGCTCTCTTTGTATTTTTCCCTATAAGAACATTTGTATACTTCTCTCTAGATCTCATAATGTTGCAGAAGCTACATAATGGCCCTTGAAAAAATGAATTTTTTTTTTTTCAGGGACAAGAATGTAGTAGTAAGAAAAGAAGTTAACAAAAAGGCATCATGGCGAGGAATACAGTTTGATGAATAGGAGAATATCATAGTAATTTCTGGCTGTTTTTTTACTTCACTCAGAAAAATAGTACTTTTCTACCAAAAGAAATTTTATAGTCTTGAAAACAAGATTTACAATCTGTGATGTTAAAAATGTTTATAGACAAATCTCTGTATTTGGAAGACTTGATTTTTCTTAGACATGTGTGCTTACTGCCCTCTAGTGATCAAAATACATATTGCTATTAAAATCTGTTAACAGGGCTTAGTGGTTAAGGTGCATGCCTGTGAAGCCTAAGAACCCAGGTTCCAGTCTCCAGGTCCCATGTAAGCCAGACGCACGTGGTGGCACATGCATCGGAGTTCGTTTGTAGTGGTTAGAGGCCCTGGAGTGTCCATTCTCACTCTCTCTCTTCCTCTCTCTGTCTCAAATAAATAAATGAAAATTAAAATTCTCTCTTCCTCTCTCTGTCTCAAATAAATAAATGAAAATTAAAATCTGTTAACATTCCAAAGGGAGAAAAAATCCCATGCACATTTAAATTCCACAATTTAAATTTAGTGTCAAGATTAATTTTATTAGTATATTAATAAACATAATTTAAGAGAGTAAATATAATAATTTTATCAAAGAAAATTACTTTCTGAAGTAATACTGGAATTTGAGATAGAGAGATAGAGATAGAGATAGAGATAGAGGGAGAGGGAGAGAGGGAGAGAGAGAGAGAGAGAGAGAGAAGGAGAGAATGGTTGTGCCAGGGTTTCCAGCCGCTGCAAATGAACTCCACACGCATGCACCACCTTGTGTATCTGGATTATGTGGGTCCTGTGGAGTTGAAACAAGGTCCTTTGGATTTGAAGGCACGTGCCTTAACTGCTAAGCCATTTCTCCAACCCTGGAGTTATTTTTTGTGGGGATTCATGAACCACTGAGCTGGACAGACTAAAATAGACAAATCTCTATGAATACATACTAGTGACAGATTACATGTTGCTTTTATTACAAAAGATCCTTGATTGCTATAGGGAAAATATTTTGTCCCTTTGTAGCCTCAAATCATATTAAGTGCTAAGAGATAATTACAAAACATATACTCATTTTTTTTTTTTTTGGCTTGATTTTTAGAGGTAGGGTCTCATTCTAGCCTAAGCTGACCTAGAATTCACTATGTAGTCTCAGGGTGGCCTCAAACTCATGGCAATCCTCCTATTTCTGTCTCCTGAGTGCTGGGATTAAAGGTATGTACCACCATGCCTGGATTTCACACACTTTTTTTTATTGAATAAAGCAAGGTATGAAATGAAAGAAAAGGTTATGCTAAACACACTACATTGAATTATAATAATCCCTTGAAATTATTTCTCCAAAGACTAAACTTTCAAAGGCAAGGGCGATATCTTCCTTCATAAAGGGCACAGAACATTGGTTGTTTGAGTGCCTAAATTAAGACAGGAAGGCATTTACATTTACTTATGTCCAAATGTAAAACTATGCATGACAGAAATTGTATGTATCTAAAATATCGTTAAATTTATTACTCTTCTCAAAAAGATCATGCTTAATGTACCAGCAGATTAACACTGGATAAGATGGGGAATTTAGGATAAGATGTGGAAAGAAATGGTCTTATTTGTTCTTAACTTACAAAGTAGCCTGTGTTTTCACTTAGCCTAAAAGGAATTCTGTTTCCATGCCACTTTATGTAACAATTTTCCTGGCTTTTCTACCACCTCTCTGATAGCCTTAGAAGAGGGTGTTTTCTATGTCCTGGTGGAATTCAAAGTAAAATTTTCAGAGAGATGTTTTTTAAAGAATAAAAGGTTAGTTCACCTATGTTAAAAATGACTATTTTACAGTCATGGAAATAACAGCAACGTGTTCTAGCAGTCTGATGAGCACATGAAATGGCCCGCACAATATCAAGCAGGATCTGGGGACCTCTTGTGGTAAAAGAAAATTAGTACCACTCACATATTCAAAGTACTGTTTCAGGTTAACAGACAATTGTGCCACATCACTACGTCTGTCATCACTAAGTAGGCATTTTCCTCGCTAGCCCTACTAGTACCGCTCATGTGATGTGGGGAAAGAGTTTTCAGAGCAGCGAAGTGGAATGAAGATCGGAGATGCTAACCCCAATGTCGGCCTCCAACTAAGGTCTGTTGTGCTACCACTGCAAAACATAACTGAAGAGGGCAAAATATTTACAACCTTTACCAGTTATATACAAACATGTTGGTAAACGGAAAATGCTTGGCTGTGGATAGTTTAAATGTATTTGCTGTAGAGATGATTAAATTGATTTTCTGAAAATTTCTTGTCTAAGACAGACTGAAATATTAATCACAGGTAAATTCCTCGTTTATTTGAGAGGGGGAGAAAGGATGCAAATGGAATTCAATATTAAATCAAAGTTTCTATTTATGGTACCTCTATAGCTTATACTGTCCTAATGTTTTATTTGTAAATAAATCTAGATGAAAGTGAAAAGCCTATGTGCTAAACATAATGTTTGGAAAAGGATCCTAAAGAAGAATTTGGAAGTGAAGTATACTATATATATGTGTGTGTGTGTATATATATATATATATATATATATATATATATGAAAACACCACATAAAATTTACATTTCAATAATACCTGACTTCTGTTTCTATAATTTAACTCACATACCTATGCCCCATTCCAGTGTGATGGATTTGATTGGTCTGTGGTGAGCCACAACATTGGTATGTTTTTGAAAGTTCCCCAAATATTCTAACAGGAGAATAGGTTAAGAATTATAGCTTTAAAATATATAAACTAGGAGTCTTACTACCATTATCTATATATCTTGCATGTGTCACTGGAAATCATAGGGTTTCTGAGCAAGGACTTCTTAATTTTATAGAATCTTTATTTTTACCACATACTTCTGTTTATCATAAAGGCAACCCACAAATATTAACTGTCGCTCATTATATTAAATGTCATTGTGGTTGGTGATTTTAAAAATGCTTACTCTTATTTTATACAAGGTAAGTATAGAATACCTTTAGTCAGTATTTAACTTTATGATGATGGGTTTCATATCTATGATTGGAAAATTCCTAGGGGAAAAGGATGATATAGAATTTCTTTTAAAAATTAAAAACTTGATTTATTTGCCTAACTGTGTGTGCGCTTACATGTGTACATGCATCCTAGGGCCTCTTGCTGCTGCTAAGTACACCAGATGCTTGTGCCACTTTTTGTGTCAGAATTGAACCTGAGCTGGCAGGCTTTGCAAGCGCTGTTAACTGCTGAGCTATCTTCCCAGCTGTCATGGCATTTATTTAGAGGAAATTTTCACACAATTCAAAAGACTGACAGCAGAGATTCCTTTATCTCTATATAGCCCCAAAAGAAGCATTCCTTGGGCTAGAAAGTATATCAATCAATAGATTTAGAGTAATCAATGCTTTCACATGCCTGGGGTGTAATGTCTGGGATTATGTGTGTTCTCCAGTAGTTTACCACAATCTCCCCATTCTACTTGATCTAAGCAACTGACTGACTTGTTAAGAACCAAGTTTCTTTCCTCTGACATGATTTCTGGATAGATATTTATACCCTTCGAGGAAAATTATAATTTGGTTTTGCATTGTTGTACAAGCCTGAGTAGTCTAATTCCCAACATAGCGGGGCCTTTGATGAGAACAGCAGACACACGTGACCATGTAACTTTGTATCATAATACCTGCACAGAGTGGCTGGCAGACGAGGTGACTCAGCAAGGCAGTTTCATACTAATGGAGGTAATCTTGGGTTGAAAACTCAGCCATTCATGTACACAAATGAAACAGCTGTGGCCTTTTGGTAGTTTCCAAATGCAGAACCTACACTCAGCCTGGGTTCTACAACATGGGCAGGATGTAACTGCAAAGTTTGGGACTGTGTGTTACAACTTATTTAGTTTAATTGGATGCACTTTTGATAATGTCATCTTTGTGGAAAATTAATAGACTGAAAAATTGGCTAAGAAGCAAGCACTTCCCCTGAGAACTCAGTGCTTCCCTTTAGAACTCTGGCTATGTGTGCTCCTCACTGGCCAATGGGTTGGTGAGGTACCATAGCAGCAGTGGTACCCATGTGATGATGAGATCCAGCAACAAAATAATCCCCACTTCTAGAATCAGACTACACCTAGCTCTAGGATGGTATTGCTCAAGAAGGAGTGTGTCACAAGAATGACGATGTCAACATAGGGCATGGACCCTGGATGAAAGACCTCTTCTAAATATTTTATTTATTTATTTATTTATTTATTTATTTATTTATTTATTTATTTGTTTATTTGTGTACTTTAGAGAGAGGAGTGGGGGGGGGGAGAAAATGGGCACATCAGGGCCTCCAGTTGCTGAAAACAAACTCCAGACACATGTGCCACCTTGTGCGTCTGGCTTACGTGTGTTCTGGGAATTGAACCTGGGTCCTTTGGCTTTGCAGGCAAACGCCTTAACTGCTAAGCCATTTCTCCAGTCCTGAAAGGCCTCCTTTAATGAGAGAAAGCTTATGCACAGGACAGAAATGAAGAGAAAGTAAAGGTAAGTGAGGTGGACATTCAAATTAATACAGTGACAATGTTAAGGGAGACTTTTTTGGTGTCTCATGAATAGATATGGCAAAAAAGAAAGATAGTAAATTATGCCTTGATCTGTGAGTCTGAAACCTAGTGTACCAAAAATGATCTATAGCACTTTAAGCAACTATCACTTCCTGTGTACCACTGCAGAGATCTGCAGAGGGCCTGTAACATACTCAGTGCACCACTACACAGATCTACAGAGGGCTTACAACATTCCTAGTTTCTGATTTAGTACATCTAGGAAGTGGCCTAAAAATGTTAATTTTTACCAACTTTCTGGGTCAGCTGACAATCCCAGGTCCACATTTTGAGAAGTACTGCCATAAAATGTACCAATTAATCCAGACAGCATTCAAAAACCTCTTAGAAGTAGATCCAATGAAATGTCCCTCATAGACTCATGTGTTTGGAATATTTGGTCCCCAGCTGATGGCAATTTGGGAAAGTTGTGGAGCCTTTGGGAAGTGGAGCCTTGCTGAAGAGGTGTGTTACAGGCTGGCACTGGGATAATATATTCTAGTTCTAAGTCCAGAACTCAAACTGCTTTCTTCCTCTGCTGTTGAGATATGATGCCCATCTGACAGTGTGCTCTCAACATGCTTCCCCTGCCATGATGAAGCTTCCCCTCAAAACTGTAAGCCAAAATAAACCCTTTCCTTCTATATGCTGCTTTGGTCCAGTGTTTATCCCAACAAGGAGAAGGCAACTGCTATGTTAATCCTGACCCTATTGTCATAACAAGCACAAAGCAAAACTAAGTATAGCATCATCTGATGAGAAATCTTGAACCTTTGTCTCAATTCATCAAAACCAGAAAGGTTACAGGTCTCATGAGTTATTTTTTCAGTTATTTTACATTAACTGCCACTTTTCAATCACAAGAACAGGAACTTTGTAGATGAAGCACAGAAGAGGCCTAAGCCTTGGGGTTAGATAAACTTAGGTCTGAATCCCAGGTTTTCCATGTTCCATGTGGTGTTTTAGGCAGTTTGAGATTCCAACATGGCCATAGCATCTCTTCCGTGCATGTGGCTAGAGATGGAGTTGATTGCTCCATTCCCTTGAATAATGAATTGCTACTTTAGAGGCTAGGTTTTATGGTGGTTTCCTGTGGTGCAACATACTACAGAACAAGACTGAAGGAGACACAGTTCCAATTATATGATACTATGCAGTTCAAGACTAATTAAGAAAATACTTGCAAATGTTTCTACAAAGAGCTACAATAAAAATAATAGGCCCTAAATGGTTTTTATTGCTCAAAAAAACCCCGTAAGTATTCTATTGTATACAACTTTACAAAAACATAAATACATGCACAGCATATTTCAGCATATATTTTTGAGTAAAGATCAAAATTACTATTTAAGATAAATCCTACATAATAAAATAACAAATAAAATCACTAACTTAAATATGAGTTATTTAGATGAAAGAATCATAAATTGTTGACCACCAAGTGATTCTGACAATGAATTTCTGAATAAGTTAATCCTCATGCTTTAATAAATCACAACTGCCATTCTACCTATTTACTCAAAATTCAGACTGGTCTTCAAAAATACACTCATGTTAAATATCAATTTTTGTCACAAGGGTGCACTCTCTCCTCAATTATTCTTGTTCAAATATCCTTGGTGTCTCCAGAAATATCTTTTCTCATGATAAAACTGGCTGACAATATTTAGTATTAAGAAGTTTAACTAACTTGCATTGCATCCATTTCAGAACATACATGAGATTTTAGTTACAATGGATTACTCGTCCAATGTCTGGTTCACTGCCAATGACATGCACAGGGAAGGTAGGGCACTTAGCGCCATACCTGCACCTGCAATAAACCGACTAATGAAGCAACTGTTTCCAGTAACACATCACTCTGTTTTTCATCTAACCAAGATTATGCACAATATCACCTTAGCAGTTACTCCATATTGAAAGTAGTAAGGAAAAAGAAGTAGAGGGAAAATGATTGGGAAATGAAAAATAAAAACACTCTACAATTTCAAATTAGTGAAATTTTATTTCAGGTAACTGTTTTCATAGAGGTGGTATTAACTTTGTAATATAGAATTTGAAGTTACAGATTCACTAAGATAAGTTACTTTTTTTGAATTTTTCTTTTATTTATTTGCAATATAAGAGAAATAGAGAAGAAAGAGAGAATTGGTGTGCCAAGACCTCCAGCCACTGCAAACAAATTTCAGGTGCATGTGTACCTAGCTTTATGAGGGTACTGGGAAATCAAACCTAGGTTGCTAGATTTTGCAGGAAAGTGCTTTAGCCACTGAGAAACCTCTCTAGCCCACAAATTATTATTTGATGTAGCAAACATAGATAACCAGGATCTCCACAGATGTTCTGCATCATTGCTTAAGCAACAATAATGTCCTAAGATAAGGTTCTAACCTAACGTTCATAAAAGGGCCTCTGTGTGTGAATCAAACCAACATTGTTTGCAGTATCTTGTTAATTACAGTGTTTGTATGTGCTGTGAGGAATGGAGCTAATGCAAGCTCTCTAGTTTTTACCAGATTCCTGAGTCTAGGGAATATGCGACCCCCATGAGGTTCGGATTTCAACATGCCTTCTTTTATTATTGTCAGGAAAAATTTATAGAAATATTTTGTAAAAAAAAAATGAGTCTACAACAGGTGGTACAGAACTTTCCACAATAAATATAATTCCTGGGCTCTGCATGCTTTTTTTTTTTTTACATTGATATATTTTTAACTCCAATAAACTGAAACTTATTTGAGAATAGCTCAAGAGAGGCTGTTACAATTAACCTATGGTTAAAAAGACTAAATAACTGATTTCATATTGTTTTTCTTATTAAACGATGCATCCTTGCTATGTAAAGTTTGTTGGATCTTCTGGGGCTGTGTAAACAACATGGTGGCTTCAAACTTCTCAGTACTATCATCTCTGTGGTTCTCAGGGTTGATTGAGCTCACCTGGGTGGGTGGGTGTGTGGGTGTGTGGGTGTGTGTGTGTGTTGGGAGAAGGTTTTTATTTGGAGTAAGTGCTTATCAGATGTCGCCATGTCTGAAATCAACTGTGACATTCTTCACTCTGTGTATCACCTAACTAGGGGTAGCTAGCTCAGTAGGGGCTGGGAAAACCCTCCACAGGAACATTTTTTTTTTTTTTTTTTTGAGACAGTGTCTTGCCATGTAGTCCTGGCTAGTATTGTATTTGCTATATAGCCCACGTTGGTCTCAAATGTATGGTAAATCTCCTGTCTCAGTCACCGATGTGCCCTCCTACACCTGACGTATAGGGCAATAACTTAATGACAAATAAAGAGTTATAATTCACTACTAGAAATGCCTAGGTAGAATTAGGTTGTTAAATTTGGGACTGCTGAAAGGCAATGCAGTTTCTCAGTAGAGAGAATATTATGAAATATTTGTGCTAAAACTGCATTTCTAAAGGGCATTATTGATGTCTTCATGTATCTTTTCATCATAGTGAATTCCAAGGCATGATGCTAGACTGATGCTTCTCTGTCTCTAGCCTCAGCCTTTTCAATTGCTTATTCTTCACTTCTTTGCATATGTGTGTATGTAGTGTGGATATATAGGACATTAACATGTGTATACAGAAGCACACACACTGTGTGTACACACATGGAGGCCAGAGCAAATTGCCAAGTGTCCTTTCTCTCCACTATGTTGCTTCATTGAGATGGAGTCTTTCACTGAACTGAAGATACCTTTTTCCCCCCAGTCAGACTGGCTGACCAGCAAGCCCCAATAATTCTCCTGTGTCTCCTTCCACAGGACTGAGATTACAGGAATGTGTGGCTATGTCAAGCCTTTTAATGAGTACTGGGGGCTGAACTCAGGGTCCCTCAGGCCCTTGTGCTATTACCCACTAAGCCATCTCCCCAGCCTTTTAATAGTATATTCTTCCACCTAGATATAGAAGAATATAACCCTTCTTTCTTCCATTTTCTTAAACATCTAAGGATGTTTTTTCCAAGGTATGTTCTCACTCTAGCCCAGAATGACTTGGAACTCACAATGATCCTCCTACCTCAGCCTCCTGAGTGCTGGGATTAAACATATGTGCCACCACTCCCAGTTTACATCTCAGGATTTTTAAAGGGAAATGTAATTCTGTCTGGTTAATGTCATTATATTCTGGTTAATGTTATTTTAGTTTCCAAATAAGATATTTTAAGGTCTCTTTGATAACAGAGGAATCACAAGGGCCACAGCAAGACACTGTAAGCCTGGGGCTAGAAAGCTAACAGCTGGTAATGTTTCACTTTGTTAATGTCAGAGGAAGTAGAAACATCCAAAAAGGGCACATGATGACATTGTTAGATGGTCCCAAAAAATTTGGTGCTTTGAATAAAGGCTCTATCTATTGTCTAAATATAGTCTTAAACATTACGCATACAAGGGACAGGAATGCTTTTTTGGAATAGTGAACTAAAGATACCTACAGATAAAAGCTGGGACAAGTTTAAGGGACTACCTTTAAATGTAGGTTTTATGTCAGATAGTTTTTAAATTTTTAAGTTTTTAAACACAAGTCATTCTTGGAGGACTTTGTTTTCACTAGAAGTTGATCTATTTACTGACTGTCCTCATTTGAAACATTTCCCCTGCTTCAGAAGAGAGAATCTGGGAAAAATTAGGAGAACTCTAATAGAGTACCTCGGGGCCCAGCTGCCTTGAGAAGTGCTAATGTGACTCCTTTAAAAAGAAAAGTTAAAGTTGATTTCTCTAGCTCTGAGACTCAAAGAAACAAGAAACAATAACAGGAACAAAGGAATCATACACCAAATATTATGGTTCACTTACTATAAATTTTTAAAGAAAATCTGCCTCCCATCGAGGACTCAAGTGTTCAATTGTTTAGCAAACAAAAAACCTGGCAGAGTATTTCACTATGATTCTTATAATCTTATTTTTCTTCTGTAGTGTGTAGCCTGACAGAATGCCAAGACAGCCTCTTAGTTGACACGTACTATGCTAACTGTACCTCCCCAATGCCCATAAATAACTAACATGATCCATGAGAAGAACCTAGTCGGTACTTTACAATGATCACTTGTGTAGCAGAGAAGTGAAACCCCAGAGTTACAGCTTTCTCTTCTACAGGGCTTGCATAATCCTTCCTCTTAATATTTAACACAGCGTGGAACTTTTGTAAAGAGTGAGCAAGTCTCATGTAGAAAATCCAGTGTGAACCTGGACAGAAGGAGTTCTCAGGCGAATGTGACTACGTATGGCTGGCATCCAGAGACATTCTGCTCTAGACAAAGCTTCTACTTCAGTCCCTCTTTTCTTTTCATCTTAGTCCCGATTTTTTTCTTCTCTGTTTCAATCCAATCTAATGAATAAGACTATGCATCGTGGGTGTTTTCCTAATAAACAGTCATACAGTCATAGTAAACTAACCATAGTGTGCATTCTAAACACTTGTACAGGAAAGATTTCTTAATCTTTAAAGACTTTTTGCCAGTTTAACATGAAAAAAATCTAACCAAGTTATGAAATCAGTCCTGATGTATTTACCCATCTATATTATCAAAAATTTTAAAAGGAAGATTTTCTTTTGCTTTCTTTTTTTTTTTTGTTGGATACATGAAAACAAAACAAAAATAAAAGACTTGAGTACTAAGTACAGGGTAACCTGTCACTATGAGGTTAAATTCCTTGGTGACCTCAGACTATAGCAAGAACTGTATATATTACTTCAATGTTCTGTTGCATGTTTATAGGAAGACCACGTCTTCCTGCTTTTCATGACCTATGGCAAGAGTACAAAATCTGCTCCATGCCCATCCACAAGATGGTGTCCAGGTGGTTCAAGGTGAATGCAAAGGTTAGCAAATCAGCAAGGCAGTGTAGGTGTACAAAAAAAATAAAATGTATATCCAGCGGGCGCAGCCTGAGAAGGCTAACGGCACAACTGTCCTGATGAGCATTCATCCCCATGAGGTAACTATCCCCAGGTTAGAAGTAGAAAAAGATAGGAAAAAATTTTCTTGAACACAAAATCAAGTCTCTCATTTGGAAAAGAGAAAAGCAAATATAAGGAGATGCTCGTGGGGAAATGCAGAAGTGATTACAACCTGATGCACAACAGGGATTAACTGAAGAACTTTAGCTCACTGTAGGATCTTTGAATATTTGGGGGGCTTCTGGCATGTTTTGTTATCGATCTGCCACTCTAAAAAAAAATCTCCTATAGTAATTTTATGAAAATACTGAAACTGTTTCTTAAAACAAAAAAACAGAGACAAAACAGCACAAAATCAAAATATTTATCCCTACAACTGCAGAATCTCTTGATGGAAAAGTAAACAGATAAAGAATTTCCCCCTATTCTTAAATATACGCCCTAAGGATGCCAAGCTGACATATGGCCCCTACCTGCCAGAAGGTCTCAACTTTGAGGAGTCAAAAACAAACCACTGAAATACAGATGCAAGGGGGCCGGGACTGGCAGATAAGTAATAAATAAGGGGTTATGACGACTGGGCAAGTTAATACTACTTCTCTGACAAGTGAAGTGGGATTCAGGGCAAGATGAAATTTAGGCATTTGTCAGTAAGAGATGTTAAGCAGGTTGAAGAGGGAAGAACAGCTTACCCTACTTCCCTTGCCATGAGAGAATAGGAGAATAGCATAATGTAAAGAGTGGACTTTGCATTTCTAATTCCACTCTGCTTGAAAGGGTCAACTTAATTCCAACGTTTTTCCAGTTTGCTGTCCCCCTCCCCACCATGGAATATGGCTAATACCTTTATCCAGTTTCACATGCTCCAGTGAGTGTTCATTTATTTCTCTTATACAGTTCATTAATTGCACAACAGATTTTTATCTACCACATAGGCTCCATGGAAGCAAACTTTTGTTGTCCCCTGCAGTGATTATATTATAGACACATAAGAACACATTCTATGAAGGTAATATAATTAGAATTTGTTCTTTCAAAGAAGTAAACACAGGCTTTTGAAATCTCAGTGATACTATTATGTAGTTTAGTAAAATCTTAAAAAAAAATTTCCAAAGGTAAATGAGGCCTATTTACCATGCATTTGAATTCAGTGGAAACTCAGGGCTAAAAGTCTTAGGAATAGAATTACAAATCTGAATACTGAAGTATACTAGGTGTAGTCCTTTAGTTTCCCCCCCCCCCTAATATATTTTCTGAAAATGGTATGGGCTTGAGGTTACTGGGTAGCACTTCCTTTTTTAAAAGCATATTTATTAGAGAGAGAGACAGAGAAACAAAGACAGAGAGGGGGTGAGAGAATGGGTACGCCAGGGCCTCTAGCCACTGCAAATGAATTCCAGATGCATGTGCCACGTTGTGCATCTGGCTTTATAGAGGCACTGGGGGATCAAACCTGGATCCCTTGGTTTTGCCTGCACATACCTTAACTGCTAAGCCATTTCTACAGCCCTCCTTTACGTTTGGCTTATCTGTTAAGGAACTTGCCTGTGAAGCCTAAGTACCCAGGTTCAATTCTCCAGGTCCCACATAAGCCAGATGCATAAGATGGCACTTATATATGGAGTTCATCTTCAGTGGCTAGAGGCCCATTCTTACTCTCTTTCCCTTTCTCTGTTTCAAATAAATAAATAAGTAAAAATTTTAAAAAGGAAAAAAAATTATTGACTTGAGAAAGACAGGGAGAAAGGGAGAGGGAGGGAAAGAGGGAAAAAAGAGGGAAGGGGACAGGAGAGGCAGGAGGAGGGAGAGAGAGAATGGGTATGCCAGGGCCTCTTGCCGCTGCAAACAAACTCCAGATGCATGTCTATATCTGGCTTTATGAGGGCACTGGGGAATCAAACCTAGGCCGACAGGCTTTGTAAGCAAGCACCTTTACCTGCCGAGCCATCTCTTCTGCCCCTATTTCTTTAGTTTTAAAGACTAAAGCACAAAATATCTGCTATAGAAAGAGAACTGTTGAATTTATGAAGGCAGATTATCAGTTTGCACAGGATGCAAATAAAACAATGCTATAATCATTAAAATATTTACTTATAAAAATTAATGTTGACCTATTTTGACCTAGGAAAAGGTGAACAAAGTGTTTAAGTGATCAGATTATTTCTTCTTTGAATGGATAGGAGTTAGCAAAATAAATCTAGACAGCTTTAATTCCTAGAGTACTCAAACATTAAATATTCAATTTAAATCAGGCATCAACTTCACTCACAACTATATAACAAGTGTTAGAAACTAGCACTAAAGAGGAGATGTGAGCTTAATGAAGAAAATGTGAATGAAGAGGAACCCATACTGGACCACAGATGACCAGTTAGTTCATCCGAAATTATGACAAAGAAAATCTGTCCCTCTAAATAAGAAATCCATTCATAACATCAAAAGTTTAAATGTCTCATGCCACCAAATTCATTCAGCAGGATAGGAGGAAGAGTTAGGAGGAAAGACTTCTTGATTTGCAGATTTGGTTAAGAATGCTCTTGGTGAAGAGACAGTAATTAGTGCGTCCCATGAAAGCCCTTCAAAGCACACAACAGCTCAGAATTCATGTGAACCAGAGATGCATACATATGAAAGGATGTGCTCCCAGTGTTCCTGGGACAGGGGTCCAATCCAAAAGTTTAGATTCAAGTTTCAGTTGCACACTCAGACACTTTGGTTGCTTATATTCTACAGCAATGGTAAGAGTGAGAACCATTTATCAAGTAGTTGTATGGTGTTACATGTGAAACAGCAAGCATCGTGCTTGGAACACAGCACACTCTCTGTGGTACAACTCTTCTCATCTCACCAAGTTCCCCTAGCTTACGCACAAATTGTTAATTGACCATCAAATGTTGTGGACCAAGTGCGTGAAATTGCTCTGTCAATGGTCTAGATATAACTTTTTGCTTATTAATAGTCTACCTATGGGGCTGGGGAGACTGCTCAGTGGTTAAAGGCACTTGCTTGCCAAAAAGCCTGATGGTCTGGGATTGATTCCCCAGTACCCACATAAAGCCAGATACACAAAGTGGCACATGTGTCTGGAGTTCACTTGTAGTGACAGGAGGCCCTAGTGCATCCATTCTTTCTCTGCCTCTTTCTCTCTCTTAAGTAAGTATTTAAAAGATGATACCTATATTTAAAAGACATTTTAAATATATATTTGCTATAAAAAAGATGCTATTCTCTTCCAAATTCTGAAACATTAGAAATGTTGGCTGGGGAGGTGG
This sequence comes from Jaculus jaculus, assembly GCF_020740685.1. Classification (NCBI taxonomy): domain Eukaryota; kingdom Metazoa; phylum Chordata; class Mammalia; order Rodentia; family Dipodidae; genus Jaculus; species Jaculus jaculus. The sequence continues at coordinate 30,906,375 of NC_059108.1, forward strand.
TGGATGTCTTTAATCACAGCAATGGGGAGGCAGAGGTAGGAAGCATCGCCATGAGTTCAAGGCCACCCGGAGACTACATAATGAATTACATGTTAGCCTGAGCTAGAGTGAGACCCTACCTCAAAAAAAAAAAAAAAAACTTAAAAAAGAGAAATGTTGTAAATATTCTCTGAATTCTATTCTGAAACTTCTGCATACCTGCTACAGTTTGGATCTGAAGTAACCAGAAAGGTTGCTGCACTAAGGGCTTGATGCCAGTCCATCGCACTATTGGAGGTGGTAGAAAGCTTAAGTAAGAAGTGAGGCCTTAAAGGAGAAAATCAGGCCAATGGGGCATGTCTTCACAGTGGATATTGGGATCCCAACTCCTTCCTTCTCTTGATGTTTCCCAAGTGCCCTTTTCTCCATGATATAATGCCTTCTTATGGCCCCAAAGCAACAGAGATGTGTCATCACAGACTGAAGTCAGTGAACTGTGAGTCAAAATAAACCTTTCCTTCTTTTAAGTTATCTTGGGTATTTTGTCACCATGACAGAATGCAGACTAAAATATTACCCTAGATACAATTCTTTGATTTGTATGCACAAATGCATGGTTCACAGTTTGGTATGTACCTTCCAGGGTTTTTGCAGATTTGCACTATGTGTGTATAGTTCACAGTACAAATTCTGTACAGTTTGCTTTATTTACTGAATGTAATTTGGACATACAGTGGCATTAAACAAATAATTACTGAGAACCTACTGCATATCATATTTGCTCCACATGTGAAGACACAGGAATGAACAAAACCAAAGCTCCTTCACTTACAGTGTACATTGCTTATCTATATCTATTTATATCTATATCTCTAACTTCAGTGCTTATAACAAGTTTCCTTGCAGAATACTTATAACATGTTAGCACCAGAATTTTAATTTTTGACTGTCCACTGGGTGAAAATAGGCATTCCAGTATTTTATCATGTATTTACTTGATTAACAAAGCACAGGATCTTTATGTCTTTGCTGGTCATATTTTTCATTTTTCTTATATTTCCAAACTATAAAAAGTTGAAAATAAGGGCTGGAGAGATGGCTTAGTGGTTAAGCGCTTGCCTGTGAAGCCTAAGGACCCCGGTTCGAGGCTCGGTTCCCCAGGTCCCACAGATGCACAAGGGGGCGCACGCGTCTGGAGTTCGTTTGCAGAGGCTGGAAGCCCTGGCGTGCCCATTCTCTCTCTCTCTCTCTCCCTCTATCTGTCTTTCTCTCTGTGTCTGTCGCTCTCAAATAAATAATAATAAAAAAATTAAAATTTAAAAAAAGTTGAAAATAAGCCATTTCTCTCACACACATGAAATTTGTTGAATTCATTTGGATAAAATAGAGGCAATTAATGTCAAATTACTTATAAAAATTCACCCTGGCACTGAAGAGGGGGACTGACAATGAATGCTCTGTTAGTTAAACACATGTTCATTATTAACAAAAGTGATTAAAAAAGATTTAACTCAATAATTTCATAACTATGAAAATGAATTAAAGAAATGGACTAAAAAGAAGTGCCAAGTTAGACATGAGAAGTTCACATTAGAAAGGTCTACATAAAGCACAGCACTGCATATCTGCAAAATTGTTCCTATAGAAAATTAAATATTTGCTAATTTTGTTTGTTCAGCTTTGAATTAGTAAACATGTTTTCTGAATCTCACTATTCCTTGTCTTCAAGCCAACAGGTTTCTCCCTCCTCTTTTGCATATTTGCATCATTCCCAGTAATATTTGTTATCACTGTACTTTCCTGACTCCCCAAGATTATTCCTTAACAAGTAAGTCATTAAGAGCAGTCACTTTTTCTGATTTTGTCCACAGAGCTTCTGAATCTTCTCACTTAATTTAATAACAACAGCGGATGCAGCTGCCATTGTTTTAGTATTTTAATATTTATCTCTAAAGAATTTGTGAATATATAAATCACAGTTCCCTTTCCCAGACTGTAATCTCAGAATTCCATTCTTAGCCTGACGGAAATAACATGTGACTAGATTTTTGTCTGGCTCTGCAAATAACACTCGATCCAGATTTACAGTGTCACTGAACTTTGTAGGCATCAAATAACAGATTTGTATCTGTAAATGAAACAGTTCTTTGTTTCTAGAATTAAAGAAACAAACCTCTTGCCAGGAATAACTTTCTCAAGGTTCATACTCTAAAAAGTAGAATCAAAGGCATATGGGACCATTCTCACTTCCTCGTCCAAGAATATGTGAACTAAGCTCACCAAATTTCACTACTGATGAGCTGGAGTCTACAGCTTGACTGAAGTGGGTCAAAATGTAAGCTGAGTTCTGTTCTGACAGTGATCTACCTAGCAAACATCCTAAGAACATTAGTGTTCTCAAGAAGGTGGCCAGTGTGTGCTATGCCAAGAGATTATACACACAGGGGATGGCATTATAATGGAAGATTTCTAAACTGGGCTTGTGCCCTAGCAGGCCATCAGTCATAGGTGGCTACTTAAAATTAAACTACGTAAAATTAAATAAAATTTAAAAGTCACTCCTATAATACCATAGCCATATTTCAAGTGTTTGAGAGCCACGTGTGGTTAGTGGTTACCACACTGCACAGCACAGATATAGACCATTTCATCACTGCAGGAAGTTCTTTTGGCCTGCTTTCCCTTGGGTGAAAGTTAACTTTAGTTCATGGTTCCTAAAATTCTCAGCTGTGGCATAAAACCACATTGTGGCATTTAGATCAGAGTAATAAGTAAGCATATTTGGTTCAGAAATAGAGCATTTTGAAAAGCAGAAGTAATCATTATAATTCTGAAACTATTGCAAGGCCTCAGTGTGGGCTAGGGAGAACCACTCTGCCTGTGTTTTATAGGGCTGAGTCCTTTCCACACCTGGCAGAAACAGCCATGTTACCTTTCCAACTTCACAGCTATGGTGGAATGTCAAATATGCTTAAGTATGATAATACTTTGGAGACTGGTAAACACATATTTACAGTAGTATTTATATATGAACTAATAGTTATGGAGTCACCAGTACTCCTGACTTTGCTGTGCTCCAAGTTGAAGAGGTTTGTGGAGGTATTCTGCAAGCCACAGGTCACGTGAGGGGACATTTTCTGGTCATCTGTTTTTAACCAAGAGCTTAGAGAGTACTCAATTTCTACAAAGAATAGTGTTCAAATACATACATTTACCTATTGCTATATACTCAAAATGAACAAACAATACTGTTTCCTGAAATAAAGATGGTAGGTCAGATAACTTCTTTCATACAATTTGCCATCACAGATATAGTAAGAGAGTCTCAAGCACCATAGAAACCATGGACTCTAGTTACCTCTACTGTACTTTTTATCCTCGAATATGCTGTGCTACCCATTCCTTCATCTTACATTCCTATCCTGCACACAACTAGTTGTGTTATTTCCTGGGAAGTTTGAAGCTCATGTTAAGGTCATGCAGGAGTGCTTTCACAGCACCTCCTTACTGTTTCCCATTGTTCCTTAAGAACAAAGAAACCAAACAGACTCTTCAAACTTTGGCTAGAAGAAAACACCTCTAAGCAGCCAGGGGAGCTGTACTTCTGAACAGTTGGGGGAAGTAGTGGAGAGCACCCACTGATGTCCTCAAAAGAGAAACTGATGCGCTCTGACAGAATTTATGCTAAGATGGCGAAGAGCTACAATGTGATATGCTTGGACCTCTATAGATGGAATCCTAACACTGCTCTGGTGAAGAGATGGACTATGAACGATAAGGACATAAGTTACTCTGAGAATGAGTAGGGAGAGACTTCATGAATGGACTTTACAAACTTAGGAAATTATTGGTATTGAAAATATGTTTCAGAATAAGACAACCTTTATTTTAAGTAGTGCTTTAGCTATATTCAGCTATGGCTTTAAATAAATCAACTTTTAATTTTAGAGTAGTTTTAGGTTTACAGAAAAATGACTAAGCTAGCACAGTGAGTTTCCATATACCTCACAACAAGCCTTCTTCTCAATATCTTAGAATACTATGGTAGATTGGTCACAGTTAAGGAAACAACATTGAGATATTACAAACTAAAGTCCAAACATATCCATATTTTTTTAGATTTTGCCTAATCTCTTTTTTTAATGAGCCAGGGTCCCATGTTATTGTTAGTGTTATGTTTCCTCAGACTTTCACCATTCACCAACCTTAAACACACAAACATACATACACAGCCTTTGAGAGTTCTGGGAGTACTGGTTAGGCATTTTGTAGCCCTCCACCTGAGACTTTCCTGATGACCCCATGACCCACTGGAGCTGCAGGTTTGGGGAGAAAAGCATAAAGCTACAGTGTCATTGTCATCTCATCAAGTGTGCTTACTAAAAACATGACTTGTCTGTATTAATGCTGAACTTGATTATCTGCTGAGGACAGAACTCATCAGGGGTGTCCACTGTAAAATTACTCCCCAGTTCTACACTACACTCCTGTAAGGAAGTTATAACACACAACATGCATCTAGGCAGTGGGGAGTTATGTTCCACTTCTTAAGGGTGAAATGTCCACAACAAATTATTTGAAATTCTCTGTATGGAAGATTAAACTCTTCTAGCTTATTTATTTGTACAACCATTTACTTGTACCAGCTGCATTGTCATTTTCTTTAGACTTTGGGCTATAATCTAATTCAACTCAATTTTGTTCCCAAATTGTTACAGCTTTGGCCGTTTGATTACCATGTCCCTTTGGCATGACCCCATAATTATTTATTTCTAAAATATCATTATTTTTAATACTTTGTTACTTTAAAAATTTTTTCTGTTTATTTACTTGAGAGAGAGCAAGAGACAGAGAGGAACATAGAGGAACAGAGAATGGGCAAGTCAGTTGCTGCGAACTCCAGATGCATGTGCCCCACTTTGTGCATCTGGCTTATGTGGATCCTTGGGAATTGAGTCTTGGTCCTTTGGCTTTGCAGGCAAGTGCCTTAACTGCTAAGTCATCTCTTTAGCCCACTTTGTTACTTTTTAACATTACAAGATCCTCTGGTCAACCTGTATATTTTCTTACCCAATCCCAGAGTCAGGTTTTTCTTGTTCTTACTATTGAGAGATGGTATTCATCACCAAAATTCAGGTGCTAGGTGCTTTCTTCTTTGTTTTTTAATGAAACAGACAGACAGACAGACAGACAGACACACACACACACACACACACACACACACACACACAAACATTTTCTCTTTTCTACAAGCTTGTTGACAAAGGGGTAAACTAAGGCTCAGGATAGTAAGGGATATTCTTGAGAGCTCCAAGTCCTTTGCACCATCTGATGTCTTTTGGGTAAGACAGCATTGCCACGTCAGCCACTTGGAGGAAAATGGAAATGAGAAAAGAAACATTTTCAAGATAATCCTCTTAGGAGGGAAGCTTAACAGATGATATGACAGACTTTCCTGTCATCTAAAAATACACTGGGGATTTTGTCTTCAAGGGAAAGTGGTCTTTAGTTACATTACAGTAATAGTTCTCAAATGAGGACAGGCAATGTCTGAAGACATATTTGGTGGGCATAGGAGTTTTGTTACTGGCATCTAGAAGGTACAGGTTAGAGAAATTACACCCTATAATACACAAAACAATTTCTATAACAAAACATTCTCCAATCCAAAATGATAAGTTATCTAAAGGATGACTACTAGGTGAATTTTACCCAATTTTTATACCACTTTTATGTTTTTTTGCATTATTCTTCTGTTGGTGGCTGATCAAGGACAAATGTGGAAGATTGTCTCATTCTGTGACCTCAGGAACTAGCCTATCAGGAAAAAAAAAACCCTCCATTATGACTTTTATTTAGATAAGGACTGTTAGGTTTCTTATGTATGGAACAAATATAGGACGGCAAGCTTTGTAAAATGAGTTGCTTGAATCCAGCAGGTCTGAGCACATGAGAAATTTTCCTTGAATGGGGACACAATCACAAGGAACAGTTGGTCCTGCACAAAAGGAAGGTATGTCTATCCATCACCCACTAGTTACTGGCCATACATCTGCCATCTTCTGGCTCAGAAACCAGTTGTGAAGAAACTTAGGTGCCTTGGAAAGTATGCCCATGAATGAGTGTACCTGACTAATGAGATGGTCATTAACCAGAAACTGTTTGTTGTTCATTATTTGGTGACCTCAATTTGGAGAGGAAGTGAGTGACCAAATTCCTGTTTGTTGATATAGTCAGTGACCACCCAGCAATTTGAGAAGGGAAAGAATCCTTGTGTTTACCATGATCCCTCTTGGAAGCTTTAGAAAAGCTTGCTCACTTCTGGTACTCTTAAGTCAATAAAGGATATTTTCTGAGCAAAACTCAGCATTGTAGAGCCATAAAATGCCATCACTTCCTGTGAAAAACGGCAGAGAGCTTATGGCAGCAGCGTTCTCTAGGCAGTGCTATGTGGTACGTAAGTGCACACCAGTGGTAGCAACAATATAAAATAAATGTGTACTTAGTACTTTTCATGTGCCACACTCAGTGCTAAGTGCTTTATACTGTCTCTGACTCCTCATAACTAGCCTATGAAGTAAGTGTCATTATGAGGCTCATTATCTTTCCTTCGTTTTGTTCTGTTTTGTTTTTTTTTTTTTCAAGATAGGGTCTCTAGCTCAGGTTGACCTGGCCTTCATTATGTAGTCTCAGGGTGGCCTCGAACTCTCAGTGATCCTCCTACCTCTGCCTCCCTAGTGCTGGGACTAAAGGCATGCGCCACCATGCCTGGCTGAGGCTTATTTTCTTATTCAGATCTTAAAAGTGGTGTCAAGTGGCCAAGGAGAAACAGTAAAATGTAGGACAGCTAGTATTTCAAAATCTAACAGTATAATTTGATATATTTATTACTGTGTTATAATATCATAATATAATTATAGCTACTGAGGTTATAAATCATTGTACCTGGCTATTGGTTCTTCAACCTGGAGTGGCAGATGGTCAGGCTCATGAGTATTAAGTACTCTTTTACCAGTATTTTATAATGACTCAATTTGCTTAACTTTTCAAATCAGACAAGATGATAACCAGACATTTAGCTAGTAAGCAAGGCTCTGATTTTAGACAACCTATGGGTTTTCTAAAAGGTTCATTTTTTTTTTTTCTTTTTTTGGTTTTTCGAAGTAGGGTCTCACTCTGGCTCAGGCTGACCTGGAATTAACTATGTAGTCTCAGGGTGGCCTCGAACTCACAGTGATCCTCCTACCTCTGCCTCCCAAGTGCTAGGATTAAAGGTGTGGGCCACCACGCCCGGCTAAAAGGTTCAGTTTTAAGTCTTGCTTTTTTTTTTTAATAAAAAAAATAGTTTATTTTTTGCAAGCAGAGAGATACAGACACAGAGAGAAAGAGAGACAGAGAGATAAAGAGAGAATATATGAGTGCACTAGGGCCTCTAGTCATTGCAAATTTTGGACATATGCACCACTTTGTGCACCTGGCTTTATGTGGGTACTGGGGAACCAAACCTGGGTCATTAGGCCTTGCAGGCAAGCACCTTAATCTCTGAGACGTCCCTCCAGCCCCAGTTGTAAGTCTTATAAGGCTTCGAGGAATAAGCTGGCACCAACATACAAGCTTGAGTTTGGTTAAGGACAAGAGTGGTGTTATCATCATTACGCAGGCAAAGACCAGCATCCTGATGCCCACAAAGGTGTCTACTCATGCCCTCGCAGAGGAGTGAAGGCCGTGAAGACAAGCATGACAACTGGCACCTTCACGGTGGAGAATAAAGGAAGTGGGCTGGCCAACCATAGGATGTCCTGTCCTCCTAGGAAGGAGTTTCTGCTTCCCAAGACCCTCTGGCTCTGACAAATGCAGGCAGATGGAGGACAGCAAGAAACCAGGTCTTCCAGAAATGAAAGAAAAGTGCTGGCCCGATGCTATGAGGTATCTGGAGAAAGCCTGGCTTTTCTATCTGAGGGTAGCTCCAACATCAGGGTCAAGTAGAGGAAGAAAAGAAGTTTCTCTTCTCCCTGTATCATGAACCTAGTGCCTGAGTCCTGACAAACACCATGTGCAAGTTTAAAACAGCATGCACCGTAGTTAGTTGCACACCCTCACTGCTATGCCTGCCTGTTTTTCTGAGTCCTAACTCAAAAGGTGTAGTCTTTTCCTTTTCTCCCTTCCCTTCTTTGGATGCCAAAAAAACAAAACAACAACAAAAAAACCTTAAGCATGTTTTCCCTGTCAATTTTTTTCCTACCTTTTTTCTAAGTCAAATCTTTTGCCTTATTCCTGGTCACTTGTATTGCCCAATTTCTCAGGAATGCAAAACAAAGGACTCAACAGTATGAAAAGTTTTTTCCCAAAGCTCACCTGTTACTTGGCTCTTTGGAAACAAGAAATACAGTGGGGTAGGATCAGGCATACAGGTCAACCTGCTGTAGATATTTATATGGTAATTGCAAAGAATCTTAATCATCATGCCATGGTGTTAGACAATAGGTTTTGCGTTCTGGTTTGGAAAGCATGACCAATTTATGATTTGACTACCATGTATTTAAAATGCCAACACTAGCCCAATATGAGGATGCACACTTGCCATCCCACCACTCAGTAGTTTTAAGCAGGAAGATTACAAATCTGAGGCAAGAATGTGTTCCATAGTGAGTTTTAAGCCAGCCTGAGCTACATAGAGAGGTTCTGCCTCAAACAAACAAGCAAATAAATAAATAACAAATAACATAGCACACGTGAGGCCACACAAGTTGAAGAGGAAAAGGGGTGTGAAAAAGAGTGTGAGCCAGAATTCCTGACAGCATGAAATGAAAAGCCAAGAAATACGACTCAGAAAGCCAGCGGCCAACAATACCAGTGAAATGCTCATAGACTTCACAGCAGACAGGGTGAATACTATTTCGTTAGGTGTGATGAAGCAATCTTGACTCTTTGACCTTCAAGTATGCATTCAATGTAAATTTGACAAAAAATTAAAAGTTTAGATTACTGTTAATGGCTATCATTCTTTGTGTTATTAATAGACTAACCCAACTAAAAAGAGAAAATTGAACCTTCTAAATAATACAAACTAGTTACTAATAATGGGTTGACTTATAGTTTGGGAAAAACATCCAGGAAATGCTTAAATACTATGAAGTACAACAGGTTTACTTTTTGAAAATATTTTTTATTATTTATTATTTGAGAGGGGTGGGGAGAGGGAAGGAGAGGGAGAGGGAGAAAGAGGCAAAGAGAAAGAGGCAGAGAGAAAGAGAGAGAATGGGCATGCCAGGCCCTCCAGCCACTGCAAATGAACTCCAGATGCGTGCGCCCCCTTGTGCATCTGGTCTACATGGGTCCTGGAGAATCGAAACAGCAGCCTCTGGCTTTGCAGGCAAATGCTTAACTGCTAAGCCATCTCCCCAGCCCAGGTTTACATTTTATTTAAGTAGGTTTGCTCCTATTTGTATATATTTTTTTTGTTCACACAATACCAAATTCCAAATAATTATAGATTTTAACTTACTCTTAGGAAATTATAAGTGTAATTTGGAAAATACAAAGAATATTTCAATTACAAAGGCAATACTGAAAAGCTGTTTGCTGAATGATTTGAAATTTGAGCCATCAAAAAAATTAGATGTTTCTGAAGCCAGGTGTGGTGGCACACTTTTTTAATCCCAGTACTCAGGTGGTAGAGGTTGGAGGATCACCGTGAGTTTGAGGCCACCCTGAGACTACATAGTGAATTCCAGGTCAGTCCGAGCTAGAGTGAAGCTCTACCTTAAAAAACAAACAAACAAACATATAATAATTAGATGTTTCTGGAATGTATGGTTGGAAAAGGAGAGGAAAAGTATCCTTTTTGAGATATAATTTTAATTCCTATAGATAGCATGATGTTGGGGACTAACAGAATACCAAGTTTATCTCCTAAATATCCTCATAGCACCTAAACAAAACGTGGGGAAATAGAAGAATCAATGAAGGACGGAACAGAAGGATGAATGATTAAGTAACCAAAATTCTCATTTCAAATATGGTAAGAAGGTAGAGAATTTCTCTCCATCTCTCATTCTTCCTTCCCAATTTGTTTCAAAATAGCTCTTTAAAGAAATGGGTATCTCTTTGTTCTTTGGAGCCCATCAATGATCTGAGTCTGCTCTATGCAGATCACACTTGCTTAGTTATGTTATTCCTAGTTATCCTTGTTGATGGTTTAACTATACACACTTCATTCCTACCAATGAATACATTTGGCTGATTAACAAGAGTTTACTGTATTTAAGACATGTCTTATTAAGCTGAAATCTGGAAAGTGTTATCATAGCCATCTATCTTGTTAACCCATGATTAAACACATTCAGGACAAGGGACAATATTAATTTAAAATGTCACATCTAATGCAAGATGTGTGGGCCATTGTTGACATCCATGTGCTAAACCATTCTTAAGAAAATAAAAGCGAGATGATTGATCTGGCCATGACCAATGTGGTAGTTTGAATATAAATGTCCATTCCCCATAACCTCAAATGTTTGTGTTTAAGCTTCCTACTTAGGCCTCAGCTGGCCTTTAGGAGGTTAAGCCCTGCTAGAGGAGATGTGTCACTGGGGGCAGATGTTGATTCTAACTTGCTACATTTTGAGGGCCAGCTTACTCTTACCTCTCTCGTTTTCTCTTTTTCCTCCCTCTCTCTCTGCATGGATGGTAAATGGAGATGTGATGCTCCAACTGCTTGCCTGCCATGTATTTCCTGCCATGATCAGGTTTACCCTTGAAACTGCATGTCTTCATGAAACAAATTATTTCCTCCCATAACATGACTTTGGTTGGGTGTTTGTCTCAGCAATGAGAATCTAACTGCTACATCCAAGCTAATCTGGCACAGTATCATTACCTCTTCAATGAAAAAAAAATTCAGAAAATAAAATACTATCTCCACAAAATCTCCAATGTTTGGAAGAACCAGTTTCTCTTCTGCATAATTTTTAAAAATCTTAATATAGAATCTTGATATAAGGCAAACTATTTTATAAGCAATACTGTTTTACTTAGTAACATAAATCTACACTGTGAATTGAATACTTTTCTTTTATAAAAATCAGTTGTCTTGATATTTCAATAAAAGAAAGATGGTGATGCCATAAACCATAATATGACCAACTCTGGTCTTAGGTTAGAAAGCAAACACACAGATATTCGCCAATGATGTTTTTGTCATTAGTACTTTAAGGAATATGTTTGTAACAAAGTAACATGTATACAATAAAAATATCACTTCAAGGGTGAGTTGTAGTGAAAAGTTAGTTCTAGCAAATGTTTGTTCTTCAGGTCTCCTCCCAGTTACCACTCTGAGTAATTTGCGTTTTAACTCTTCTGGTAATTATGCTCACAACTCCAAATAATATGATTATATGAATGGCTCCTAGTTTATAAGCCGCAGACAACATCAACTGGTTTCCCATCCGGAAATTAAAATTTATTTATTCTTCATTCACCTCTTCACAACTTCACACAATAATGATCAGTTTATTCTTCTACTGGTCCCTAAAGTATATTATCTATCTAATGTTAGCAATCTCTACTTACTGTTCCATAAAGTAGTAACACCTGGGAAACAAACTATTAGCGATTCTTCTGCTCGCTCACTTATCCATTACATGCTAAACTCCAGTAGCTTTTTTCCCAAACTAATCTTCCTATACTTTGCCTATAACTTGTTTCTAAAAACAGAAGACAAATAATATGAATATTCTTCCTTGTAAAAACTGAATCAATGCCTTTCTCTCATTTGGTACTTTAAATTTATAAAGCACTGGCTGACTATATGATTTTACATTCCATACATAAAGTAGTCAATATTTTTTCCATCTCAAGGAGATCAGAGAGACTGAGCAATCTAGTAATTTTCACATTCCAATTTGGAAATAATTTTTGTTTTTCAATGACAAGTTCCAAAATTTTTGTACACTTGAGCTCTTTCTACCTTTTGTTAAATAGCATCTTGATTTTAAAATATTTTTATTATCATTTATTAGAGAGGGAGAAGGAGGGAAGGAGGGAGGGAGGGAGAGAAAGAGAGAGAGAGAATGGGCACCTCAGGGACTCTATCAAAGGAACTCCAGAAACAAGTGCTACCATGTGCATCTGGCTTATGTGGGATTTGGGGAACTGAACCTGGGTCCTTAGGTTTCGCAGGCAAGCACCTTAACTGCTATGATTTTTTGATTTATAGGTTTTCTCTTCAATTACAGTTCTCCTATGGAGAGCAACAGAGTATTTCTACTTCTTATTACTAGACCTAATAGGGGAGGATAGATGTACACAAACAACCAGAAAGCTAAAGCAATCAGGGGAAAACACAAATAAAAAAAAAGTTCATTACATTAACATTGGCTACAATAACAAATTGAATAGTTAAGAAAGGTGAAAAATTTCTAAGTACCTTCACTAGTCTATAGCATTGGAACTAATATGTATAACTTTGACAATGTAAAAATTTATATAGGAAGGAAGTGATCTGCCAACCAACCATGCGCATCTAACAATTTCCTCTGAGAAACAACTCCATGCATTGGCACTGACAGGTCAAGAGGAGAGCTGGTGTCTGTTGAAGACACCAGGTAAGGAATCAGGGAATAGAGTCTAGAGAAGTATGTTTTTCAGTGGTATGACCTTAGAGAAACAGGTATTATCAATACCAGAATGAAGTCCTAACAGGAAACATACCCTCAGAAACAGGAACAAATATTAGCATCCAGATAGGTAGACTGGTTAGTTGAGGTTTTGCAATCTCAATAAGTTATAAGGCAAAACCCAAAAATTCAGTTTCAAAATTTTAATATTATATCTGCTTTTTAATTTTTTAAATTCTTATTTATTTTCAAGAGGAGAGAGACAGAATGGGCACACCAGGACTTCCTGCCACTGTAAACAAATGCCAGAGTCATGTGCCACTTTGTGCATCTGGCTTTATGTGAGTACTTGGGAGTAGAACCCAGGCCATCATGCTTTACAAACAAGGGCCTTTAATCACTGAGCCATCTCTGTAGCCCCTATATTTCTTTTTTATGATACACAATTTCACACTTAAATATCAAAAGAAACAGAATCCAATTTAAGTGAGAAACCTCCATTCCAGGTTTTTCATTTATATATGGTCAAATCCTGACATCTTCTATTTTATCTTTAAGGCAGAAATATTTGCTTTTTATGATATATAATTACATATTAAACTTAAGTACCAATAAAAACAGAAGCCTTCCTTTCAGATCTTTCATATATATAGTCAAACTCTGGCATCTTTTGCTTTTGAGGAAACACAGAACTTTTTCAGGATGTAAAAAGTTCCCCCCCCACCCCCCGAGGTTGGGTTTCACTCTAGCCCAGGCTGACCTGGAATTCACTACGCAGTCTCAGGCTGGCCTTGAACTCACAGCTATCCTCCAACCTCTGCCTCCCAAGTGCTGGGATTAAGGTTATAAGCCACCATGCCTAGCAGAAATGATAAATGACATTTTTAAAAGTATATGTGATTATACCAAAAAAAGAAAAGAAGATCATGCTTTTTGTTCTCTTAAAGCCATGGTAATTATACCCTGGGCCTTGAGCATGCTAGGCAAGTACCTTGACTATTGGGCGACATTCCCCAGACTTAGGATCATGCCTTCTCATCAGTACTACCCAATACTATCAGCATATACACTATGTGAAATACTGTGATTAATACATTACATATATTATTTCACTCATAATAATGCATTTCATCCTAATTTTTAACTATGAGCAAACAGATTTACGTACATTAAGTTGCCAAACTTATACAGTTAAGTGTGATTTCACATTATCTATCTCTTCATTTTATTTTATTTTTGGTTTTTTGAGGTACAGTCTTAATCTAGCCCAAGTTGACCTGAAATTCACTATGTAGTCTCAGGGTGGCCTCTGACAGCAATCCTCCTCCTTCTGCCTTCCAAGTGCTGGGATTAACGGTGTGCAGCACAAAGCCCAGTTTTTATATTATCTTATATGCATCACATAAAAGACATCTGCGTTACTCATTTAATAGAAAGTTCACGCGGAAATTTCTTCTGTTTGGGGATGCAACCCAGACCCTTGCATACATTAGTCAAGCACTCTACCAGTGCAGTACACCCCCAGTTCTGATATGGCAAATTGTTATCATACTAACCATGCCTATCAGTTTTCATACAGAGAATGACAAAAAGGATATGAACATGTTTATTTTTTAATTTTGTTTATTTATTTGGCAGAGAGAAAGAGGGATAGGAAGGGAGGGAGGGAGAGAGAGAGAGAGAGAGAGAGAGAGAAAGAAAGAAAGGGAATAGGTGTGTCAGGGACTCTAGCCACTGCAAATGAACTCCAGATACGTGTGCCACCTTCTGCAGCTGGCTAATGTGGGCCCTGGGGAATCGAACCTGGGTCCTTTGGCTTTGCAGGCAAATGCCTTAATTGCTAAGCCAGCCCTCCAGCCCTGAATTATGTTTTATTAAGCATAAATACTCATCCTCATGTTTCTAATTTTTACCTCCAAAAAACAACAAAGTATAATTTATGTAGTTTGTAAGAAAGAGCAAAAGTGGTTTGGATTAATCTTAGATAATGTTTCTTTTCCCCTGTTGGCAGGGTCAATGAAAAACAGGTAGCTTTAAGGTTCCAGAATACAAATCAATCAATCAATCAATCAATCAGTTTGTCTGTCTGTCTGTCTATCTATCTACCTACCTACCTATCTATCATGTACCTATATTACACAAACACACACACACACACACACACACACACACACACACACACACACTTAGAAAAGGCATCAAGAAAAATAATTCAGATTTTGGATTTCATTTTAAAAACTTACCTAATCATCATTATTACAACAGACAGACAAATTTGCAAATTCTTTAACAATGGGAAGTTTGTTTACAGTCAGTTTAGACAGACTCTTTTCCTACTGCACTTTCATTCCATGTAACTAGTGATAAGGTACACCCTAAAGAGGCAAGATAAAGTAATTATTGTATTTAATTAGTCAAATATCTAAAATTATTTTCAGACACTGGCTGCTAAAGGCTATTTCAGCTCACTATGGAACTATGCATCTATCAGTAAATACTTACGGAGCACTTAATATGCCTATAGAGATTGTTTACATTATAAATGCTTTTTCTTCCCTTGCTTGCCCTTGAATCTCTTCTCCCATTCAAGTATTAACCAGGCCTGATTCTGCTTAGCTTCAGAGACCAGATGAGATTGGTTTCCGGTGGTATAGCCATAGATTCTTTGACTCTCTTCTCCATGCAGATAACGGGAGCAGGGTATTTTTGGTTGTTCTGTTGTGGCTGTTTTATTTTCTGATAGCTAAATTTCTTGAAGACCTCACATGTTCTTCTGTACTTTGTCTTTTCAATGTATGTATTATTTATTTATTTATTTTTATGTAATGTGAGATAGATATTGAGGGAGAGAGAGCAAGTATGGGTATATCCGGGCCTCTTGCCACTGTAAATAAACTCCAGATGCATGCATACACTTATGAACGCAGGTCAGCATCCTTTTGCAAGCAAGTGCCTTTAAACTGCTGAGCCATCTCCCTAGTCCTCACTTTATATTTTAAATCAAGTTCTCCCAGAGTTTGAGTCAGAGGTCTAAATTCTTGCTACACTCCAAAAGGTAGGGGGCCTGAGGACACAGCCTAAGTAGTCAAAAGTGCTTGCCTGCAAAGCCTGCCAACCTGGGTTTGATTCCTCAGGACCCACAAAAACCAGACACAAAGTAGTGCATGTGTCTGGAGTTCATTTGCAGTGGCAAGAGGGCCTGGTATGCCCATGTTTTCCTCTCTCTCATAAATGAAAATTAAAAAAAAAAGAAAGAAAACAAACACAAAAAAAGATAGGAGTTGTTGTCTGTTTTATTTTTCTTTATTTAGTATACTGACTTTCAGAGCTACATAATATTAAATGGGCAGAAATATGATGCATTTAAAGTATAGCTGTCAGCATGCAGTAGAATTTAGAATGGAGGTCTTGGCCACAGCTCCAACCCTATTTCTGAACAAACTTGGGCCTGTGAGCTCAATTTCCTCATTTAAGAGGGCTGGTGGTAATTTTTCAAGCCCCTTCCAGTGCTGGAATTCTAAGGTGTTCTTTATAAACAGGGTTAGATCTTATGAGGGCCACATGTAAGGGCCACACAGGGTTTTCTTTTAGTGGCATTTAACAACAAGGTTACCTCTTATGAAGACCACATGTAAGTGCCATAGAACCTATCCCATCAAAACTGAGAGCTTGTCCCTGGCATGTTCTCAGATTTCTGAAACCTAGCAGACCTGTCAGTTATTCTGCAGGCATGATGATTCTTTTCAGCCAGTTCACATACCACATGATTATGACAGTTTGTCTGTCAAGAATCCAGAAACCACTACATTTTTGGCAGCTTTACAAGTCTGAAGTCTTTCCTGTTTGATTTTACTCAGGACCCAGTAAAGGAAAGATTTGTGCAAAACAGAGGGTTTTTGTAGTGGGGGTTGACCTTATACTCTCTGCCGTGTTAATGCCTCTTGACAAGGTTAGCTGTAAAAAAGGAAACTTGCGATGGTGGTGGTAGTGTTTCTTTTCTGACACTGCCAACACCAATCACTCCTTTATTCTACTCCCACTGTCTTTCTCACCTCTCTTCCCTAACTCAAGTAACCATTCATTATTCTCCTCTATTTCTGTATCAACTAATAAAATGGTTTTTCTCCTCTTTCAAAGAAGAATTCCCAGAAATTAGAGGGCTGGAGAGAAGGCTCAAAAGGAACTTGACTGGCAAGCCTGCTGCCCCAGGTTCAATTCCTTAGTACTGACAAAACAATCAAATGCATAAAGTGGTGCATGCAATCTAGAGTTCATTTGTAGTGGACAGATGTCCTGGTATGCCCATACTCACTCTCACTCTCTCTCTCCTTGTAAATAAGTAAATAATATTTTTAAAGGTGTTTGAAGAGATGACTCAGCAGTTAAAGGTACTTGCTTGGAAAGCCTGATGGTCTGCGTTCAATTCCCAAGTACCCATTTAATGCCAGATGTACAAAGTGGTGCACATGTCTGGAATTTGTCTGTAGTAGCAGGAAGCCCTGGGGGGTACTCATTCTCTCTCTCAAATAAATAAAATACTTAAAAAAATTTAAAAAGGATTATAAGCAATCAGTTCCTTTCATCATGTGATATGTCATATCTCATTTAATGTCTACTACCACTTCTTTACAAGGTATTGTTGTATCCTGTTATAGCTCAAAACAATCCTGAGGTTGATGCAGAGAGGAAATAATCTGTTCATATGTAAATAGAGTCATTCAGTTTCCAAGACTTCATTATATTCCATGGCCTAAAAGCTAGTGAAAAGAACTACATATGTTTCCATTGCCCATTGAGACTAGTAAGGCAAATGTACAAATATTGCTCAGAATACCATAAGAAAATTCTATACTTCTTTTAAAGGATTACCAATAAGAATTTTGCACTTAACTAAGGCAAGAGCCTTAACCGCTGAGCCATCTCTCTAGCCCAGCCATGCTTAACTAAGTAACTACTGTCTACAACACTTAATTTCCCTACCTTCTACATGTGAATGGATTTTTGTATCCATTTTCTATTAATGATTCAGTTCTATTAAAACCATTTTCTTCACCCTCTGAACATTTTACCATAGCCAAATATAAATATTTACACTTCTCTAACAAGCAAGAGACTTTCTAAAGGATAGAAAACAGTCTACATCATTGGTTTAAACTTTTGAACTTTATTTCAGTCACAGAACTGCAGAGAACCACATCCTACAAGCAGCATTCAGTGCCATCCAAAGCTTGTTCATTATACACTCTTCTGTATATCTTTAATTAATTAAAGGTATCTTTAATGCAAGTAAGATCTGAATTGCTTATATGGGATGCTTAGAAATAAAACAGATGCATAAAGAGTGATATCACAATCAGAGAATATCAAAATAAAATGTCAAGAAAAGAGAAAAAATATCACAAACTAGATTCTGAGCTCACTATATTGTTCTTGACAATAACAATGTAATGATGTCTCCATCAGAAATGGCTTAAGAGGCTAATCACAGAAGAGCATGATGAGGAACATCTATAATCCCTGCCCTTGGGAAATTAAAATAGGATAATCAAGGTCAGATTTGGTACAGAATGAGAACTTTTCTCTAAAGAAAAAAAAAAAAAAAGACCAAAGAGGCCAATCATTAATTTATAAGTACATGTCACCACTAGGTGTGGTGGCTCACACCTGTAAGACCATCACTTGGGAAGCTGAAGCAGGAGGATTTCTGTGATTCTGAAGCCAGTGCATGCTGTGTACAGTGAGTTGTAGGCCAGACTAGGCTATAGACTGAGATCTTGTCACAAAATCAAAACAAAAAACAAAACAAGTCAGGCATGGTGGCACATACCTTTAATCCCAGCACTTGGGAGGCAGAGGTAGGAGGATCATCATGAGTTCAAGGACACTCTGAGACTACATAGTGAATTCCAGGTCAGCCTGAGCTAGTGAGACACTACCTCAAAATAAATAAATAAATAAATAATAAAAATTTAAAAAAAACCCAACAAAGTAAAACAAAGCATTATCCTCTATTTATGTGCAATATTTTAAATTTAGCAATGTATTTCATGTCTGAGAAGAAGATAGCTCCCATTATAAAGAGAAGACTGGGGGGTTGGGAAGATGGCTCAGCTTGTAAAGCTGCAGGCCAGAGTTCAATTTCTAAGCCACCCATGTATGTTGGTCACAAGAAGTGGCTCAAGCATCTTGTGTTCCTTGGTAGTCCAAGAGGCTGCAGGACACACACACACACACACAAATGAAGAAATACATAAATAAATAAAAGCTGTAATTGACCAAAAAAAATTAAAGATGAAAAACTCACAAATAGATTTTGACCCACTCTGCAATGAACAGATGGGAACTGTTTAGAATATTTAGAGTAGAGTTTCCATCACAGAAATACTAAAGTCTAGACCTTACAGTGGTACCTGTCTTTGGATATATTCTATCTAGTTTTCCTTTACAATTTATAATGTCTGTAAATGAAAGCAGAGCTAACTGGAAAGTGTCAGGAATGTGAGGAACAGTCAAGGCAAATGGCAAAGAGCACAATTATCTGCACTGATAACTTGAGGACAATGAAAAGCGCACCTAAAAAGGACTTGATTTTTATAGTCTTTGACATGACATATTGGGGTGTTTCTACTGAAACTGGCTCACGTATTACAACAGAAACCCCACTAAAATAGGACCTTCACATTTTAGTTACTCTGAACATTTTCTAAGCATATATATGTCCTTTAGTACTCAGTAAGATAACTGTATTGAACCTGTGTCTAAAGTTCATAAGCTTTCTAAAATTTTATAGAAGAAAAGGTATTTTAAAAAGAAATATGAAAAAACACATAAAAGACAAAAAAATTAATCAAAGTTGAAAACAAGGTTAAAATTTGAATTAAAATAAAATGATTAGTAAAACCTGTACATTATTTTAAAAAGTCCTACTATCCCAGGGTTGTTGTTTGTTATTAATCAGATGGAAATGTCCAAACAGGGATCAATAGTTTTTTTTAATTAAAATTTTTTTGGTTTATTTTTATTTGTTTATTTGAGAGCAACAGACACACACACACACAGAGAGAGAGAGAGAGAGAGAGAGAGAGGGACAGAGAAAGAATGAATGGGTACGCCAGGGTCTCCAGCCACTGCAAACGAACTCCAGACACAAGCGCCCCTTGTCCTGGGGAATCAAGCCTGCAACCGGGGTCCTTAGGCTTCACAGGCAAGTGCTTAACTGCTGAGCCATCTCTCCAGCCCTCAGCAGTTTTACACAACTAAGAGAACCTACCACCTATTACTTGACAGGGAGAAAATCAATACATCAGGAACACTGGGCCATTATTAAAAATGCTGCTGAAGAGGTTTATTGTCCAAATCCTTTTAATGATTCAGTAGATTCTGCCAGTCTCAGCACAGTGACCTCAGTATGTTGAGAACAGTTACTAATTTGGAAGAAGGAGATTTAATTGATAGAATATAGACACTCTTCTAATACATCTTCTCTGTCCTCTTGCACATTTTAAAAATATGTTATCTTGCAAGATCTTTAAAATACTTATACAAATTATATGCATGTGAGTTAATTAGTAAATAGCCATTTTCAGGAAACATTTCAGTTTGGGAAAATCACAGGGAAAAGATGACCATGTAGAGAAAGGAAGGCAGGTAAGCAATGAAGTGAATAAAATGCACACTGTCAACATGCCAATTCTAGGGTTGGGCTTGTAAAGAAGGAAAACATGTGCTTCACTTTGTCAAAATCTAGATAGCTCTTTTCACTACATTTTGTTAACCATACTATTTCTTCCTTTCCCCTAGAAACCATACAGATAGTCTTTCTAGGCTGTCTGTTGTCTCCCTCGTATTTTAAGTTCTTCTGGGCTGGAAAGTCATGCTGATGATGTTTGTGTATGATACTTGTCATCCTGTGTTCCACACAATGGTGATGACAATAACATTAGGTGTTGTTAATACTTCCAAAGATTATGTAAGAATATAAAGCAGGTGAGTGAGTGAAGAGAAAGTCAAGATCTTAATTACTTCCTACTTTATAAAACAAGGGTGGTGATCTCATCTGAATCCTCCATATGACATTCTTATTTTCAGCCGGGCGTGGTGGTGCACGCCTTTAATCCCAGCACTCGGGAGGCAGAGGTAGGAGGATTGCCATGAGTTCAAGGCCACCCTGAGATGACAGAGTTAATTCCAGGTCAGCCTGGACCAGAGTGAGACCCTACCTCGAAAAACCAAAAAACAAACAAACAGACATTCTTATTTTCCTTTTCCTTGGGAGGTGGCTTAGTGACAGGGAACTTGCCTAGTTTGTGAAAGCATTGGATTTGTCCTAAGAGCCACTAAACAGTCATGAGATAGATGATAGATAAGACACATTTCCTCTTTCACAACATGTAGCATATATGGTAGCTAATGTATATTTGTTTTAGTAAGTACTTCAATACTACTCACTCTAAAGCATTTTACCAAATAGATACAGGATTTCTCAGTGCACGATGTGAATCATAAGCCTCCAAAATTATTTTCAATACTGTCTATATTTGAAAATTTGGACTGTAAATTTTACAAAAAGACTTTTTTACTAAGCTCTTATTTAAAATGTCAAAGTAGGGGATGGAGAGATGGCTCAGTGGATAATGGTACTTGCTTGCAAAGCCTACCAGCATGAATTCAGTTCCCAGCCACCCATGTAAAGTTTGACAGGCATTTTTTGGTAGCATAAAGAGACCCTAGCATGTGTACACACACGTGCGCACCAAAAAAAATTCAAAACAGCCCTAAGATAGTACGTTTTATTTTATTTTACTTAAGAGAGAGAGATAGGAGGAGGAGGAGGCGGTGGCGGCAGCAGTGGCAGTGGCAAAGGGAGGGAGGGAGAAAGAATTGGCATGCCAGGGCCTCTGGCCACTGAGATCGAACTCCAGACATGTGTGCCACCTGGTATGCATATGAGACTTTGTATTCATGCGTCACCTTGTGGTTCTGGCTTATGGGGGTTCTAGGCGGTCAAATCTGGGTCCTTAGGCTTCATAGAAAAGCACCTTAACCACTAAGCAATCTCTCCAGCCTAAGATAGTATTAAAAATATTTTGTTTATTTTTATTTCTTATTTGAGGGGAACAGACAGAGAGAAAGAGGCAGAGAGAGAGAGAGAGAGAGAGAGGGAGAGAGAGAGAGGGAGGGAGGGAGAGAGGGAGGGAGAGAAGAAGGGAGGGAGGGAGGGAGGAAGGGAGAGAGAGAATGGGCTCACCAAGCCCTCCAGCCACTGCAAATGAACTCCAGTTGCATGTGCCACCTTGTGCATCTGGCTTACATGGGTCCTGGGGAATTGAGCCTCAAACCTGGGGTCCTTAGGCTTCACAAGCAAGCACTTAACTGCAAAGGCATCTCTAGCCCCCCCCCCCAAAATAGTATGTTTTAAATAACTAAATTTTTAACAACTCCATTTTGCTTTGATTATATATTTAAAGAAATAAATTTGGGGACAAAATATCTAATTTCGGGCTAGAGAGATGGCTTAGCGGTTAAACACTTGCCTGTGAAGACTAAGGACCCTGGTTTGAGGCTCAATTCCCCAGGACCCACGTTAGCCATATGCACAAGGGGGCACACGTGTCTGGAGTTCGTTTGCAGTGGCTGGAAGCCCTGGTGTGCCCATTTCTTTCTCTCTCTCTGTCATGCTCAAATAAATAAATAAAATAAACAAAAAAGTTAAAAAATATCTAATTTAGAATGTGTTCAAAGTATACTATGTCTTACTTTGACTATGTGAATTAAATTATAATCATGATTTCCTCATTTACCAAATTCTTCCTCCAAAAGACCTATGACTTTTCTAAACTTGTGACTGCATATATATTTCAAAAAAAGACAAAATCCTAAGAAAAAACTACAATATATAAAAAATTAAATGGTAGAGTAATTCACTAGCACTACAGTGAACCTGTTAGCAAAAGATAAACTATCTCATTACACCACATGGAGAGAGGCCTTCCATCCACACATCTCTCATAGAGGTACTATACAAATGTTTGACATAGGCCTAAAAGGATTCTGAAATATGACATTTTCCTGCCATAAGTGGTTCTTAACAAGAAACACAAGGAAGAATGAAAATATGGCCATGATGCCAATAACCTCCAAGCTTCAGAGTAAATTTATGATTAAAAAGAAAAAAAAAGAACCTGCTTTAAAAATCAACTTCTAAATATTGGTAGTTCAGAAAGTAAAAACTAAAAACAAAAAAAGTATTTCATTAAAAAATGATGATGGTCAGTGAAATATGAGACAGACATTATCAGGAAGTTGCAAAATATTGTACAGATGAGACGGAAATTCCTTTCATCCCCAAAGCCTACTGTGCTTCAATCTGTAGAAGTCTCTGTCAAAACCCTATAAATCTGAAAAGCTCATCCACTACCCATCTCATATACAAGAAGAGTTTAATAAGAAAATTCATTTATATTGCTCATAAGTGCTGAGGAAGTATTCTTTTTTAAATATTTTATTTCTATTTATTTATGTGATAGAGAGAGAAAGAGGTGGACAGAAGGAAAGAGAAAATGTATGCGCCAGGGCATCCATCCACTGCAAATGAACTCCAGACACATGTAACACCTTGTGCATCAGGTTTATGTGGGTCCTGGGGAATTGAATCTGGGTCCTTTGGCTTTGCAGGCAAGCAACTTAACTGGTAAGCCATCTCTCCAGCCCACTGAGGGAGTATTTTTAAAAATCCACATAGATTATGTTAATGAATTGTTTCATTTAAGAGATACTTCATGGAGCAGGTAAAAAATCAGTAGACAAGTTCTGCTCTGATGATGACAGAGGACAGGAAAGACTTTCTCTATGTGAAACTATTACAAGTGTCCAAATAAATTTAACCAAAGCTCATTCTTTAAAACCACAGGCTGGGCATGGAGGCACATGACTTTAATCCAAGCACATTGGAGGCAGAGGTGGGAGGATCAACAGCCACCCTGAGAACACATAGTTAATTCCAAGTCAGCCTGAGCTAGAGCAAGACCCTACCTCAAAAACAAAACAAACACACAAAAACCTAAAACCAACTAACCAAACAAACAAACAAACAAAAAACTCCAAACAATAAAAGATAACAAATAAACAAACAAAAACCCACCAGCAGATAGAGAAAAATGAAAGAATTAAGCAAGAAGAAGCTTGGGCCACATATTGAGCTAGGAGAAGTTGGACTACCACATCATAGTTGCCCAGGCAAGGAGAAACGGGATAACTGCATGCATTTCTTCCTTTGGGTAGAAACAGCAGTCCACTAGCCCACAGGGCTTCATGGAAGGGTTCTGATCTTGTGGGAAGTTTGGGTGCAAAGAGTATTAGCAAGAGACAGGCACACACCACCATCTACATTCTAGGACTCTTCATGGTCATGAAGCAAAAGTCTTAAGCAGCTAGAGGAAAAGCATCAAGTGTCAACAGATAGATACCAGATAAGACAAATTCTGGTTGGTTAAAAGATGAAAGAAAAACTCAGCAAACAGCTTTGTATCTAACATCCTATGTCAATATGAAGCAAAGGTCTCTTGCTGCTGGCAGTAAACTTTTGCCCAATGTCAGCTGCAGGCAAATCCCAAGTTCAGATCCTGACTAGACATCGAATCTCAGACAATAATAGCTGAACAGTAGAAGTAGGCCCATTTTGTAGTGTAAACACTGTCTATTTCAGTGTCTAATCATTATACAAGGTCTGGAATTTAATCAAGGATCATATGACTGGTGTACTAAACAACTACCTCAAACTATTCAGTTAAGTGGCAAAATAACAGCAGTTCAAGGGAGAAGCTTTTGAAACTATCAGGAAGAGATTTAAATATGACTAGTTTCAACTGACAAATGAGCTAGTGAAAAAGATACAAATGAGTAAGTTGATGGAAAATTTTAGTATAGAAACCACAACTATAGAAATACTAAAAATAAAAAGATAATATTAAAGATGAAGAATTTTCCTTTGGTAGGTTCATCAGCTTCTGGTATAATTAAGGATGTATCAGTGACCTTGATGAAAGGTTAATAGAATATTATGAGAACAAATAAATAGATTATTCCAATGCTATGCAGAATTATCAAATAGCTTAAGATACAAATAACTACAGTATGAGAATGAAGTAATGTACAGAAAATGTATTCGAAGAAATAATCACCAAGCATTTCTCCCAAAATAATGAAAGACATCAAACATATATCTAAGAAGCCCAGAAACCTCCAAGTAAGATAAATATTTCCCCATCTCAATACATGGCACATTAAAGACAAGCCACTAAAAAGCAAATATAATGTGAAATTCACAAAGGCAGCTAGCAAAAAAAAATATAAGATAATGTTTTTCTCAAACTAGAGTTTTAGAATATTGGCAACAATTGTGGAAGTGGAAAGGACTAAAGAGGAAACTTTCTGGAAAACCTCTATAACCTGTTTGGGATAACAGTTTTCTAAGTGTATGTGCATACCATAATTCACCAAAGTATACACAGTAAATATACATTCTAAAGTTACATTTCAATAAGGTTAAATTTGTAATATTGATAAGCTCAATTTATCACTTGATTTTTCCAACAATAAATAGGTAATCATGCTCATGAAAATGTTCTATAGTTCTTATAAAACTTTATCATCATCGGTGGCTGACCTATCATTAAGAACTGGAAATCAAAACAGTTTATTACAAAACATTGTAATGATGTAGCTTTAAAACTATGAAAACCTCTTGATATCAACTAAAGGCCCATGTAGTAGTTCCAGGAAATATTATTAATAATCTAGTTAAACTGAAGTAGCCATGCCTTGCTTATGTTACCAGAAAGTTGAAAGGAAGGGGGTTGCATTAGAGACTGGATCTTGAAACAAAGACAAAGAAAAAGATAAATGCAAGCAAACAAACAAATCATAGCTGGAACAGAGCTAAACAGGTATCTAGATAAAAATTCAAGGTGACTTTCAAAAAGAGCCTTGGGTTGAGAGATAGCTTAGTGACCATGGCACTTGCTGGCAAAGCCAAAGGACCCAGGTTCAATTCCCCAGGATCTATGTAAAGGCAAATGCACAAGGTGGCACATGTGTCTGGAGTTGTTTGAAGTGTCTGCCCATTCTCTCTCTCTCTATCTGCTTCTCTCTCTCTCAAATAAGTATTTTTAAAAAGTAAAAAACAATCAAACAAAAAAAAAAGAGCTTTGTTGATAACAGTAAAGAGAAAAAAGACTGGAGTTCCTAGTCTGCCAAGTCTTCATACAAGTTCATACAAGAAAAGGTGATATCTTATTCACTTAACATTTGCGGGTTGAATTTTATAAACAGGAGTGAAAAAAAGCATTCAACCTATTGACATCATTCAAGTTGGTTATTTCATTGGAGATTTTATATACTTACATTTTGCCTCAGCAGAGATGTTTTACTTACTTATTCATCGTTGTGACCAAATACCTGACTGAAATCAGCTTAAGTAAAGGAAGGGTGACTTTGGCTTACAGTTCTGGGTTGTATAGTTGATCCTGACATGGAAGGCATGGAAATAGGAATGGGAAGCTGACTGGTCACTTTGCCTACAGTGATGCTGTTCCTCTAGCAAGGTTCCATCTCCTCACAGGTCCACCAGCTTTCCAAACACCAGAAGCAGCTAGAGACCAAGGGCTCAAACACGTAAGACTATGGGAGACATTTCACATTCAAACCATAACAGAGGGAAAAAGGTAATGTACCTGAACAGTCCAATTTCCAAGCTGGGCTTATAGCACAGTTGGTAGAGTGCTTGTCAGGCATGCACGAAAACCTGGGTACAATCCATAGTACTACATAAACCAAGTGTGCACTTGGGAGGTAAAGGCAGGAAAATCAGAAATTCAAGGTCATTCTTGGCTACATAGAGTTTGAGGCCTGCCTGGTCTATTGAGACGGAAGAAAAAGAAAAAAAAAAAAAGGTTTAAGATAGTATGTCTATAAAGTTTCTTAAAAATAATTCCAAGTAAGTGTCTTTTCCTCTCTCCAAGCAGGGAGTTAATTCTCACTGCCCAGCCTTGAATGTGAGCTGAACCTAGTGACTGTATATCCTAAGAACAGAGTACAGAAAGGGAAAAATAGTCAATGTGCAGTGAAGAAACCTAAGAAATGCTATGTTGGGCAGATAACCAAGGCCAGTGTTACCAGAGATGACATGCTGACAGCTTGTATCCCTGACATGAGGTGATGAGATGATTCCTCACCTCTGTGGAAGTCTTCCCTCAAACCACTAACTCTAGTCTAGCCATGGGAAAAACATCAGACAAATCCAAACACAGAGACATTTTACAAAATACTTGGCCAGTACGTCAAGACTCTCGAGGTCATGGGAAATGAAAAAAGAATGAGAAGCTGTCATAGACCAGAAGAGACTAATCAGATGTGATGACTAAATGTAACATGGTACCCTGGAACAGAGAAAGAAAGAAAGGGAAAAGCTGGTGGAATCTGGATGAGCTCTGGAGCTTAGTCCATAGTCATGTCCAGCACTGGTCTCCTAGTTTTGAAAGTGCATCAAGAGAGGCTAATGTTAGAAGAAATTGGGTGAAGAGTATGCAGGATCTCTCCAGGCTATCTTTATCCTATAAATCCAGGGATTGTAAAAAAAATACATAATAGAAAATAACAAAAATAATGTGTGGTGAAGGACATCCAAGGGGAGCATGCTCACCCGCGCACAACTTTCATGCTCCCTTTGCCCAGCTGGAACTCTCTGTAAGTGCAGCTTACTGCTCACAGAAGAACTACTGGCTCGCTGATGCTTCACACCACATCACTGGGATATTTTGTTCCATTGTTCAAAAAATCACACAGCTGGAAGAAACCTTCAGTTTTTTCCCATCTCAGATGGACGAGTGAGGGTATATCAGTTTTGGATTATTAAAAAGACAAATGTTCTAATTCCTTCTTATTTTTAATCATGTTTTCTAATTTTCACATTTTGTTGCCCTTTACAACAAAATCTGTGGCAGGAACCTCAATATATACTGTGAGAGGAACGGAGCAGTCACTTACCAACACAGTTTATACTCAGATGCACCCTGCTCGGGCTGCTGTTTAGAAAAGCAGTGTTTTGAGCTATTACTTTTAGTGTGCAGTATTTAATTTATTGTCATAATGAATTACTGATACAAGAGAGAAAGCATAAGGACCATACTTTCTGACCTTCAAAAACTTATGGAATATGGTTTGGAGAGATGGCTCAGCAGTTAAGTGTGCTTCCTCTGCAAGAGTGAGGGCCTGAGATGGCAAGAGTACAGACCTTCAGGGCACACATGAAACAGCTGGGTGTGACCACAGGTGCTGGTCTCCCCAGTCTTGCAAAGGAGCAGAGATCCAAGAATTATCAGAGCCCATGGAGAACATGGCAAAATCCAGAATCAGTAGAACTCTGGCTCAAAACATGGTTGGTAGAAGACCAACAGAGCAGGACACCTGAAATGCTGCTCCAGCTGTGAAAGCTCCTCACTGCAGGTTAGAGTATAGGCACTGCATGGCACATGCACATGTATACACCATACCTCACATACCAAATACGAATGCGCACCATACCGTACACACACACACAAGCGAAAGTATAAAACACAGAATGACTACTTCTATAGCTTCATACCAACAACTGTATCTATACATATTCTAAGAAATTTCTACTAAATATGTTTATAAACAATTTATACAAATTTAGATATGATGAAAGGTAGAGTGTAAGAAAGGAAGAAAAGAATGTACTATTGTTTTAAGGAAGGCAAACAAGAGACACACTCTGTAAGTTCCCACTTATATGTTAAAGTTAAAAAGCTGGTATCAAAAATAGAGAATTGTACTTTCTACTTTCTCCCTGTCCCCCATCCTTCCCTAGCCTACTTGCTATTTTCTCCGGGTCCCTACCTGAGCCACTGCTACTGGGGTGAGATCCCGATTTTTTAGCATCCTCTCCCACCCTGCTCCCATCTCTCTCTGGGTTCCTAATCCAACCATGCTACCACGGTTGAGTTCCTAGTTTCTTCCTCAACCCTAACTTCCTCTCCTACTCTAGCACATATCTCTCCGAGTCTCCACCCCAGCTGCTGGGGGTATAAATATATGAATGTGAGGGTGAAGTCCCATTTTCCCACAAGCCCTCCAAGTCCTCCCCATCCTCCCCCACTCTACCCACTGGGTCCCTATCCAAGTCACTGCTACCTAAAGCGAGTTCTCAATTTCTTTCCAATGCTCCAGTTTTCTCCCCTATTCTGCCTGTGGACCCTAGTTCACTCATGAGGCCAGCGGTAAGTTCCCAATTCCTCTCCAACCCCATAGTGCCTTTCCCTACTAAACGTGAGTATCTCTCTGGGCCCCTGACCTAGCTCATGCTGTCCAATTCCCCAACATCCTCCTCTACTGGGTCTACTTGTTTCCTAAGTCCCCAACCCAAGCTGAAGGTAGTGAGTTCTCAATTTCTACCCAATCCCACTCCTACTGTGCCCTCAGGTTTCTCTGGTACTTAGCTGGATCACCAGGAGTCAGATGTCCCAATTGCTAGCACCCTTCCTACTCTACCCACCCCCAGACCATCTGAAGGCGTGGTCTCAGTCCTCCTACCCACACCTCTCCTGCCATCCTGGATGAGCCAAAGCAGAGGGGTTCAGTGGAATAGGACCAGGAAGGGAGACAAAAAGTAACAGGAGAGGATTATAATTAAACTACTGTATGTCCATGTATTAAAATTCTCAAAAAATAGATAACAGAACAGGGCTAGGGTAGGGATGGAGAGAGGATGGTGAACAGCAAATGGTAAAATAATCTCTAATGCTCAGTAGGGTAGCCATAGTTGACAATTACTTCAAAATAGTAAGTCAAAGTTTTTTTTTTTTTTTTTTTTTTTTTTTTTTTTTTTTTTTTTTTTTTTTTTTCTTCACGGTAGGGTCTCACTTTAGCCCAGGCTGAGGAATTTACTATGTAGTCTCAGGGTAGCCTCGAACTCATGGTGATTCTCCTACCTCTGTCTCCCGAGTGCCACCACACCCAGCAAGACTAAAAAAATATATTTTTATTTATTTGACAGAGAGAGGGAGACAGAGGAGAGAGTCAGAGAGAGTATGAAGATGCTAGGGCCTCCTGCCACTGCAAATAAACTCCAGATGCATGCACCACTTTGTGCATCTGGATTTACATGGGCATTGGGGAATGGAAACCAGGCTTTCAGGCTTGCAAGCAAGTGCCTTTAACTGCTGAGCCATCTCTCCAGCCCCTAAAAAGATTTTGAATGTTCCCATCACAAAATAATGATAGATGACTGAGGTGATATGTAAATTCCTCTGATCTATTCATTACATATTGTATTTGTATACTGAAACAACATACACCATGTAAATATCGACAATTTTAGGTGACAATTCAAAAGATAATTAAAATTATGTTGTTTTATTACCTTAGAATTTATTAGAACTAATTTTATGTCTTTAAAGTATAAAATATCTCACTTGATATCTTCAGTAATACAAGGTGATTCTGATAAATGGTAACTAAGGCAACGGGATGCCTTGAATAGTCTTTTAAATGTAATTAAATCTTCTTCAGGGCAAGGAACTTCTCAATTATTCTTATAAGTTCTATAATATGCCTAGTATACAACATTGCACATAGTAGGTTCCCAAACACAAATAATTTAACAAACAAAATTCTGATTGAGAAAGGCAAGGTAGTTCCTTAGCTCAGCTAAAATAATAATTTCTCATTCCAAAGTTACAACCACACATGTAAGGATTTGAGTCCGTTCAATTTTAATAAAAAACACTTCAATGAATTCAATGTAGGAAATCATTTTATCTTTTACATACTTTAACTACCTGACATAAAATGAGAGAAAGTCTCTAAAAATTTAGCAAGAAGCAAAGAATAGCGGCTCATTGTCTGCAATCTCAGAACTTGAGATGCTGTGGCAGGAAGACTGCCTGGGCTAAAGAATGAGACCTGGTCCTCTTTATACAACCGAAAGTGAAAACTTAGATAAAACTTCTGAGCCTGGTGGTGTGGCTCACACCTTTAATCCCAGCACTCAGGAGGCAGAGGTAGGAGGATAGCCATGAGTTAGTTCTAGGCTACCCTGAGACAACATAGTCAATTCCAGGTCAGCCTGGGCTAGAGTGAGACCCTACCTCAAAAGCAAAACAAAACAAAACAAAAATTTCCAATGGATTTAAATTATAACTAGATATTCTTTACACATGTTTATTTACATATATAAAGACACTAATGTTATGTGTGCTCCAGGGAACACAAAGAAAATACAGGCTAGGGCTGGAGTGATGGCTCAGCGGTTAAGGCCCTTGCCTACAAAGCCTAACCACCAGGGTTTGATTCCCCAGTACCCACATAAAGCCAAATGCAAAATGGTACATGCATCTGGTGTTTGTTTGTAGTGGCTAGAGGCCCTGATATGCCTATTCTCTCCATTTTCTCTCTTCTTTGTTTGCAAATAAACACATAAAAATTTTAAAATGACTATAGATTAAAAATTTATTTAAAATAAAAAGAAAACACAGGCTAGGGCTGCAGTACCAATATTCAGTGAGCTGGTAAATGAAATAAGCTTTCAAATAATTAAGAAGAAGCATGTAAGGAAAAAAGAGTAGAATTGACTTGATAATAAAGATTTTTTATTTATAGGATAAAGTTATGATGCTCTGGTTTGGACAGGAATAAATAGAGTTGAATCAATTTTAAGAAGGAGTAATATAGAATAAAAAATCAATAAAGCGAGCCAGGTATGGTGGACCAACCTTTAATCCCAATACTTAGGAGGCAGAGGTAGGAGGATCACCATGAGTTTGAGGCTACCCTGAGCTACATAGTGAATTCCAGGTCAGCATGAGCTAGAGTGAGACCGTACAATGAGAAACTAAAAATCAATAAAGCTACAAACAGTGGCATATTATTACATACTTGACAGAATATGGCTGATCTTAGGGCAAGACCATAAGAAGACATCCATGTGCATAAACTTTCTAGCATTGCTGCCTAAGGAGCTAGAGAGAGAGATGAAAAGTAATTTTCCTTTCTAAAGTGCAAACATCCTGTAGATTTAATAATGAAAACTACTAAGAATTTGTTTTTGAACCATCCCAATGCAAGTGTCTGTGCCACGCAGTTATTCCATTCTTGTGTTAACACATGGGATCAAATAAATGAAACTCCCTAGTCCCCATCCACATTTCAGAAAAAATCATTCACTAGCTGCTGAAAAACAACAGAATTTGATTCTCCTGGAAATGAATCAAGCCAGACCATCATTCGGCAGCCAGCATATGATTCAGCAGAACTTTATATAAAAAGTATAAAGTTCAAACCCAACCCCAAAAGGGCTCTGGAAGTAGTGGATAGGTTTCAGCGTTCCTGGAATCATTACGAACAGCATCTATGAACTTCTGACTGTGTAACAGAAGACCATAACAGCATGACAAAACTGTGACTTTTAAAAAAAGAGCAGCCAGCAAGCACTTAGGGATTCCCAGCAAATACAGGTAGGAAAAATTTGAATGTGTGATTATATGACCAGAATGTGAATAGATGAGAAACAGGGTATGAATATTAGCTATGACTTATTTAATCAATTTCTGAGAAAAGATATACTTTAAGAAAATAGAATACATTTTTCTGTGTTGCATGTTTGTTATCATTGTACCTTCTTGTTGCCACTAAGTAATGGTTAAATAAGAAAGAAAAACATTTAGTAGCAATACATTTTTCTGGATTTGAAGTTGGAGGAGACAATTGTAACAAAAGGGAGAAAGTGTCCAGGTTCAGATCAATGAAGCTATTGTGTGAATGTCATGTGTCTTCAATTAGGTATCCCTCTCAATTGGGCCCATATCTGCATTCTTTTTTGGAATAACCATCTCCAAAACAATAAAGGATCATCATTAATATCAGTAATTACAGACATTATGCAATGAAAATTTCAGCAGAGTAATTTGCATTCATTACAAGCTACTGAAAGAAACTAAAAGGTTCATTCAAGTCTAAAGGAAGGTTTTCTTTTCAGCAATGTGAGATGCCTTTTTTTTTTTTAAGTAAATGTCAAAGATGAGAGGAAAAGACAAGAAATAGAAAAATATATTTAATTGAAAAATAATAGGCTTCTTGTTTTTCTAAACACTCTTTAACTTATGTAAGGCATTTAAATTTTGTATTTTAATGCTATTAGTAGTTTAAAACATATATAGCACAAGGGTCAAAAGTCTTGGAAAAAGCCTCAATAGTTGGATCAAGACAGCTATAACTTTCTATCAGCCTATCATTTCACCCTTAAAGTTTCCAGGAACTGACATACCGTTTGTCTTTCTTTCCATTTTCATCACTTCACCATTGTTATTGACTTTGTTTTGTTGAAGAAAATAGGTCCAAATTCTAAGGGCAGGGAAATACCCTCCCTTGTGGTTTCATGTACTTGTTTGTGAGGGTCTACTGAGAAAGGGCAACTTCAAAAATGCAATTTCACATCCACTTGATCCCCCATTGGAATCAAATCTCTTCAACAATGCATGTTAATATTTTTTGAATTTAAAAAATGATTTAGTTTTAAGACTTCAACCCCAGTTTTTGGCAGACAGCTTCTTCAACATAGTTTCTGCTCCTTGAACCTATCCCCACACTTCGTTTTCCACTTCCAGAGCTTCCAAGTCAGCAGGAATGGGAATGAGTGTGGAAGTCCACCAAGGCTATTTGTCTGCATTTAAACTAATCAATTTACACTGACTATTCTTATACAACCTGGCATTGTTATTAAAGCTTGGAATGCAACAATAAGTCCAAAAGATATGGAGGTGGGAATCCTCATTCCAAAAACAAATTAATAAAGAAAACCTAAGGTAGAGGAAAAGGGGGCAGACAAGATACATGTAAACAAAGGTTAGGTTGTTTTTCTTTTGTGTGTGTGTGTGTGTGTGTGTGTGTGTGTGTGTCTTCCACTTTTTCACCTCAAGTAATCCAGGTCATTACAGTCCACTACTACTGTCCTCTCTCTGTGTCTGGTGGGAAGAAAGTAGTTTTGTATAATAAGTATATTGAGACAATGCCCCCTCACCCCCACACAAAGAAGTTGTGATGAGGACAGGTGTGGCAGGTTTTTCTGTCAGGATGTGAGTGGCTTGTCTACCATCAGTGGCTATTGACAAAACCTGCAGTCCTGGGGAGGACAAACATGACTATAATGAGAGCTGTGCTGTGTTGGTCTGTGTGTGCTATATGGTGGAGAGAAAACTTAAAGCTTGATGGTACTGGTATTTGATATTCATCTTCTTCAGGTCCTTTGCTAGTACTCAAAAAGAAATTCTTACACAAGATATACAGAAGTTTAAAAGCAAATACAATGAAATTATAAGAATATCTTTAATGTTATCCCATCTGATTTGCCTTCCCTGTCTCTACATGACCACATTCATCTATCATGGCAAGCTACATTCCTAATGCCTCTAACAAAGCTTTTGTATGTCTTCCTTTATCCACAATCAGAATATATAATACCCTCCAACCCTGACCCTGACCCTGTCACTTTGTGTGGTCACATCTCCTCTGTACTATATACACACTGTAATTCCTTAATTGACTGAGTATAACAAGCAAATTGAAAGCATGGATCATGTAATGAATGTGTGTTTGTGTTTTCAAGGCAGAGTCTGGCTGTAGCTGAGACTGACCTGGAATTCACTCTATAGTCTCAGGTTGGCCTCAAACTTACAGCTTACAGTGATCCTCCTATGTCGTCAGCCTTCCAAGTGCTGGGATTAAAGGTGTGCACCACCATGTCTGGCAATCTCTTAAATTCTAAATATTACATGGTATTAAAAGCAAAATAAAACAAATAAAACACAACTAAGTGAAAAGTTTGGTTCACCTACAATACATTATAGACATGCAGCAAATGTAAAATGGTATCGCCCCTGAGTGGGATATCTGTTAATTATTAATCCCAAGGCATAAACAAGTCAAATGTTACTTTATTTTTAGTTTTGCGGATAAAATAAAGCAGAATAAGGAATTATTTAATTCATCATCAAAAACATCCACATATTTCTCAGGGAGAAGTCTCCTTTCCATAATTAAATTAACTTGTAAATTTACCAAATAAATACCATGAACAGTGAACTTTCAAACTGCTTAATACTACCTCACTGTTTGAATATATTTTTTAAAGAAGTAAATGCAAAGTTTTGTGTACTTTTCCAATTAACCCTTTGTTGGAAGACTTAAATTTAAAATAAAAATTATAAAACATTAGCACATCACCTGTAGCATGAAGTATTAGGTGTTTGGATGAATCTTTCGTCAATAAAGTAAACAAATCAGGACCACATCTACTTCTGAGAGGAAAGTGGGTTAGAGTAGGCAGTGTTTGGAATGGAATGGGAAGAGATCAAGGCTCTATCCAAAACTATCACTAAAGATATTTTGCTATTTTCTAAAATTATAGTGGACATATTTACCAACTATTTTAAATGTTGACATATTTTCATTAATTGTTAAAAAATAGAGTTGTTCCCAAAAAGATAATTTATCTTTATGTGCATTTAAGAGCCATGCCTTAACATCTCTTTCTTTGGTCAACCTCTTCAACTAGGACATTAACAAAGCAAATCTAGAAATACTGCCATTAGACACACACACCCATCCTATTTTCAAAGATGTACCCTATACATTTCTGTGCATGTGTGTGCATGTACGCACACATGTGTGCTTCTTCAATGTGAATGTTTAATCAGAAAGGCTTTGGTATGTTTTTAAGACAGTATCTCCTAGAAGCTTATTTTACCAAGTTTCATTTCTATACATTCCTCTCCAACAAATTTCCAGAGAGAAGGTGTTGCAGTCAGGTTTGCACTGCTGTAGAAATCACCCAACCAAGAGCAGCTTGTGGGAAAAAGAGGTTTATTTTGGCTTACAGGCTCAAGGGGAAGCTCCACGACGGCACAGGAAATGATGGCATGAGCCATCACCCCGTGGCCCACATAAGGTGGACAGTAGCAACAGGAAAGTGTGCCAAACACTGGCATAGGGAAACTGGTTATAACACCCATAAGCCCACTCCCAACAATACACTCCCTCCAGGAGGTTTTAATTCCCAAATCTCCATCAGCTGGAAACCTACCATTCAGAACACCTAAGTTTATGGGGGGGCACCTGAATCAAACCACCACAGAGGTAAGGAAACAATCCTCAAAGGGTCAACCCTATTAAAGATTTAGACCCTAGGGAATTAGACAAGCACTTGGAAGAAGAAAATTACTACAGATAAGGAAGTTACTATGTTGAACCACACGGAACTGCCAATACTTGAGTATGTTTGACATATAATGGCAAATGGCAATTTCATATAGGACAGCCTAATTTATTCCTTAAGTCTGAACAAAAGGTAATCCATTTACATATGATGTGGACTGACTCAGAGACACAGAAGTTGAAGCAAAGTGGTCACAACTTTAAATGAATAAATCACATACTATATTTTTACTATCATTCTGAACTCTGAATGAATAGAACTCTGAAAAACATAATGTTTGAAGATAAAGTGAATGTGCTTACCAGACAACTAGTGCTCAGTCTATGCTAGAGCTAATAGTTGTGGACAGTCTATGTAAGAACATGATTTTAAAATGTAGTAACTCTTCTTCTTCTTCTTCTTCTTCTTCTTTTTTTTTTTTTTTTTTTGTTTTGTTTTGGTTTTTCAAGGTAGGGTCTCACTCTAGTCCAGGCTGTCCTGGAATTCACTATGTGGTCTCTGGGTAGCTTTGAACTCACGGCGATCCTCCTACCTCTGCCTCCTGAGTGCTAGGATTAAAGTCATGTGCCACCATGCCTGGCTTAAAATGTAGGAATTCTTTTATGTGTCTTATATATCTTATAAATAAAGCTGAAAAGTAAGCTAGTTTAAAATTTTATGAAATGTGAAGAAGTAATTCTTACTTCCAATTAACTCTGCTACTCAAATATTACTTATATGTGTAATTTGTATGTACACAAATGTCAATGCATCTTTTGGATATTTTAAGTGTCATACAACAAGTTTCTACAGGCGATTAAGATCTTCTTTTCCAAAGGCAATGTAGTTCAGCCATCTGGTGGTAAACTATACAGCAATACTTTCTCTGTAGTTTACTGTAAAATGAGGTTAGCAATATCAAGGAAAATTATATCCTGTTTAAGTTTACTGTTTTTTTCCTTTGGTAAGCTTACTACGCACAATCAAGAACTCTAAAATGAGCTGGGCGTGGTGGTGCACGCCTTTAATCCCAGCACTGGGAGGCAGAGGTAGGAGGATCACCATTAGTTCGAGGTCACCCTGAGACTACATAGTGAATTCCAGATCAGCCTGAGCTAGAACGAGACCCTACATCAAATAAAATAAAATAAAAAAGAACACTAAAACATTTTCTTACTTGAGCTTTAAAAAGTCACATTAAATATTAGCTTAGTATTAATTTTGCTAACCAATCTTTCATTATACATTAGCAAGGCATGTAATCATTAAGCATCTCACCAAAATTCCAGTTACCTTGATTTAATATCCAACTTGCCACTGCAATACTGACTACTGAGAATGGGGGTTACATATAAAGCACAAGAATGTTCAAAGAGCCACTAGCGTATGTGAGCAGAGGAAAAAGAATGCTTAAACTTGATTGCAGCTTCTTGGAGGTTCTTGTGGGATGCTAAATTATGGAAGGTAAAGAAGAGAATGCATCATAAAGGCAAAAAGAAACATGGAATACTAAGAGGCCATGAAGTAATTTGTCTTTGTTACAACAAAATTCACATGTGGAAATATGGGGACAGTCAGAGAAGGGGTGGGAAATATATTACTTATGATAATCAATGATGCTGTGTCCTCTCTCACTTCTCATGTCTATCTGCATGAGTTTTTTGCAGGTACATTATTTCTATGCTAGCTCTCTTTTGGGCCTTTTATACTCAATAAAAAGTCAAGACCAACTGATAATTTCAATCTCCACGTTGAAAGTTCCACTTACTTTCTCTAATTTAGAAACCATCATATGACCAAGCTGCAACCCCCAGCTCTTCCCTTAGTCTTATTCCCTCAATCAGAATGTTAGATCTGTACAGTCTATATTCCTTATTATATTGTGAAAACTGCCAACTTCTCTATCCTTTTTAGGACTCCTAAGTTTACTTATCTTTTACCAAGATAACTCTGTGCTGGAAAGATGGCTTAGTTGTTAAGGTACTTGCCTATGAAGCCTAAGAACCCAAGTTTGATTTTCCAGGTCCCATGTAAGCCAGATGCTCATGGTGGTGCATGCGTTAGGAGTTTCTTTGCAGTGGCTAGAGACCCTGGCATGCACACTGTCTCTCTCCTTCTCTGACTCTAATAAATAAATAAATCAAAAAACATAACTGTCTCTTAACTCCCTGTGTGCTGGAAATAAGGGTCTAGAACAGAAGATGGCAATCTTTGGTAGAGTCCTTATCAGGGAAAGAGAGGCATGTAAACAGGGTGCAATGATGACAACATGGGTGGGCATCTAGGTAGTCCCTGTAGTAATATCTGACCTTTAGGAATTCCAGTACTTATGAGCAAATTGGAAGAACGTAGAACACAAAACAAAGGAGAAAGTCATGGTTGATGAGGAACCAGGGAGGCAGTAACAACATCAAAAAGAGAAGGTTTTGAGAAAGGGTGAGTCACCATGTTAGGTGTTTATAAGAATGACAAAGTAACTGAAGGAAATGTAAAAGCATGGAACCATCCAACGAAGAAGCAGAGCTGTGCAGGGAGGGAGGGGAAGAGGAGGAACTGTAGGGCAGCAGGAAGAGGTTTCTTTCTGCTTTATAGCATCCACAGTCTTGCATCTGTAAACAAAGATCTGGTGAAGAAAAGATAGAGACTAAAACTACCAACTAAGACTCACAATGATAGAGCCAGACTTCAACTGAGAAGGAGCAAGGAGGGCTGGAGAGATGGCTTAGAGGTTAAGGCACTTGCCTGCGAAGCCTAAGGACCCAGGTTCAATTCCTCAGAACCTGTATAAGCCAGATGCACATGCATCTAGAGTTCGTTTGCAGTGGTGTACCCATTTTCTGTGCCTCTCTCTTTCTCTCTGCCTCTTTCTATCTCTCTCAAATAAATAAATAAAAATAAATTTCTCTTTTTGTTGTTGTTTGAAAAAAAAGAGAAGGAGCAAGGCACCTTACTCTGACCAGTTGTATGCTATTCACAATGGTGGATGAGTTTAACGTAGAGGACAAAGTAGATCAAACAGGTTTTATTTTTGTTGTTTCTGAAGAGACACATGTCATGAATTAGTAGAGGACAAGATGAAAACAACGGAAAGTAAGTGGTAAAAGACCCAACAATCAGTTACTGGGTTCATCTTTAATGTGTTAAGACCCTAGTCATTATTCTACGAAAAACCAAGTAGCTTCTGAATTTTCACTCATCTATACTCGTTAACTCAGTTTATATACTGAAGCTTTAAATTAGCCAAGCTTGCTTAATACTTGCATTTCTGGGGTTTGTCCTTAATGCAAAAGAAAATGAGGACAGTACATCCTTTTAAAGTCGGCTCTGAAATACAAGCCACATTCTTCCATCTCGAAAATTTCCATGTTTCTTTCTCCAGTGTACCAGAATCAACCAGGTCATTGTAACCCTGCATCTTAGTCAAGAGAAGTGACTTAGTAAAATGAAATAGTTGTTTTCAATAAAGTTGGCATCAAGTATTCTCCAAATATCATGTCCTTATAAAGATTCTGAGGCCAAAATAAATGCTTTGGTATTCTAGAAACAAAAGAATAGTTGATGAAACAAAACTATCACTTATAAATGTCTCAATATAGTTACATAGTATAGTAAAAATGTTTTTGCTGCTTTTTAAATTTAAAGTTTATTTATTGTAGGAGTCTACACTGGTATTTATTATGGACAAACTAAAATAGATGCCTTATTCTCATTATAAAAGCAAAGCTGGAATATAATTTCTAACACACTACCCATCAACTTAATCCTAAATTTGATAACTTATTATCGTATTTTTCAGTATTGGCATGTACTTCCTTTTCTAGATAACTGAAAAATTTAAAAGTATGCCAATATGCCACATATAGATTACTAAAGTTTAATAATAAGCTTATGCTAAGACTTAAATAATGAATAGCACATAAGTGCTCAATACATTTCAAGGCAGTAAATGAATGAGTGGGATAAAATTTTTGCGTACAAATGCTCTTTAACATACAACCTCAAAGAATGGATAAATCAAAATCAGTGTAAGTTAAAATATTTTTAAAAAATAAGATTTTCTTTCTGAATAAGTTATTTTGGGAAAAATACTCAAGAAAATCATGTATTATAAAAAATGTATTTGCATGTAAGACTGTGACCCAAGATGGCTGACATTCTCATGGGAAGCCTCACAGAGTTCTTACAGATGTAAAGGGTAGAGTGATGGGGCTTACAAGTGCAGGTGCAGGGACTGAAACTGAGATGAGTATCTGCTCATGGCAAAAAGTAGGGTAAGCACTTAGGAAATGCACATCCTACTCCCTGAACAAACTAAGAGAGAGATACATCCAGAGATGTTAACATCTCAACCTACAAGGTAACACTTTTAATGCAATGGAATTTCCATATTTCATTTTATTCCCTATGTATTAAGTCATAAAATTGCATAGTATGAAGTACTTATAAAATTTAAATGTTAGAGTACCTAAATCATTATGTATTGATTAAGTATGAATGTTGTATATGTTACATATAATTTTAGGTAATGTTCCCAAATGTTCCCCTAACAATCACTAGAAATATAATTCAAGAAGACTTTCTAGTTTCAGCATTCAGATATCTTAAGAAATTACAATGATAGGAAGCTACAAGAGCCAACATCAAATTAAAATTAACTTACTGAACACTGCTATAGTGCCTCAATCCATACAGGAAAGGGAAAATACTTAAAAGCCACACTCTCATCTAGTAATATTGTCAATTTCCACTGCACCATTCTCATCTAAGAAACCATTCTTTTGATTTCTCAGTGACTATCAACAGCCTCAGTATTTTCTTTTCATATTTTGGTCCTGCAATGTTAAAAAAAAATTCACCTAATTAATTAGGTCACTCTGGTGGAAAACTCCTTCAAGTCTGGCTTGTCACTTTAACAGAATCAACAAAATTATACAATGTAGTTCTTATTTTCTGGCTGTCAATGCACAAGACCCACAGGATTTGTTGCAGCTTCTCTACAGCTGTATGAAGGCCATCACTACAGGGAGAACCTTCAGGGAATAAAGTGGCAATGGGCAACAGCTCCTGCCTCTGATGGGACAAGGGAAGGAGGGAGACACTGAACTTTGACTAAAGCCAGAAGTCCAAGTCCTGATTCTCAGTGTGAGGTATATTGGGGTCTAGGTTTCTTTATCTCTGTTGGAAGAGATTGGTCAAAAAGGGACACTTTCATCCCTTATTTACTCAGCACTTATTTCTATGGAGATCCAGATCCCTGCGTCTCTACACTGACTGGGTGGATCTACATTAAATTCAATTATTTCCTTTTCAACTCAAGTGTTTGTACTAGGCATATGTACTCTTGGAAAATGACTATTTCTCCAAATAGTAGATGCCCATTGATAGCTGTCCTTTGGGTCATCTTTGTTAAAGGCAACAGTCATTCATGTCATTCACTTTTCAAACACCACACTGTTTTGGAAAGATCTACCTCAGAATTAACTTTTTTTTATCCTACTAAAGTAGCCTGTGACTAGGTTAATGTTCTGTTAATACTGGAATGGAAATGATTTCAAAGATTATAATCCAATTCAGTGTTGGCCCAGTAAAGACATAACTGTCTACCTGACTTCATCCTTCTCAGAGGAAGTCAGGTAGACATGGTGGGAAAAAACAAGTTAGTATATAAAAATGCCTAGCATCTTGAAATGATGAAAACATACTTAAACGATTAATTATGAAAAAGTTCTTAATTTGAAATTTGTTTAATTTGCTAATAATATCTTTTACAACTTTAAATTTTAAACCAAATGTATAATTACCTCAAAATGTCCTACCAAGCAAAATCTATTTTGAGAAACATATTGACTTATTGTCCACTGTGTTTACCCATGGATTTGTACCTGTCTTAAAGATAGATTTTAAGAAATAAATTAAAAGCCCAAATATCTAGAAAAGTCTGAGAGCAGTCACTTTATCATATTTAAATACTTAAGTGTCTTCTACTTACAAAAACCAAGAACATGGTCCTTAGGCAGAATAAGTTGTAACTAAAGTAACAGGGTTATACAAGTTTTTTTGGTTACATCTTTATTTTGTTATCCTTTCATTTTCACTTACTTATGGGAATGGTTGCTCATTAAAGTAAATCACTCAAAATACAGTTGAAAGTATCGGTGCATTTAAATATATTTCATTATTTGTGCATTTAAGTATATCTCATTATTTAGCATTATTTTGTTCAATTGCTTCCTTTCCATAGGTAAATCAAATCAAAATCATTTTAGTTACCAACTTTAGTTTGGTGTATGAACTATCTAAATATCAGTTTCTTCTTTCCTAACAAAAAACTGATGCACTGAAAAAATAAACACAAGCCTGGGCATGATGGCACATCCCTTTGATCCCAGCTCTTGGAGGGAGGCAGAAAGATTTCCATTAATTTGAGACCAGCCTGGGCAACAGAGTGAGTTTAAGGTCTGGTTTGACTAGATTGAGAACCTACCTCTAAACACCAACAAAAGTATACATAATAAACTTAAATTAACATATTTATTCATTAACATGATCACATTTTGAGGAAAAAAATAAAAATTAGTATATATAACCAACAGTGGTCCTAACCCAATGCGAGACTAAGCTCACTAGCAAAAAAAATAGCTATTCAACAAATAAATGTTTCCTTTTCATAATCCATTTTATAATTTCATATTTCACTTATACTAAATAAATATAATTCATCTTATAATAGCTATCTTTCCAAATAAATTTATTTGGTTACATATTAGTCAGTAGTTATTTATCCTCTAGAATGCACTACTTTGCATAGGGAAGGAGGGAGGGAAGGGTGGAAAGAGAGGGAGAAAAAGAGTTCAAACAAAAAGAAACATTTCAATCTATCACGTTTACAATTTATTATAACATTTCAAGCATCTAAAGGCTAAAACTTTGCTAAAGTATTAAAGTAAAAGGTATTACGTTTCTCTCTAATCAATCTGGAACAAAACCCAAATCTACAATGTGTTCATTTATCCTGAGAATGCCAGTATCCCATTCTGGGTGAGTTGTTTTCCCTTTCATCACTACTCCATCATGGGTAGTACACATATTTTAAAACATCCAACAACTTTCAAGAAAAGTAGCTTATAGCAGGGTTCCATAGTATAATGGAGACACTCTGGATGCTGAAGAAAGTGGCTTACAGAAGGGTCAATGTCAGAAGTCTAAGAAGAGTTGTTAGACCAAGTCCAATTTTGGACTCTGTGCTAGACAGTGGCTTCATTCTCCTATCATTGTGTATTTGTGGCTGGAATATGGAAAGGGAGCTTAAAGTCAGTAAGGGATAAATGCCACTATCTTACCACTCTGGGCTTACTTCCTGTTATCATGCCCTGTGCCCTTAAGGACTATATTACTAGTGTGAAGTCTTAAAAACCGTTGTCCCCAAGTCTGATTGTTTATTACAGATAAATTCTAAGAGTTCATTTACTAGCTTATTGGAAGTCAAGGTTAATATACACACAAATATTTGAAGTTTAAATTTAGAGTAATATTTAAAGTAATATAGAAAACTAGGAAAAACAAGTTCAATAAATATATTTAGCAGTTTTGTATATGTCAACAGAAGTTGAGGGCTCCTTAAAGTTTATATTTGGACATTATTAACAAGACTCAATACTATTATTACAAAAAGGATTTCAGTTATATAAAACCCCAGGAAATCCAAATATCTAATGGAGAATGGCTAATACCACTAATAAATAAGCTATGAACATTATTATTATACAAATTATAACTACATCAGATTTTTAACCAGCTTCATTAATGATCATTTCACAAAGCATGCATCTGTTTAACAAAATATCAAATTATGTACCTTAATAATATAGATTTTAGTTATAACACAATAAAGCTACAAAATATTTGTAAAAACATGACCATTATTATTATTATATATTGTATTATGAACATATTATTATACAAATGGCTATATTGATTTTGAATGAGAAAAATCATGATTAAGAAAAGCTAATTTTGAGCCGGGCATGGTGGCGCACGCCTTTAATCCCAGCACTCGGGAGGCAGAGGTAGGAGGATTGCCATGAGTTCAAGGTCACCCTGAGATGACAGAGTTAATTCCAGGTCAGCCTGGACCAGAGTGAGACCCTACCTCGAAAAACCAAAAAAAAAAAGAAAAGCTAATTTCAGCTGGGCACTAAGGAGACAGAGGTAGTAGGAGGATCACCCTGAGACTACATAATGAAATCCAGGTCAGCCTGGGCTAAAGGGAGACCGTACCTCAAAAAACAGAACAAAACAAACAAAAAAAGGCTAATCTCTACTTTTTCCTCAAATTGTTAAAAGTTTTGAGACATTCCATATAGGTAACAGATATCTAATTGCTGCACATTAAAGAAACACATTACAACTAGGCCCTCCTTCCAAATGTAAGGGTGCAA
The DNA here is from genome assembly GCF_020740685.1 of Jaculus jaculus. Classification (NCBI taxonomy): domain Eukaryota; kingdom Metazoa; phylum Chordata; class Mammalia; order Rodentia; family Dipodidae; genus Jaculus; species Jaculus jaculus. The sequence continues at coordinate 30,950,672 of NC_059108.1, forward strand.
CAATCTTTTATTCAATGATTATGAAACAAACTTCTATAGTTAATATTGCTGAATGATTAATTTCCAAATCTTACCCACAAAATGGGCACTTGTCTTAAAACCACTGAAAGATACAGCACAGCAAGAGGCTGAGGGAACAGCAGTAGATGGGAAGATGCGAATGGTCTCCAACTGAACAGTTTAACTCAAGAGTTCACGATGGTGCAAAAGTGACAAGCATTCAATAGAAAATGAACTTCCAATTTTGAATTTTTGAATCTTTTCCTGGGCTAAGGATATGCAGTACAAAAATTTCTTAAATGTTAGGCAACGGCAGTCAGGTGATCAAAATGAGAATTACTAAGCCCCACGTGGAAATGCTATGGCTACCAAAGTAGGCCAATATGTTATGAAATGCACCTGAGACATAGGACATTTTTAAACTTACAGTAAATTTATTCAGGTATAATCCCTTCATGAGTCTAGAAGAACTTCGGTATACAACAGAGTATGATTCAGGCTTAAAAAGGAAGGAAATTGTCACATCATGGTTTAATCTGTAAGACATTATGCTAAATGAAACAACGAGATACACATAGAAAAGTACAGAATGATCTCATTAATATGTGGAATCTGAAGAAGTCAAACTCAAGAAATCAAATTTATGGAAACATAGATGACAGTGGAGGCTTCCAGGGGATGGAGAGGGGGCTGGGGTGGGAGTTCTTAACAAAGGGGACAAAGCCATAGCTGCTCCGGCTACCAAGTCCTACAGAACTAAGTGTAGTGTGGTGAAAACAGTTGATAATGCTGCACTAAACACATGGCTCACACTGCCTGCACCATCAGTGTGCCTGCAGATTTTGCTATGGGTCAAAAATATTTAGGAAGAATGTGTCTACTGAATATATACAGACTATTTTTTCTTGTTATTATTCTCTAATATCCATACAATATTTATATCATATTATGTAAGAGACTTGAGCATCTATGGATTTGGGCATGGGGGGCTACCTATGGAAGACTATATACTTGAAATATGCTAACAAAGTCAGTCACAAACAAATTATAACAACATCAGATTTTTAACCAGATTCATTAATGATAATTTCACAAAGCATGCATGTGTTTAACAAAATATCAAATTGTGTACCTTAAAAATATAGATTTTAGTTATAACACAATAAAGCTACTAAATATTTGTAAAAACATGACCAGGAGTGGGTATATTGATCTATTGGCTGGTATAGTACCTACTGCATATAGGGAGTGGAAAAAAGTATTTTTCAATTGAACTAAAGTATGATGAAGCCAAGAGTAATATTTAATATTACCTTACACAATCATTTTGATAATTTAACTTAACATTATTCACTAAAAATGTGATGGATATTACTTAAGATTTTTTAAAATATTTATTTATTTACTTGAGGATAGAGAGAGACAGAGAAAGAAAGAATAAGCATGCAAGGACCTCCAGCCACTGCAAATGAACTTCAGATACATGTGCCACCTTGTGTAGCTGGCTTATGTGGGTACTGGGGAATTGAACCTGGGTCCTTACACTTCACAGGCAAGTAGCTTAACCACTAAGCCACCTCTCTAGCCCTTACATAAGATTTTAATAGGGGAAGATAGTTCCCTACACTTTTGCTGGATAGCAATGAGAAACCAAGGCTCTGCGAATGTTATTAGGAAGATCTGCATGGAGTCATTAAAAATGGATACTATAAACAGATTAAAGGGCAATGTTATCACATTTATTCCTACTTACTTAATACAGCCTCTGTTCTACCTGTTATACAGAACAAAATTTAAGATTTCTACTATTATAGTTCAATTTTTTTTTAATTTTCAGTGATCCTGAACTTGACTCTCAAATTTTTCATCTTAAAAACACATATGGGGCTGGAGAGATGGCTTAGCGGTTAAGCGCTTGCCTGTGAAGCTAAGGACCCCGGTTCGAGGCTCGGTTCCCCAGGTCCCACGTTAGCCAGATGCACAAGGGGGCGCACGCGTCTGGAGTTCGTTTGCAGAGGCTGGAGGCCCTGGCGCACCCATTCTCTCTCTCTCTCCCTCTATCTGTCTTTCTCTCTGTGTCTGTCATTCTCAAATAAATAAATAAATAATTTAAAAACAAACAAACAAACAAAAAAAAACACATATGTTCAAGCATATCTACCAAACCCTCAGCTTCTCAACTAAAAACATCCTTTGGCTAGAGAGATGGCTTAGCAGCTAAGGCACTTGCCTGTGAAGCCTAAGGACCCAGGTTCAATTTTCAATTTACCAGGTCCCATGTAAGCCAGCTACACAAGGTGGTACATGCATCTGGAGTTTTCTGGCAGTGGCTAGAGGCCCTAGCATCCCCATTCTCTCTCTCTCTCAAATATATACATATATGTACACACATATATAAATAAATATTTTTGTCTTAAAAAAACCTCCTCCTGTCCCATTATAGGTTGTTTATTTACATTCAGGTGACAAGAGATGAATAGGGAAGAACCAAATGCTACTGGCTGGTTGAGCCAATCTTCATTCCTGGACTATATGTGTTAACAAGCTCAGTATATTGAGAAATTGAATGGACCAACAAACACACACTATGGGTGGATGAAAACAATTAGAAAATGTTGCATGCAGGTCTAAGAAATTATTTGTTGGTCTTAAATCGCAGCTAGGCTTTTGAAACACTTATTGAAGTGCCTTTAAATTTCCAAGTTTCTAAGTTTTCTTTTTTCCATTTTATTACACTTTAATCCCAAACTCTACTGACCTTTTTATAACTGATCACCCACTGTGATTACTTTGAGAACTGTTATTGGAGAATCTAACTGAAATTCTCACTTGCTAGCCAACAGAACTGAGGCACAGTCACTAAAATATCAGTGCAGTTACTTTTCTTTGGGAAAATTCTTTTTATGCAGTTATTGACTTTGAGACTTGTAAAGCAATTCAGTTATTTTAAGGTAAGACCATGCTGAAGAGACTCAAACTAGAACAGTACAAATGACCTCCCTACACAACCAGGAAACATAGGAGTCGGGTCTCCCAAAGCCCTTAGGTTTCCTTTCTTGAGCATCATTCAAGACTTTTCTTTAGCTCTGTACCAGGTGTGACCTGTACAGAATGGTGTTTCAAACATCTCTGAATTATACCCAGCAAAGAGTGTGATAAGAAAGCATCACTTTTGGAAGATGGGTTCACACTGAGAAAAGCAGAGCCAAGGCATAAAAGGCTGTGTTTAGTGTATTTGCTCTGGGAGATTAATATTATCAATAACAAGAGACACTCCTGCTCCTCATATATTGAGTATGCAAAGCACAGGGTTAAGGAAAGTCTGCAAACATCTGAGATGACAGTACTATAACAAGTTTAAGTATACTGCCAGAGAAATTCAGTGTTACATCGACATAGTCATCTCAATGTTCCACCATTCACACACATCTTATTTCACATTTCTGGGACCCAACCAGTGAATATAAGTGAAGCCAAGATAAGGCCACACAGTGTCTACTACTTCAGACTTAAGGTATCAGAAGTGTCAAGAGTTACTCTGACTGTCAAGTGACTAAAGACTGATAATTGATAGAATAATTTTAAAAGTCATCAAGGGAAAATCACTCTTAATACTCATTATATCTCTATGGCATATAAATTTAATTTGATTTTCCCAGTAGTATTTAAAATAATTAAGATAGAAATGACAGTAAAAATAGGCATTTATGGATTTACTAATGAAGAAATCCATGTGACCTGTTCAAGTAACTAAAGAGCCAGAGGCCAGATCCAGAGACCATTGAAGTTTGCCATTTACAGCAGCCACCCACAGTAAAGGGTAGTAGTCTGTCATCTAGGCAACAAGGTCTCCTGAGCAAAGGCCAAGTATACAATGTCCTGGTATTACTTAAATCAAAAACTCTGGGATGTATTTTGGCATTAGTAAGTTCAAAAGTTGTATAAGCACCAGTCTACAGAGAGCACTTCTGGGTTTAATGCTGTCATTCTGAACCCTACAGATACTCGAATATCTACAGGTACTTTATAGCCTATGAATATTCATGCATCCTTTGGGTGCTTTGTTCTTGGCAGGCTGTGATTTTTATTGCAGAGCTTCTCTGAGGCACGATATTAAACAGGAACAGAAAGATCCAATTAAAAATGCCACCTCATGACCTCCATAATTAGCACTGTAACTATCTCATCACTCCCCCAAAGTTAGTAGAGACTACATGTGAAAGCTGAACTTGCCAACAAGAGGTAAGTGTTTGAATGGCTGAGAACCCACTGTGTGGCCAAGATCCATAAAGATCTAAAGTCAAGGGCCAGGAAGCTCAGTATTTTTAATTTAATCAGCTGAATAAAGAAAGAAGGTGATGTCATTGTAAGGTACTGAACCATGAGCTCTTCAAGTAATGTAACAATAAGTGTAAAAGAGAATAAAACATTAAGACATTGTCAAACTTCTTAAATGACTCCCAGTGTCTCTTCACCTGATCCACAGTCTCAGTGGATTTTCATAAACACCTGTTGTACGCATGAAATCTTCATCCAAGCCCTCAGTAGGTATCTAACCACTAAACCACATTAGACTGTTTACATAAATAGATCATTTTTAGCTACTGGGATTTGTCACAGCACCAACAAATGTCCCTTTACAACTTTTTAAGGGGAATGAGTAGGCAACGTAGTGGTGGAAACTGTGGTCTCATGACACCCTAACAGAACTCCTGGGCATCTTTCCAATTTCCATTGCAAAAGGATGAGGGAAGGATTAAAGGGACAGGAAAATTAGCATCCTGTTGGGTAATGGATGAACACTGAGTTTGGCCATTGGCACTTTGCACCTCAGAATGTTAGCTCAATTAACATTATGCATAACAGAGAAACTACTTTCTTCACCTGACAAGTAAAAGTATCTTCATGTCCTGCAAAGCCTCTAACAGCTCAGTAATATTAATAAATAGTAATATTCTGAATCAAAATTTTATGTATTTTAAGCAAAAGTTCTGCATATAACAAGAACCTCAGAGCTTGGGAGATGGCTCTGTCAGTAAAGTAATTGCTTTGTAAGCATGAGAACCAGAGTTCAAACCCACCTTAAAAAAAAGCCAGGTGTGGTGAATACCTGTAATCTAGCACTAGGGAGGCAGAGACAGGTGGATCCTTAGAGTTTGCTGGCCAGACAGTCTATCTTACTTGGTACATCAGTGAGAGATCTTATCTCAGAAAAGGTGGACAACATCTGATAGGTGCTTCCACACACATGAACACACAAAAGAACCTCATAAGGAAACTAGAAAAACGAGTCACAGTCACAGTCATGGCAAAATATGTGCATACTGTATCACAGAGATGAGGTGTGCATTCCTAAGCTATGAAACACAGGAAAAGGGAGTTAGTGATAGGGTTCTAGTTATATGAAAAGATGCTCAACAAGGATTTTTAATTTTTTTTCATTTTATTTTTATTTACTTATTTGAGAGCGACAGGGAGAGAGAGGGAGAGAGAGAATGGGCGTGCCAGGGCCTCCAGCCACTGCAAACAAACTCCAGATGCGTGCACCCCTTCCTTTGTGCATCTGGCTTATGTGGGTCCTGGGGTATCGAGCCTCAAACAGGGGTCCTCAGGCGTCACAGGCAAGCACTTAACTGCTAAGCCATCTCTCCAGCCCTCAACAAGGATTTTTTAAGTATGGAATTTACAGCTAGATCAAGAATGCAATTTCACCTTTAAGGTGGGCAAAATCTAAAAGTTCAATAAAATAACAAATAACATACTCTGCTACTAAGGCTGGGAGGAACCAGACACTCTTACATTTTACTTGAGGGAAGACAAAATGGTATATCTATGGAGAGGAATTTAATGATATCTAATGAAAATACCTGTCTGTTTACTTTATGGTCCATGAATCCAAATTCTAAGGATCTTTTCAAAAGATATCCAGACAAAGTTTATCTCAGCAGAAGTATTTGTATTAACAAGAGATGAGAATACAGATGACCCTTAGCTGGGCAAGGGTTGAAAAAAACTGGTATATCCACACTATGGAGTACTATAGAGTTGCAAAAAAGAACATAGAGCATCCTTATTTTTTTCAAAAGGGCTATGTATGAAACGGAAGTAAAAAATAGGTTGTTAGATCAGTACCAGGTCAGACTTCTCCTATTCCTTATTTTATAAATCTGAGCCGGGAAATAAGCACTGTGTGCTGGAATCTGCTTGTACTGGTTGTTTGTCAATGTTCAGGTGTCTCTGAGCCAGCTGTCTTTATCTGGTTGGTTGAGGACAGTCATAGTGGTAATATTTATTTCTTAGAAATCTACTACACCCAAAGATTTTACCAGATTCCATAGACAATATAACTATTTTAGAAAAATCTAAAGTAAAATTAAAATGGCCCTAAAATGAAACAAAGTTAACAATGAATTGAGTGGGTAGCACACTATATTGAAATGAGCTGTTTCAAGAGACTTATTTTATTATTCTTTGTATTTATGTGTACCTGTGAGTATGTGTGTATATGTACATGCAGATATAAGTATACATGCATGCATGTGTATGTGTGTGTGAATGGGTACATGCACTACTGCACATGTGTGGAGGTCAGAGGATAACCTCATGGTATTAGTCCCCTCCTACCTTGGGTTTTTTTTTTTTTTTTTTCCTTTTTTTGGTTTTTCGAGGTAGGGTCTCACTGTAGCCCAGGCTGACCTGGAACTCACTATGTATTCTCAGGGTGGCCTTGCACTCACAGCAATCCTCCTACCTCTGCCTCCCAAGTGCTGGGATTAAAGGTGTGCACCACTGCACCCAGCTCTTCTACCTTGTTTTGAGACAGGGTCTTTCATGTTGTCTTCTTGCCACGATGAATGACAGTGCAGCTGGCCCTGTGAGCTTCCTAATTCTCCTGGCTCCACTTCCCATTGTCTTAGGCACTATGGGATTATGGACACATGGACCATTTTGCATCTGACTTTTAGGTGGGTGCCAGAGATTTGAACTCCTGTTGGAAAGCTTGCTGAGCAAGTACCTTTAACTATTGAGCAACCTTCCCAACCCCTCACGGGAATTCAAAGCACAGTAATTTGACTACATGGCTATTTTGAAAATATTAAAAGAAATGCACAAATCATCAGCTGACTGTTGTTAATATTGCATTATGGGGTTATGACAGAATGATCCAAGTGAATACTATTCTACATTGATGGGAGAACTGGATTTTTCAGGGTAGGATTTGAGAGCTAAAGATTGAAGTCTGATATCAGTAAGCGTTCGGTAGTCCTGAATGTAAACTGGATATACCAGTATAAAGTTATAATGCCTTATATTTGCTAATATTATATGCATGAAATTTTTAGATTTGTTCACCAAAGTCCTGAAAATAACAAACAAAACAATGTCCAACTCAGAAACCATGGGCATCCACAGGATTCAGACCCTCAGACAACTTCTGTTTTCTACAAAACACCAAAAATTTAATACAGAATTTTTTTCAAATATTTTATTTTTATTTATTTATTTGACAGAGAAAGAGGGAGAGGGAGAGAATGGAAGAGAGAGACAGAAAGAGGAGGAGATAGAGAGAGAGAATTAGCCACGCAAGGGCCTCCAGCCACTGCAAACAAACTCCAGATGCATGTGCCCCCTTGTGCATCGGGCTAACGTGGGTCCTGGGGAATTGAATCTGGGTCCTTTGGCTTTGCAGCCTTATCTGCTAAGCCATCCCTCCAGCCCGAGGAATGTTTTATTACATATTAGGGCCAGGAAAAGTTAGGAAAGAAGAGACGTAAAGAAGCTATTAGGGATTCCTGGGATCATGTCAAATCAAAAGGATACAGGAGAGCTGGGCATCATGGTGGTACACACCTTTAATCCCAGCACTTGGGAGACAGGGGTAGGAGGATTGCCATGAGTTCAAGGCCACCCTGAGACTACATAATGAATTCCAGGTCAGCCTGGGCTACAAGTGAAACCCTACCTCGCAAAACTAAAAAAAAAAAAAAAAAGGATTCACTGGAAGATGCTGTTACTAGCCAAAGACTGGAAAAATTTTCAGCAATAATAAGTATCATGTTCTGAAACATAACACATATTTAAATCATAAATGAGTTTGTGATAATGACACACCAACATCTTCAGCAGGACACCTTGCAAGGGTGCCAAGAAGCAAGCTGATGCCTGTTTAACACTCATCAGTGCACTTGATCCTGCTCTAGTCTCTGTAAGCTGCACCTGAGGATAGCCAGAGTTAGTCAAAGAGTGGTTTTCTTTGTACAAATATATTAGAAAAAAAGGAGGAATGAGAAAAATTAAAAGTATCACCATTTTATCACCTATACTAAAGTAATAAGTCAAGGTTATTATCAATGTCTAACAAAACTGGAGACAAGTAGCAATGAAAGACCTTTTGAAGTCTAGGTCCAGCGTCAGCCCTGGCACCTGCCAATATCAGCCTATAAGATTGGAGGTCTCCACTGGTTTCTGCAGCCCCTCATCTTGCCAGTTTGACCAGCAAGTGTTTTTATTTTTATTTTTTTGTTAATAAAACATCTGTTCCTCTAACTGGAAAGAAAACAAAGAAAAGAAAGGCCTTCTGACAGAAATAGGCTTTCTAAACTCTCTAAAATACAGTAAAGCATTCCTGCCAAAAAATGATAAATAAAAAGCTTTTGTGTGTGTATGTGTCTATATCTTAAAACTAATTCAGATTGATATTCTAGAACTAATGACCAACATGCAGAGGAATGACAACAAAAAGCAGATAGTGAGCAACTGCACATGACAGGTGATTCAGGTTTTCAGCATATAAGCTGCTAGGGATACAAAAGATAAGAAACTCACATCAACATACATATATCCACCAATGATATGAACAAAAAAGAAATCATCCACTAAAAGTATACAAGGTTATGTATGTGTGTGCATGTTTATAATATAATTGCATATGCATCTATCTGTATATACCTGTATATATGCATTTCTTTCTATATGTCTATCTTATACATACAGTTAACTGGGGAAATATGAACATGGATTTAAGTGTTTGATGTTATGAAGAAATGGTTAAATTTAGATTTAGTAATTTTATTATTTATTATAATTATTTCATTTTTATTAATTTTAGATTATTTTTTAAATTTATGATGGGACATTTTTCTATAAAAGGATTTGTTATCTTCTGGAGAAATTAAGATTTTTTTATATGTATAATATGATTATATATAATATATATTATAATATATAATAGATATATTTTAAATAATATATATAATTCATATGTATATATGTATACATCTACATACATACATGTACATATACATTATATATATATGAATTAACACCATATATAAAATCTGTTTCCTAATTTGGGGGAACATTAGTAAATAGAAGACTGACTAGTGACAGTGGTTGAAGTGAAGCTGGGTGACGGGTGCATGTTCACTGTAATCAGTCCCTCTGCTTCTAGGTAAGACCAAAAATTTACATAGAAAATATGTCCATATCTAATAAAAAAATAAAAACTTAAAAATATTTCTTTAAAATTTAAAAATAAGGTTAAAAATTATGAATACAAATGGCAAAAAATCAGGTACTGATATTAGAAATCTTGTAAAAACACTGATTTCAGATCACACATTCCAACTAGGAGCCCATCAAAATTATTTGAGGAACTTTTGCTATCTTATGAACCCCAAAGAACTGTCAGCTCCCTCAAAACTTTCAGAGTGGGGAAAAGAAGCTGAGAACCACTGTGTAAACACTTGAAGGATAGGAATGCATATTAATCACATAATATTTATCCAATGTCTGACAGGTAAGAGGTACTTAGGAAATATTTGGTGAATTAATAAATGACCCAGGGTGAGCAAATGAATAAACAACAGCTGTTGACTATTAATTAAAAAAATATCAGTTAATCTTTGATATTAAAAACACATTCAGGTGCTGGAAAAATGGCAGTTAAAAGTGCTTGCTTGCAAAGCTTGAAGGCATGAGTTCGATCCCCTAGCACCAACATAAAGCCAGATGTATGAAGTGGAACATGTGTCTGGAGCTCATTTGCAGTGGCAGGAGGCCCTGGTGCATCCATACTTACTTTGTCTCTCTGTCTACCTCATTGTCTCTCTCCATCTCTCAAATAAATTAAAAAAATATTTAAAAGAAAATTTTTTTTTACATAAAAAACAGCACCATTCAGATTACTGGTTGAGATGGCAGAGTTCCGTTTCAAGTGGAATAGGATTTCTTCATATAGCCACAGACCAGTCACTTCTAACAACTGCAAGTAAACACCGCAAATAAAAATAGTTTTAAACACACAATTGGGTGTGGGTGTACCTAGCAAATACTCAGATTCTACAATCTGTTTTGGACAAGACAGCACTTCTTATGTGACTAACAAAGAAAACAGGAGACAGATTTGGAGTGCTGAAATAAGTACACTGTTTGCAAAAAGGGCTGAGCGTCCAAAGTTTACCAGTAAGACACCACAGTTCTCAAAGCTAAAGGAGAGTATAAAATGGCAGATCCCACAGATGTTTACATATCCCCAAAGAAGGCATACAACAACCAAGTATGGATTTTGTTTTCTTTTTTGTCTATGAAGTGTGAAATGGAACCACATTTGCAGTTTAACCATGGAGGACAGCAAAATACTTGAAGCAAAAGAATAATCAAATTTTAAAGCGGGGAACCGTTTACAAACCCCATACTCCAAACTTTTCATCATGTCGATGAAAAAAACAGACAACCTAGAAAGGTCAAGGTGGAAAGCTCTGAAAACAGAAGGAATAACCATAGGTGCACACACAGTGCACACAGGGCAAGTGCTGAGAATGTTTCCTATCATTCACAGGGATGGTGTCAGACAGAGTATCAGGTCTCAACTACAAACGTGTGGGACATACACACAAAAATGCTTAAATACATATTTCTATAAATTTCCTTCAAAACAAATTCTTCATCTTAGTAGTGAAGAACAGTTACACTACACTTACTTTTCCAAATTCCCATCTGAATAAACAGAAGCAAATGGAAGGTAGTTGTGTTCACTGACTTATCTTGCCTGTCTCTTATAAACATGTGGCACAGCCCATGTTACAAGTACTAAAGCTGTTTTATTTATAATTTCCAAATGATTAGAAAAAACTATTGATGAGAAAATCAACTCTGCTTCTCTTGAAAATCACAATTGATATAAAAATATCTCCTTCAAGCCAGGCATATAGGTATGCTTCTGCACTTCCAGCACTCAGAAAGGTTAAGGCAGGAGGAATGCCATGAGTTTGAGAATAAACTGGACTACAGAGCAAGTCTATCTCAAAAAAAACACATTTCATATCTATTTGAGCATTACATATAGCCATACATGGACCCATAAAGTTTGTAGTATGCTATCCAGTAAAACATTTAAAAGTGAGGGAAAAAAAGGGAGGAAAGAAGAATAATACATTCATATTTTGGGTTATACAAGCCTTTGAATTCATGCATACAGGAAAAGTCCTGCAAGGGGGAGGGAGAAAAAAAGGACAAATTTTTATTTTCTTTATTCAAAATTCCTATATTTTGATTACTTATCAATCCTGAATCTATGTGACTTTAATTCTAGCATGAGATGATGCAAAAGAGTGATGTATCTGTACTGGGTAGAGTTCCCTTCAAATTTTATTCACCTGTACATTTGATTTAATTTGGATCTGGAAAGTTGGAATTACATGATATAAAATCTGGTGTCTCACCTTCCCATTATTAGATGTTTTAGAATCTGGAAAACTAATTATGAGGTCTCTAATATAAGAGAACACTAACAACTAAAAATTATAGTGGCAATGTCTGTTTTCACCTTTGGGAGAAAAATATTTCTAGTTGGAATGATTTCAAGACCCCCAAAATTGCACTACAAGCTAGTTATAATTTTAAAAAGCTAAAAGCAAACTTTACATAAGGAAACATATGGCAGGATTATCAAATCAAGGGTTTTCATGAATAAAATCTTTAAACCCTTCAGAATGATTAGATTAGCTGTTATCAAATTTACTTATGCCTCACATTTGTCTAAAATTTTAAAAGTACTGAATATTCAAAATTTTGAAATATTCAATACTGTCATTTTTAATTTATTAGCTTCTGAGGTCTTACCTTAAAATCCTGAAATACAAAACACCTACTTACATTTTGACCATTTTCTTTCTTTTATTGAAGTCTAAAAGTAAGCAAGCATTGGGATAAGCTAATTTTATAAGAAATTATGCAATAACTGAAGAATTTGATGATAGGTTCAATCCATATTCTACCTGAATTATTCCCCTATTTTTACATACTGCCAAATATTTTCAACCACATAACACAAGAATGTGCTTTTAAAAATAAATTTAAAATAAAAATAAATCATTAAACATGCAAAAATAAATCATCATTCCACCACGAACCAACACTAGAGCAATAACTTCTAAAATAAAATACAGAAAAAAATGGTGCATGGTTATAACTATTAATATATACTGAAGACAAAGGGTTTATTTTTCAATGAGAAAACAAGGAAGAAGAGATCTCAACATGATTTTGTATGCCTGCCCAATAGAACTTTCCACCATAATTAGTGCTTACCACCTCTGAGGGGAGGAGCTTAATCTCAGGGTAACCTCATGCAGTCAGGGAAAACAGTTAAATACCTCAGGGTAGCTATGGACAGACTACCTTCTTCACTGTTCATCTGGGCAGTGGACACCTTGGAAAACTTCAGAGACACCATCTCTAGAAACACCTAGCACCCTGGTAAGTCTATGGATTGAGGGGCACTCACTGGTACACCCATGTTATTTTATTATAAATTATTATTTTTGTGTATGTACGTGATTTTTAAAAATGGCTTTCTAACAAAATGCACTTTGAAATGTTTATTTGTATCCATTTACATAAGACAATCCTAATAAAAGCAGTTTATGTAAATCTGCTTTAATCTGAACTTCAGTATATTTTAAAATTGCTACATATTTCAGGCTATGGCAAAGATTCTAATTTGGTTAATATAGATATCTCATGATGAAAAAAATTTTAACTTGATTATTTGAATATGGCTTCCAAAAGATAGACATATATTCACATATTTGTATCTTGTTAAAAGATGGAATATGTTTAAAATACAGAGGATCTGGTACAAAAAAATCAGGAGACAGCTGTATGAAGGGCTCATCTATGCAATGACAGGAAAATACAAAAGGTCAAAAACAAAGCTGCATGAAATCATTCTATTCTGTTTTTCAGAATCCATCTGAAAATATGCTGCCACAAACAGTCTTTTTGCTGCTAATGTCCTTGAACGTGGTTCATGGGAAGTTTTATGCTGAGCGGTACCAAACACCTACAGGCATAAAAGGCCCACCTCCCAACCCCCAGACGCACTTCTTCATTCCTTATGGCATAAAGAATAAAGGTAAACTGAATTGATATATTTTGTTCTGTTAGCCAGCTGGTTGGTGCTTTTTATTTCATCATCTTAATGATGAACTCTAACAAAATACTTTAAACTAGTTTTTAATTTGTTTTAAACTCATTTAATCCAATTTACCACCAAAAAAAAAAAAAAATTGGGGAAAAAGTAAGTCTGTACAGATATTCTTCTGCAAGAGATAAAACAGGAAGTACACCTGAAGAGTACCAAGGACTTTTATGTGTAAGCCTTTTGTCTCTCAAGTAATGAATTTCTACAAATTACTAACTGTCCACAATACAGAAATATTAATTCAATAAAGAATTTTCACTAAAAATAGTTTTAGAGAGACTACAAAGTTTACATACCTAAGTACTCAAACATTTGCTGGAAAAACTCATTTAATTAACCTGCAAATATTAAAGAAAAGTGAATGCTATCACATAACACTTGATGCCGTAATAGATCTAGCAGGCAAATGAAGAAGTAATTCTCATATATTCTTTTGTAGTTTGGTGGCTAAATGAACAGATTTGACTGTGAAATGCTAGTGTGTAATCTCAGAGCTCTAAGGGTTGCTGCAAAGCTTAAATGAGTCAACATCTGTCAAGGGTTCTTATGACCTGCTACTAATACACAGGGATGAACCCACTGACCCACAACCTCTAGCCCTACTCTATACTCTACAATGAATCCACCTCGACACTACTTCTAGCCCTGCTATACTATTAGTCATATGACACACTACTTTCCGTTCAGCTCTATCAATCAACCTACACACTACTTCTAGTCTACTATTAAGCCACAGAAACACGACTCCTCTACTGGGATAGCCTAACAATATTTATGACCTACTATTAATACACTGGCACACTACTTCTAGTTCTCCAGTCTGCTGGGATAGTCTGATGGTTTTAATGTTCCTCTGCAATTTATCCCTCCTGTTTGGCTTTTTTTGCTACTGGGATGGATACTCGATAATCTATGTAAAGTACAGCGAGAGCCTCCAAGATGGGGCATTGACTAGGTCTTATCTTCACTAGTTCCACACAATAGGATCCAACACAAAGTGCCTAGAAAACACTATAAAACATCTACTGAAAAATATAAACTGTTCAAATTTATTTTCTATAATTTTTCTTCACTTATATATTTTAACCTGCAAGTAAAGCTAAGGTCATTTGTCATAACTTACCATTTTAAGTAAGTGAAATGTTTAATATTGTTCTTTTTAGAAGATGAAATTTTAAACATTTTTGTAATAGGCAACCCAGCATTTAAAAAGTACACCAAATGCTCTTGAAGGTCTCATTAAACAGGTAGAATGAGAGAAAGACACAAGAGTAAAACATGAATCTGCTACTTCACTCAAAGCAGCAAATGTGAACTGCAAGGTTATGTCATATCATGTAGCACTGCATTCAGTTCTCAGATAACTTCAGACTTTTTATACCAGTATCATAAAAGGTCTTGAATTATTAAGAAAAGGTAACACCTTTAGAAGGTTAAATATATTTTCCCCTTTTTATCTAGTGTACTGCTCATCATCCTACTTTTGCAGAAAAGTGAAAACCTCTTAACAGATAAAAAAGCTATATTTTTAGTATTAAATTTATTTAGTCTCTTTCTGATGTCAAATACTTTATCACCCACTGGCAGACATTTAATACACTGTAAAAACCCAGACATACACATTAAGTTGGTAACAGAATTTCAGAAAGTTCCTATGTAATTTCTAGTCACATCTGTTTGGCATGAGCTAAGACAGACTTTAGCCAGAGCATACTAAATGCTGCTGCAGAAGACCCCGCAGCTGCTGGGCAGACAAAAGGGCTGCATTCTGATGCACTGGCCACTATTTCAGTGTGAGGACGTTTAAGAAACTTAATAGGTAGGTGGTTGTTTTCTGGTGCTGCCCTCATCTTATTTTTTTCAGTTAGTAAACTACAGATGGCTGTCCCCAAGGAGTCAACAGTAGTCAAATTCCTTCTTGCACTAAGTGGTTTAGGACCCAATAAAGCAACATTCTAGGTGAAAAAGATCACCATCATTGGAGGTGTAGCTGCAACACAATCATTTTCTTTTTCTTTTTCTTTCTTTCTTTTTTTTTTTTTTTTTTTGGTTTTTTGAGGTAGGGTCTCACTCTAGCCCAGGCTGACCTGGAATTCACTATGGAGTCCCAGGGTGGCCTTGAACTCACGGCGATCCTCCTACCTCTGCCTCCCGAGTGCTGGGATTAAAGGCGCGCGCCACCACGCCCGGCTTTACACAATCATTTTCATTAAGACTTGTTTTCCTCTATACATAGTCCCAGTGAGGCCAAGAGAATTATTTTTAGTATGAACATGATATTTAATAATCAGATTTGGAAGCACATGCTAGGTCCAACAGTCTATATTTAAAATTGATGCTATTTTACTCAACAAGTCTATTATTTATTCACCATTTCCACTTACAATGTATTAAAATTTATACACATAGACAGATGATGGACATACACTAAAGTAAATCAATAAAGCATGTTACTTTATGAAAACATTTCCACATATGAATATTTTTCAGTCTGTTTTCTAAAACTCTTTTCTAAAAATCCATGGGAAAGTTATATGTATTTCAATAATATCACTCCAATTAGTTCAAATTTTAAAGGTTCCTAAATCTAAAACAGGTTATTTTCCTATTTCTCACATACCTATTTTAAATATTTACTCAGTATTTTATCTATACCCAGTATTTTTCAAATCTCAGGTATAATTTTCCCTTCAGTGATTACTTTTGGCTGCCTACTGCATACATGCCAGGCAATTAATATGAAATCTTTTAAAAAATTCCTATTTTCATACTATCAACTAATGGTGAAAAGGAAATTTACTCATAAAAATGTTTTCAAAAGCAATCTATAATTGATTTCCTATCACTTAACAATTGTCTTTTAGTCTTCATTGACTATTTTCAGCTGTTAAAGTTTTAGAGCTTATTTTTACAACAACATCAAAAAAAAAGATGTAGGACTGAAGAGATGACTCAGCAGTTAAGGCACTTGCTTGCAATGCCTAAATGACCTGGGATTGATCTGCCAGTACCCATGTAAAGCTAGATGCACAAAGTGGTACATGCATCTGCAGTTTGTTTCTAGTGGCAAAGGTCCTGGCACACCCATCTCTTCTCCCTGTTTCTATCACTCCTATCACTCTATCTTTTTGCAAATAAGTTTTTAAAAAGTCAGTTTTGTTTTTAAAAAAAATGATGTGGCTAAAAAGTCATAGCTATAAACTTGGGGTAATGGCTCAGTAGTAGAGTACTTGCCTAGCATGTGTTTGATGTCCAGCATCACAAAAAAAATCCATAAAATAATAAATGAATAGGTTGCAGCTATGAATAATTTTTTACAGTTTTGAGTAAACTATTTAATTACTGTCACATCTACTAAACCAATATTATTGTGAACCATTTTCAACCAGTTTAAAAATCTAAAAGTACCTAGATACTCTGTCTCTGAAAATTTGTTATATAGAAAATAAATTTAATTTCTGCAAGTAGGCACTAAAATCACACACAATTTTATTGTCATCTTTTCTATCTATTAAAACATTTCTCCAAGAAATAGGAAGTATTTTGTGTATGTGTTTATGATGACTACTGCTAACACACTGACATGAGAATGAGAATACTTCTGTATGGCACATGTAAGGCATCAATGCCATTACAGCCACCTTTGAAGGACCAAAACAGCCCCTGGACTTAAAGCACTTATGCAAACACACTCATTTTCCCCTTGGAGCCTCTCTTCTTCACATCCTGTGCTGCCACCACACCTGTGGCCCCATAGCACTTTCTTCTTTTTTTTTAAATTTTTTTTTTGGTTTATTTTTTATTTATTTATTTGAGAGCAACAGACAGAGAACGAGGCAGAGAGAGACAGAGAGAGAGAGAGAGAGAGAGAGAAAGAATGGGTGCGCCAGGGCTACCAGCCTCTGCAAACGAACTCCAGATGCATGCGCCCCCTTGTGCATCTGGCTAACGTGGGACCTGGGGAACCAAGCCTCGAACCAGGGTCCTTAGGCTTCACAGGCAAGCGCTTAAACGCTAAGCCATCTCTCCAGCCCAGCACTTTCTTCTTGTAGGCACAAAGGGTTACTGAGTTTAAGTTTAATTTAGCATTCCAGGAGAAACACACTGGTGAAATGAACCCACAACCTTCTGAGACCAATAATATTTGTTGTGTTTAGTTAAGTATTTCAGTGCTATTTCTTTGTTTCTCACCAAAGCTTTATGTCTAGGTCTGTAATTATTTGATTCAATTTTTAAGTCAACAATGGAGGGAATGAAAGTTTGCAGTATATACTCAGGCTGAAAAAGTACTTTAAATCTAAGCTATTTATTTGGTAGGGGAGAGAAGAGGTAAATTAAATTTAATTCAATTTCTTATCTATGTTTTATAGAATAGTCTTTGGGCAATTTTTTCATGTATTTCCCATTTGACTTTTTCCTCCTTTTCTTTGAGGCAAACCCAACACACTGGCATTTTTTTTTTTTTTCTATATGTGTGTGAGAGAAAGACACAGAATTGGGGTGCCGAGCCTCCAGCCACTGCAATCGAATTCCAGACATGTGCACCCTCTTGTGCACATGTGTGATCTTGTACGCCTGTGTCACTTTGTGCACCTGGATTACCTGGGATCTGGAGAGTAGAACATGAGTTCTTAGGTTTCACAGGCAAGCACCTTAAATGCTAAGCCATCTCTCCAGCCCCCTTCCTTTAAAAAACAACAACAAAAAGTTTTACTTTGCATGTGGGTACACATGTTTGCATGAGTGTGTGTAGGTGTGCATGTGTGTGTGAACACATGGGAAGACACAGGTTGGCACTGGACTCAGTCACTCTCCAACTTATTTTTTTTTATTTTTATTTTTTATCTTTTGGTTTTTCAAGGTAGGGTCTCACTCTAGCCCAGGCTGACCTGGAATTCACTATGGAGTCTCAGGGTGGCCTCGAACTCAATGTGATCCTCCTACCTCTGCCTCCCGAGTGCTGGGATTAAAGGCGTGCGCCACCACGCCCGGCCCTCCACCTTGTTTTGCAACAGGTTTTCTCACTGAACCTGGAGCTGACTGATTTGGCTAGGCTAGCTACCTAGAAAGCCCCAAGGATCCTTTCTCTGCCTCTCCAGCATTAGATGTTTTTTTAAAAAAATTTATTGTCAGAGTGTGACCCAGATAAAGGGAAGATAAAGAACTGGCGCCCAGAGCCTCAGCAATTGAACGCCATACGCTTGCGCCACCTAGTGGGCAAGTGAGACCTTGTGCTTGCCTCACCTTTGTCCAGCATTGGCATTACAAATGCACACCACCATGACCAACTTTTATGTGGGGGCTAGGGATTCCAACTTCCTATTTGCATGACCAGCACTTTTTCTGACTGAGCCATCTCTCTAACTCCCTCAAATATCTTTTTACTTGATTTCCCTAAACAAATGTGATAAATTCACCTCCACAAAATGCTTATTCTAGAGAAATTCTCAATGCCAGCTTATTTTCATGGATTATTAGGATGCGATGAAAGTATTAAGGGAGCTATGGCTTTGTGATATTACCTTCTCAAGAAGCATTGAAAAACTATAACTCAACTTATCATTGAAGACTGGTATGTACAAGACATGTTTGAAATGAATGACAGAGCAGTGCCCTGATTCATTTTTTGAGAAGCACTGGCTAACTTTAATGCTACTAACAACCCACATGCTGAAGTATGTTGGTGTGTTTTTCAGGTATTTCAGTCAGAGGAGAGCAAGGCATTCCTGGCCCACCAGGCCCTGCTGGACCTCGAGGTCACCCAGGTCCTTCAGGACCACCAGGAAAACCAGGCTATGGAAGTCCTGGACTCCAAGGAGAGCCAGGGTTGCCAGGACCACC
Source organism: Jaculus jaculus (assembly GCF_020740685.1). NCBI lineage: Eukaryota > Metazoa > Chordata > Mammalia > Rodentia > Dipodidae > Jaculus > Jaculus jaculus. The sequence continues at coordinate 30,969,999 of NC_059108.1, forward strand.
AGGACTATCAACCACAGGGAAGCCAGGGCTGCCAGGACTTCCAGGAAAACCAGGACAAAGAGGACCACATGGACAAAAGGGAGAGGTTGGCCCAGCTGGCTTGCCAGGACCCAGAGGCCCTCCAGGGCCTCCTGGAATCCCTGGCCCGGCTGGAATTTCAGTGTCAGGGAAACCTGGACAGCAAGGACCTATGGGTGCCCCAGGACCCAGGGGCTTTCCTGGAGAAAAGGGGTCAACAGGAGCTCCTGGTGTGAATGGAAAGAAAGGAGAAACTGGATATGGTGCCCCTGGCCGTCCAGGTGAGAGGGGCCTTCCAGGTACACAAGGTCCCATGGGACCACCTGGTCCTCCTGGAATAGGAAAAAGAGGTGAGAATGGGTTTCCTGGACAGCCAGGCATCAAAGGTGATCGGGGTTTCCCAGGTGAAAGGGGACCAGCTGGCCCACCTGGTCCCCAAGGTCCTCCTGGGGAAAGAGGACTAGAAGGCATTGGGAAACCAGGAGCCACTGGTGCACCAGGTCAGCCAGGCATTCCAGGAGCAAAAGGCCACCCAGGGGCTCCAGGAATTCCTGGGCCTTCAGGAGCCCCTGGATATGGGAAACCAGGCTTGCCAGGTATGAAGGGACAAAGAGGACCTGCTGGCCTTCCAGGAGGGCCAGGTGCTAAAGGTGAACAAGGGCCAGCAGGTCACCCTGGGGAGACAGGACTAACTGGACCACCTGGAGATATAGGGCCCCAAGGACCAAAAGGCATTCCAGGAAATCATGGTATCCCAGGGCTTAAAGGTGAGACAGGGCCTGTTGGGCCAGCAGGGGCCCCTGGGGCTAGAGGCGCAAGGGGTCACCCTGGCTTAGATGGAAAACCAGGGTACCCTGGTGAACCAGGTCTTAATGGTCCTAAGGGTAACCCAGGGTTACCTGGCCCAAAAGGTGACCCTGGTGTGGGAGGACCCCCTGGGCCCCCAGGCCCTATAGGCCCAGCAGGAGCTAAGGGAGTACCTGGACATGATGGTGAGGCAGGTACCAGAGGTACCCCTGGAATACCAGGTACAAGAGGCCCAATTGGACCACCCGGTATCCCAGGATTCCCTGGATCTAAGGGTGACCCTGGAAACCCAGGTCCTCCTGGCCCAGCTGGCATAGCAACTAAAGGTCTAAATGGACCCACTGGCCCTCCAGGGCCTCCAGGTCCAAGAGGCCATGATGGAGAGCCTGGTCTCCCAGGGCCTCCAGGACCTCCTGGTCCACCAGGCAAAGCAGTCATGCCCGACAGCTTTATAAAGGCAGGCCAAAGACCTTTTGTTAGTGCCAACCAGGGAGTAACAGGAATGCCCGTGTCAGCTTTTACTGTCATTCTCTCTAAAGCTTACCCAGCGGTAGGTGCTCCCATTCCATTTGACAAGATTTTATATAACAGGCAGGAGCATTATGAGCCAAGAACTGGAATCTTTACTTGTAGGATACCAGGAATATACTATTTCTCCTACCATGTGCATGTGAAAGGGACTCATGTATGGGTAGGCTTGTATAAGAATGGCACCCCCATAATGTACACCTATGATGAGTATGCCAAGGGCTACCTGGACCAGGCATCAGGGAGTGCCATCATTGATCTCACAGAAAATGACCAGGTATGGCTCCAGCTGCCCAATGCTGAGTCAAATGGCCTGTACTCCTCTGAGTATGTCCACTCCTCCTTCTCAGGATTCCTAGTAGCTCCCATGTAAACACATTGTCACCAAGTGGAACCAAACCTGCTAGACAAGGCATTCCCCCTCTCCATCCAGCCCCACTAATTGCAAATGAAGGCAGACAAAAAGTAATATAAATTATTTTAATTTTCCAAAAATATGTATCTGAACTTCCAGACCAACAAACGTCCTCCTTAAAAGTGAGCAGCAATGGTAAATATGTGAAAATCCTCTTGAGTTTCTAGTCAGCAATCATAAGACCCTTGGGCATTTTCTGTAAACTCCTTCAATATTTAAAATTTTTACTGAAAAAGGCCTGCTAAATTAAACAAAAAAATCACAAAACACAGATGTAGGATTCTAATACATTATATTTGATTTCAGAAGCTCAGCATTTCTTTCTATAAGAAGCCTCTTTTTAATATGAGAACTTCCAGGAAATGTTGAGAAAGTATACATAACTTCATAGAACTTAAATACTTGAATTTTTAAATTTAAATGACACTGTATACCCTAGAATATTTCTGATGGTGCATTACTCTAAGGATATATGGTGCCCTCTTTCATCAAGGTAGATTAAAGTTCACACATGAAACTTTTGAAACTTTTATAAGAAACTAAAATATTGTATGAAAATTAATCTGAGTTGCAAGGTGCTTTAGTCATGAACCTTTCCTATAACTGCAGAAATTCTATAGACCTAGCACAACATGGAAACAGGTGTCTGACCTATCCTTGTTTATGTAACACAAGTATGATTAATCTGATTGAATTTCTTGCTAAATCTTTGTACTATGATTTAATGGGTTTACAGAACATTAGCATATATATGTACCTTCCATTCCAATGAAAAAAATCATTAACCTTAAGGGTTGCAAATTCTGACTAGAAATGGAGACATTATTTATTTATGCTCTGTACTGTATTTTTATATTATTGTCTAAAACTTTTAAGCTGTACCTCATTAAAGCAAAAAATATTTAATCTACTTATTACAAAGCAATAAAATAATATTACATCAGTTCATGCTGGATTTATGCAAAAACAATGATGTGCTATTCTCAACCATACTTATAAGGCTTCTGCTGCACAGAGTTAGTAAAGAAAACCACAACAAATAGGAGGGCGGCTGCTGCTGTTATCACGGCCATATCCTTCTATGGAAGATACCATATACCCAATCAGGGTGGATTGTGAAAAGGGCCCCATAAAACCATCTGTCACCTAAGGGTCAAGGTTAAAGGCTGATTACCAGCCAGAGAAATGTGAAAAACATCACTCCAAAACACTGGTTTTATCTGGGAGGAAAAGAAACAGATGGCAGAGAAATAAGAAACTTGAACAAATAATGCAGCAATTATTGTTTATTGCCCTAGTATATTTTAGTTATAATATTTTAATATATTTTTATTTTATTTTAAAAAATATTTTATTTATTTATTTGAGAAAGAGAGACAAAAATGCAGATAGAAAGAGAGAGTATGGGTGCACCAGGGCCTCTAGCCACTGCAAATGAACTACAGATGCATGTGCCACTTTGTGCATTTAGCTTGTGTGGGTACTGAGGAATTGAACTTGGGTCCTAAGGTTTTGCAGGCAAGCACTTTAACTGCTAAGCCATCTCTCCAGCTCCTAGTTATAATATTTAAAATTAATTTCATGCCATGTGGCATTTTCTCATCAATCAAAAAACAACATGTTTCTAAGCTGGAGTGCACTGCTCTTGAGCGTTCATCAGCCACAGACTGTCACTAGGTATCACAACACAAAAACATCTACTAGTTACTTGTAAAGAGCATTGTGCAACCCAAATATGTGCATGAACACATAAAGCCCCAGGCTCAAGATTGGGACTAACCCTGCCCCCTTTCTGGGACAACCACTATTCCTTAAACAACATGAATGTAATTTCTACCTATCTGTCTGTAGATCGTACACTAATGGTTCTGGGTGTCACCAACCCTCATTCCCAAGCCAGGAAGCAGCAAAACTGGCATTCAGTTCTAGGGAACCCAAAGAACAACGCCATTGGGAGCCTTGTACAAGACAGTTCAGCAGAGCAGCTCAAAATACTGGCAACTGTGACCACAAAGTAGACATAAAATAATAACCTCTTAGGATGTAAACTTTATAGCAACATTTAAAACCAACTTAAATCCTAAATAAGGACACAGCAAAAGCAGCAATGTCTATCTAGTTCATTAATGCATGCTGTTTAACAAACCTCTACCATGAAGCCTCTCTTCCCATTACTCACCCTTAAAAGCTGACATTTTAAAATTGTGTTGTATACCAGCAACTATATCCTTCCAAAAATCAAATGTTTTTTGACCTCTGTTCTGCTAAAAAAAGAAATTACCAAATGTAACAAATGCAATAATTCTGTTTCTAAGCATAGTGGTAAATGATGGCAAGCAATCACAACATTCCTTGATTCTAATACAGAATTTTATATTTTATGAAACATAATAGACAATAAAGTTCTCCCTCTACTTAATGTGACTTCAGAAAGAAAACTCTTCTGCTGCTACAAGCACACTTACACACAAGCATCACCAAATATTACTTTAGTTCACAAGCCCAAATGAAAATTCCTACAAATATATTCTAAAAATTATAGAATATTTTAAACAGATAAGCAAATTTACAATGTCCTATGGCCTCTGAAATATAAGAGTGTGTCACTTAATGTAGGATGGCATCAATGGGACAAAAAGGCCTGAAGCTTTAAAGCTCCCAAGACAGTGTTTCACAATTTCAGCATAAAAAAGCAGCAAGCCACAGTAGGAGGATAAATGAAGTGCTAAACCCCAAATATGAATCATTCTTATGAAGAGTTCTTTTAATAAGCAAAAGACATTGCCTTAGAACTTTATAGCCCTTTGTTTCTGAGAAACAATGTATTTTTTTCTAGCTAAGAAAAAGACTAGCTATTTATATACAGTCATACACACTATAAAAACACCCAAGACTGATAGTCTCTGGGCTGGAGGTAAAGCTTGGCAGTAGAACCCTCGGCTTAGCATGTACAAAGACTTGAATTTGATTAACAGCACTGGAGGGGTGGGAAACTGATACTTTTTTTTTTTTCTTTTTGCAGAAGATGTAAGATGAGAAACTGATTCCATTTCATATTAATAAAATACTTTCATAAGGCTGACTATATAGCTCAATGGTGGAGCACTTGCCTAATATGCTCAAAGTCCTGAGTTCAATCTCCATTATTACCCCTAAATAACTAACTAAATAAATAAATAAAATAAAAGCCTTCCAGAAAACAACACTCCGCTTGGGGCTGGAGAGATGGCTCAGCAGCTAAGGGTACTTGCTTGCAAAGCCTGCTGGCTCAGGTATGATTCCCCAGTACCCACATGAGGCCAGATGCATAGAGTGGCACATGCATCTGGGGTTCATCTGCAACGGCATAAGGTCCTGGCATGCCTATTCTTATTCTCTCTCTATGCTTCTAAATAAATAAGTAAAATATTTTAAAAAATTCCTCTTAACAGAAGCTTTCACCAACACATACAATGACATAAAGGGGAAAGTGACTGTGGCATTCACATTCTCAGGTCAAACTCTAAATATAAACTGGTCAAATTAGAGAGTATCTCATTTGGACACAGAACAAAGCAAGCTTAAGCTCAAAATGACTAATCAAAAAAGTTCACCTCATTTTTATGGTTTTATATTTTTAGAAGGTTTGAATACATATTTAACTTGATTAATTAGTTTGTTTTTAATTCTGCTAATGCAACCAAAAATATTTTTCCAGAGCATGTTTTCTATACTTTTTTTTTCCAAAAATTTGCACCCCCTGCTGAAGAACTGGTTTACTTTTTCTGGCAAAAAAGGTGCTACTATTAATTTTCCAAAAATATTTTGACCAAATTCACCATGTTTCTTCCAGTCACCTCTGAAACCAACAAAAGTAAAATCTCAAGTGAAAAGTCATTCATAATTATTGAATACTCATAATTAAATACACACAGGTTTTTAAAAAATTAATGCCCACTTACCTTTGTTAAAGAGTCCACCACCCTGGCACACAGAAGAGCTCCTGGCAGGTCAAAGTAGTTATCATAAAAATAACACTTTCCTTAAAAAAATAAACAAAAACAAAACCTTTTAAGTTGAAGGGAAAAAAATCTCTGCCTCATGCATATGGAAAACACATAAACTTATCTTAGAAAATATGCATTTTTGCCTTAATTGCCTGAAGAGGACTCATTTCTTTTTATGTTTATTTGGGGGCACATTTTATATGTTTCATATTTTTCTCTAATAATACAGAGTACACTGATAGTTTCCAACTGCATATATACTTCATGAGAAGGTATCACAAGTAATTCTAGTGAAACATTCTAGGAGTTAGTTTCCTTGGCTGGGCAGAGGAGAGGAGGAGAAAGGAGTCCTTGGTAATCAAAGATGGCCAAGGGGGCAGTGACTGTACCTCCTTCTTCTTCCTGGCCAGGGCCAACTTCCCAATGGTGGCTGCCTTGGCAGGCTTCTTGGGACCTGAGACTGTATGTACCATGAACAAGTCAGCACCTTTCACCTTCATTCAAGTCAGCCAATTGTACATTCAGGACTAGAGGGCTTTCCCATTCAATAAAAGTTCAGTTCCCAAGGAAAGTGGATTTTTCCAGCTCTGGAAAAATCTTGTGGTAGTCTGAACTTAAGCCCTACAGTTGACTCTGGTGTTTTATTAAAGCTTGGACTTCCAGCTGCTTGGCTGGAGGAGGTATGTTTGGGGTGGACCTGACTTCCAGCCCAAAGGTACACAGGGCAGTATGAGTTCTGCCTGGGTCTCTGCTGCTTGTGAGGGGTCCCTGCTGTTGTGCTGCAGGTTTTGTGTGCTTGTTTGTGGGGCTGGCTGTTTGATGGCGTCTTTCTGCTTGGATTTATGAGTGGGAACCAGCTTCTTCTGTCACTGATGGAACTTCCCCTTGGATCTGTAAACTTGAAATAAAAATCCCAATAATGTTCCTCCCATAAACTGTGTTTGTTTGGATGTTCATCCCAGCAACGTGAAGCTGACTATAACACCCCTCCTAGACTAGTCTACTTTCTTTCCCTCTTACTTCAAAATAAACTTTATTCTTTTCAAATACATTTCTGCCCCTTAATTCTTTAATTGCCAGAGAAAAAGAACCCAAGACCCCTAGACTGTATCATGCGTGAAGGGCATTTTAACTTAAAATGACATCTCTATATGTTATCCTTGTTTTTATTTATTCTAAATATTTTACTTATTATATTGGCATGCCAGGGCCTCTAGCCAGTGCAAACAAACTTGAGACACTTCCACCTTGTGCATTTGGCTTTATGTGGGAACTGGGAATCAAACCCATGTCCGTTGGCTTTGCAGGGAAGTGCCTTAATTGCTAAGTCAACTCTCCAGCCCTTTCCTTGTCTTTTCAGTACCCTGACACAGTGAGAACTCTGGAAAAAGTTAAAAAATTACATCTATAACTTTATTAAAAATATTTGAGTTGTACAAAATATAAAACTAAAAACAGAATATGCCCCTTCTATAAAATGAAATGTAAAGAAACTAAAATTTATGTTTCAATGTTACTGAATTTCAAACCAGATAACCTAACACACATCCCATGGAGGCTCCACATAAAGTGTCTTACCCCTGGGATGGTTGGCCCTAGAATACTTTATTCAATTTTATGTTGTTTCTTTGTTTTTAACATATTTTACTTTTATTTATTTATGCAAGAGAGTGAGAGAGAAAGAGAGAGAGAGAAAATGGATGAGGCAGGGCCTCCGGTCACTGCAAACAAACTTCAAACTTCAGACACATGTGCCACCTTGTGCATCTCGCTAATGTAGGTCCTGGAGAATTGAACCTGGGTCCTCTGGTTTTGCTGGCAGGTACCTTAACTGCTAAGCCATCTCTCCAGCCCTCAGTTTTATGTCATTTATGACAAATAGCAGTACAGTTTGAGAAGCAGCAGGATAATGACAGAGAATAAAAACTATGCCCTTTGGGCTGCAGAGACAGCTTAGAGGTTAAGGTGTTTGCCTGCAAAGCCAAAGAACTTTGGTTTGATTCCCCAGGACCCACATCATGCATCTGGAGTGTGACTGCAGTGGCTGGAGGCCCTGGCACACCCATTTTTTTTTCCCTCTCTCTCTTTCCTTCTCTCTCTGCCTTTCTCACTCTCTCAAATAAATAAATAAATAAAAATTAAAAAAAAACACTATGTTCTTGAATGTATAGGACTATCTCAGAAAAGCTCACAATTCAGGATAAGTGCACTCAGTGCTCTCATGGATTAAAGGGATTAGATTTATTCTGCATGGTTTGGGGATCTGATTAAACCTGAGACCCTATTTAGTATATATGCTACTTTTAGATCTGTTTTCTCTGGGGACACTTCTGACAGCCTATACCACAGCCCTGAGCCCAATCTCTAATTCCAGTTGTGCCTTGGAGCAGTGTCATGCAACCTCAAACTTGAGAATATCATTTGCTTTCTCCTAAAGGCCCTGGCATCACATGGCTCATGTGGCCAACTCAATTAAAGATCCAGTGAACAAATATCCTGGCTTCTTGTCTCCTGAGAAGTCTCAGAACCTACTGTTCCTTATGTCTGTAATATTTAATTTTTTTAACCATATGCTCTGATTTTAATGTAACAAAGTATACATGATTGATGAAGCCACTAGTCTTTTCTTCATTCATATTTCTCTGAAAATCCAGGCACTGTGCATCTGGATGGTAAACTTTTGTCCAGTCAACCCAAAGAAGGGCACCTCAATTTCCAGGACTATCAGCCTGGTTTCTGGGTAAGAGAAGCACCAGAGGGAGCTGTGGCTGCAAAGAAACACTGCCCTCTAGTGGGAAAATGCGCACTGTCACAGACGGGAACAACCAATAAAAATACTTAGTAGCAGAGGCCAGTAAGTTAAAAAGGAGTCCTAAAGGGAAGAGAAAGGAAGGGAGGAGGATACTTAATAGGTTGATATTGTATATATGTAATTACAATGATTGTAATGGGGAGGTAATATGATGGAGAATGGAATTTCAAATGGGAAAGTGTGGGGGTAGGGAGGAAGGGAATTACCATGGGATATATTTTATAATCATGGAAAATGTTAATAAAAATTTAAAAAAACCTCCAGATTATGAATAAATTTCTAAGTGTACCTAGCTTTTCTTTGTGAAGAAAATTATTTACAACTGTTACCCTCTAGAGAGACAACAGTTTTATCATCAACTGGAAAACACTGTATACTCCTTTGAATTATTTGTCTTACCAGCTTATTTTATCCAGAGCACTCACACCTGACACTTTCAACTCATCATAAAACATCTAAAAAGATGGCAGATTTATCAAACAAGGCAAACATAATAGTAGCAGTGAATAAGTGGAAACATTAAGTCATTATACTTTTTAAAGGAAAAAGATACATTAAACACTGCAGTGTTGAAAAGCACAAGTCTATAGCAAATATATATATAATAAATGAAAAGGTAGCACCATTTTAATAAGGTCTATTTGTTTATAAAAATATTTTAACTATTCCAAATTAATTCATTCCTATCTATGCAAATAACTTCTGAAATATTCTTTCATGTTTAATTTTGGTGAGGCTCATTAAGAAAGGGAAAATGTGCAAAATCATTTTAGACATAAGGAAATTAAAGGCAAGGCAGAAGATACGAAAATTGGCAGCCAGGAAGAGAATCCTGAGAAACAGAAGAGGTGGGCAATGTGGATATGCAGAGCCATGAGAGATGGAGAAAGGAAACATCAGGCATGTGACTATGTGACAAGGTCAAAGAAGACATTACCCTCTGGGCTAATGTTTACTCCAGAGCAAACACAAGTCAAAGGAGTATTGAGGAAACCTTCAATAAAACAGCATAAATGCTGTTAACATACTAAACCAATGCCAAATGGAAATCAGACACACCTAAAGAAAAGTACATCCTACTGCTCAAAATCATGGCCATTCTCTTCTGTATCTTGCCCAATAGGAGGGGCGTGGGGTCTTTTTTGTGTCCTCACATTGCAGGTTCAGAGTCCAAAAGAAGAGGAGTGGATGGCAGATGAGTCCTACCTGAGTGGCAAGGGGTGCCAGTGTCTGAGACAAAACGCTTCCATTCCTTTTTGCCGTAGGCCTCCGCCAGCGTCTGTGGACTCATCATCTTGGTACCATGACTTGCCCTGTTGTGGGAGATGACAAATATCACTAATTGTTCCCTTGACTGCCTTGTCTCCAGCATGGAGACAGCCACTGCTGCTGCAAAACAACATTTTTTTTTTCTTTTTTCTTGGGACTGGCTCCTGTTATACAGCCCAGGCTGTGCTTGACCTTGTGATCCTCTTGCCTCAGCCTCCTAAGTGCTGTACCACTATTGTTTTTCATTATGTATATTTAGTTTTTAGCTGGGTGACTTCCCTGTCTAGAATTCTGTAAGGGAGAGAGAGAATGGGTGTGCCAGGGAGAGGGTTTCCAGCCATTGCAAGAGAACTCCAGATGCATGCATCACCTTGTGCATCTGGCTTAAGTGGATCTTGGGGAATCAAACTGAGGTCCTTGGCTTTGCAGAAAGTATCTTAACTGTTAAGCCATCTCTCCAGCTCCAATATTTTATATACTTTACTAGGAGAACATGATGTGACCTAGCCTACCCACTTGTTCCTGAAGAATTGTAACTTAATATGATGAAGCTGGGCACAATGGCACGAGCCTGAAATTCCCAACCTCTAAGGAGGCTAAGGTAGAAGGTGTGCAAAGCCTAATCAACTTAGGAAAGACTGCATTTCAAGCATAAATTAAAAAGAAAGGGTGGGAATGTAGCTCAGTGGAAGAGCACATCCCTAACGCAAGTGTGGTCTTGGGTTCAATCCACAGTAGTGTGTGTGTGTATATACATACATACACACACATACACACACACACACACACACACACACACACACACACACACACGGTAAACATAACAGGAACAATTAGAAAACAACCATGTAGACTGGGTGAAAGCTGTCTTTAGCCAAAGTAAGGAAGAACAGAAGATTCCAAAATTAGAATATGAGTCACTAAGCCCATAGGAGGAGTGGCAGCCACCTGGCATCAAGGGCAGATGCCCATAAGTACATGGGACTATGGAGACAATGGGGGAGCAACCGGCCCAGACAAGGACACAGCATACCACAGAGCACACTGGGGAGCAGCGAGGGCAATGTGGCAAAGTAGAACAGGATGTAAAATGAGCTCAAAATGCTGCTTCCACATCACCTAGGCCTTGTTAACAGATTCTTTCCAGGTAAATAAACTGTTGATGTTTCATATACTTTAATATTTTATTTTTATTTATTTATTTGAGGGAGAGAAAGGGAGAGAGAGAATGGGTGTGCCAGGGCCAGGGTTTCCAGCCATTGCAAGAGAACTCCAGATGCATGCATCACCTTGTGCATCTGGCTTAAGTGGATCTTGGGGAATCAAACTGAGGTCCTTGGCTTTGCAGAAAGTATCTTAACTGTTAAGCCATCTCTCCAGCTCCAATATTTTATATACTTTACTAGGAGAACATGATGTATATTTTATTTTTGTGGTGAAATAGTATAAAAGAAAAATGAAAGAAGAATAAGTGAGGGAAATCCACACAGGTTCTTTTTAATAAAGAGGTTAACATTACATATCAAAATAGAGGAATTCTAAATGACTAACAGGAACAGATAAGGAATCTGATGTGTTGGGTCAAAGAAAGCATCAAGGTAACAAGTCAGGGAGTTTGAGAGAAACTACAGGTTAGTCAGAAGTTGAATGAGGAAGGTCAAACTCCGGGTGTGTAGGTGTTAATGAGAGAATGACTGAAGATGGCCAAGAACATTGTGACAATCTGGCCAGAGTTAAAGGTCATAGTTAAAGATGCACTGTGTGCAACATAGAAACATGCATACATAGGACACACACTAGTTGCTTGAGGGAGAAAAAACACAATGCAGATGAATTACAAAATGATCACAGATAAAACCACCCCTGCTCTTTGTAGAATCACCTTAGGAGAGAGTCTGAGAAGAAATATGAAAAGAATTTACATCATCAAAAGGAATGAAATATTAGAAGAGGTAGTAACTACAAGGGTTCCTATGTTGACTCTGGCACAAGTTCCCAGTCATGGCGTGACATTAGTATAGGGTGTGACGTAGTTCTTCACAGACTCAAAGCAGTGATGGTAACTGCTCCCTGACTGCTTTCCATATCCTAAATAACACTTGGGGTTGGGTATACTCCATAGAGAAGGAGAGCAAGCTAGCAAAGAATGTGGGATGAACGGAGGCTGATGAGTTTCAAAAGGAGCCCTGCAAGACCAACACTAAGCTGGACTCAGCATCTCATGCTTGAATCAAAAGTCTCTGCTTTTAGTCTATGTATCTATACACATGCCTAAATCTGTGAAATTTCCAGGTGCTTTTGCAGTAATAGGTGGCCAATGAAATAAAGCATTTGTATTTCCTGAAAAAAATTTTAATGACCTTATTTAACTCATGGCTTAAGGATCAGATAATATGATAATAAACTATCCTGGAGAGAGTAAAATGTTGACATCACAGCTAAATTGTATTACCTGAGCACAGTGCCATCATCTGCAAGTTTAATAAAGGTCCCATCTTCCAGATCTAACGCCAACCCCTTGCAACTGAAATGGGAAAGACTGATTATCAACCAATTCAGGTATTTAGCCTTAGAAACAATAATCTACATTTTAAATATATCACAATGCTAAAAAGGGACCCTTCTGCCCAGGCAAATGATATATTAATCAAAACAATGAGAATATCTAAAAACTGCAAAATTAAGCCTCACTGAAACACAAGTTGGTAAGAAAAACTGCTCAGCAAACAAAAGGCAGCATGCTCAGTTTGTAAGTCTTTAGACTTTTAAAAAGAGGAATCTGAAAATCCAAAAAAAAAAAAAAAAAAAAGGAGCCTCATCCTGAGCCTTTGCTAAAATGTGAAAATGTTTCCCATTATCCCAAACAAACAACATATTCAGCACAAACGTGTGTGGATGTGTTCACCCACAGTGCACACACACACTGATAGTGCACAAGGTAACTTCCTTATTATTGTTTTCTACATTGTTTAGGATCTGTCTCAATTTAGGGCCAGTTATAAAAACTTGCCTTTGGGGCAAGGCATAATATTGAAAACAAGTAACAGAAGGTCAAGTACTAAATGTTAGATTCCTTATTATAAAAGATGTCTGGGACCTAGGGAGAAAAGTAAGTATAGATTCAATATTATGAATAATAAAAGCAAGGCAGCGTAATGGCCTGCAAATGTCAAGAGAGTTAAATAAAAATGAAAGGGCACTTTGGAAGCATTATTTACTTTCATTCAGAGTAAAATTTCCAGGGCCAATTATTTAATATAGTAAGTTCTGCCTGTTTCTTCCTGGTTGGTAAGGGATGTATCAAAAGTAACCAAATATCGGAGGAATGTAAAATACATGAATATTTTGCATATGTTTTTATGAGCGCTGATTTCCAACTAAGCAATTTATTACTGTCTTACTTCATTATTTCTTTCATGTGCATGGTGTGTACATGCATGAATGTACTTGCATGTGTGTTCACATATATATTTCTTTGAGAATGGGCACATGTGTGAGTATGGTGTGTGTCTATGTACGTATTTGTATGTGTGGACTCATAGTTGTGCATGTGCGTGTGTGGAGGCCAAGGCTGACTGTCAGATGTCTTCCTTGATTGCCCTCCACTTTATTACCCGAGACAGAGTTTCTCACTGAACCTATGAACCTATAGCTCAGATTCACCTACAGCAGCTAGCCAGCTTGCTCCCAGGATTCCCTGTATTCACACCCTTCACCCCGAGTGTTGAGACTACAGGCATATACTACCATGTCTCCATGTCTGCCATTTTATACGGGTTCTGAACCCAGATCCTCATGCTTGTATAGTAAGCACTTTACACAGTAAGTCATTTCCCTAGACATATTATCTTATTTTATAAAAATATTATTTATTTACAAGCAGAGAGAGAGTGTGTGTGTGTGTGTGTGTGTGTGTGTGTAAGTGAGCATCCCAGGATCTCTAGCTGCTGCAAACAAACTCCAGATGCATGTGATACTTTGTACATCTGGCTTTACATGGGTTCGGGGGAATCAAACCTGGGTCCTTAGGCTATGCAGGCAAGCGCCTTAACTCCTGAGCCATCTCTCCAGCCCCTGCTGCCTTATTGTTAAATATTATTTATTTGTTCATTTATTTATTTATTTGCAAATAGAGAGAGACAGACACACAGTGAGAGTGAGGGGTGGGGGAAGAGAGGAGGGAACAAGGGAGAGAGAGAAAGGAAGAGAATGGGAGCACCAGGGCTTCCAGCCATTGCAAACAAACTCCAGACACGTGTGCCACTTTGTGCATCTGGCATTACGTGGGTACTGGGGAAACAAACCAGGGTTGTTAGACTTTGCAGATAAGTGCCTTAATGACTGATCCATCTCTCCAGCCCCCCATTGTCTTATTTTTAATTCATTTTTTGGGGGGAGGTAAGAGTTTTGGGGTAGGGACTTGCTGTAGCCCAGGCTGACCTGAAATTCACTATGTAGTCTCAGGTGATCCATGAACACACAGAGATCCTGCTACCTCAGTCTCCCAAGGGCCAGGATTAAAGGTGTTCACTACCGTGCCTGGCTAACTAATTTTAAGTTTCAAGAACTTACATGTTGTCCAACTACCCGTGAATATGACGTGGGCTCAAGCTATTTCCCAGTCTCAGCTCTCAAGTCGCTGGACTATATGTATACTCACATGCATATGGTAGCATGTCTGGATATCTGAACAATTTCAAGTAGTTTAAGATTTTTGTTTGTTTTTATTGTCTAAATGAGGAAGAGGGTCAGGGAAAGCTTTGGGAAACTAAAACAATAATCCAGGAAGTGAACAAGCAATGAGTCAGACAAGGACTATACAGAAAACCAAATATTCTGACTTAGTCACTTACTCTAAACATGATTTCTCTGGGCTGGAGAGATGGCTTAGTGGTTAAGACATTTTCCTACAAAGCCAAAGGACCCAGGTTCTACTCCCTAGGACCTGCGTAAACCAGATGCACAAGGGCCCAATCATCTGGAGTTCATCTGCAGTGGCTGGAGGCCCTGGCACACCCATTCTCTCTCTCTCTCTCTCTCAAATAAATAGATAAAAATTAAATTAAAAATTATTTTAAAAACATGATTTCTCCTCCTTTACATATTTTTTTTATTTAGTGATAATAAAATGAACTTTTTATTAAAGTTTTTTATTTGTTTATGTGTGTGTCTGTGTGTCTGTGTGTGTGTGTGTGTCGGGGGGGGGGAGAGGAGAGAAGGATGGAGAGGGAGAGAGAGAATTGGCACACCAGAGCCACCAGGCACTGCAAACAAACTCTAGATGCATGAGCCACCTTGTGCATCTGGCTTACATGGATACTGGGAAATTGAACCTGGGTCCTAAGGCTTCATAGGCAAGCAACTTGTAAGCAATTTCTCCAGGCCCAAATGAACTTTTTAATAAAGATGGAAATTTTAGTTCTTTATAACCTTTCAGGCTCTGAATTGTGACTTACTTTTAAATTGTACAAAAATATCCAAATTAATCACATAAATTCTTAGCTCATTTTCACATTGAATAAAGTCTAAATATGTTTAAACTAGAAAAGTCTATTAAATACAAAACTTTTAGCATAGAAGTAATTTTGTCCTTTGACTCAATTTCACAATTCACTTTCTATCATCACAAATGAATAAGCATTAGCATTTTATCAGTAACAATTAAGAGCCACAGGGAATGTAGGACAAAAAGAGATTAAAAACAAAAAAGAAAACTTACCAGAAATCCCAATCCTCTGGGGTCAAAGTGAGCAATTCCTTATCATAGCCTCTCTCCTTGACTAAGAACTGAGCAAAGCTATTATAAATGAGCTACAAATAAGGGAAGAAGAAAATGATTAAATATAAAATGTGCTGTTCATTTTTAATTCTACAGATGTGAAAACCTAATGGAATCACTGATGGGGCTAGGTAGGAGCAAAATATCAGTATTTGGGACGTTTACAGTTTAACCCCTTTCATAAGCGATTCACTAGCCCCTGAGAGCCCCAGGAAATGTCCTATTCAAATATACCATAGCATACAACTGCACAATCAGAGACAATTATTAATCTTACTCCTAAATTCCAGTTGACTCATAACAAAGATCTGACAATGCTTTATAACTTATTAGAATGTCACCAGGACAATAACATATTGACCACACTGTCACATCTGTCTTTGGTTCATTCACCATTGCTGGAAAGATCTAGAATAAGAGACAGTGGAATACATACAGGGATCAGGCAAATGATTTACAGGAGGAAATACAAGGCCTCTATCAGACACAAGAATATCTTATTTCTCCACCAAAAGAAAAACAAAAGCAAAAATAACGCCTTTGAAAACAAGCACAATGACTAGGTTTATTTTATTTTTTTTGTTTGTGTTTTTTTGTTTTTTGAGGTAGGGTCTCACTCTGGCCCAGGCTGACCTGGAATTAACTATGTAGTCTCAGAGTGGCCTCAAACTCACCGCAATCCTCCTACCTCTGCCTCCCAAGTGCTGAGATTAATGGCATGTGCCACCATACCCAGTGGCAACTTGGTTTATTTTTTTTTCAAGATATTTTTTGTTCAATTTTATTTATTTATTTGAGTGTGACAGACAGAGAGAGAAAGAGGCAGAAAGAGAATGGGTAGGCAAGGGCTTCCAGCCACTGCAAACGAACTCCAGATGCATGTGCCACCATGTGCATCTGGCTAACATGGGTTCTGGGGAATCAAGCCTTGAACTGGGGTCCTTAGGCTTCACAGGCAAGCACTTAACCACTAAGCCATCTCTCCAGCCCCAACTTTGTTTATTTTAAAGTGGCTCAACTTTGAAAGAACTTTAGAGAAAAATGAGCAAAAGGTAGATAAAAGACCGCACAGGTCTTTCTCCAAAGAGTGCTCTTGGCTAGTGTTAGATGCATTTGAACCCCAGGCAGGGCAGCAGCCTAGGGTCTAAGCTGTGTCTAGAAGGCACATTGAACACTCTGACCCTTCCATAGACTTCAACCCATGACAGGCTGTGAAAGAGTGGTATGCTACCAAGGGTCAGAGGGCATAATGCAAAAGAGAATGATTGGTAAGGTCTCTTAGAACACTGCCTAGAAGATATGGCAGAGCTAGGTTAATTAATTCTAGTACATGGAGTGGAAGGTAGGACATTGACTAAGGGGTCTGCACACTGGTGGAGCTGGGACACTGGGGTCTGAGTGTCAGAGAATTGAGAAAGCAAAGGCTACTGTCAAAGAGAGCTGCTGTCTGTCCAAAACTACTTAAAATCTTTAAATGTGACTCCCATCTGGTGACCCTTATCCAAATCAACTATTAACAGTCCTACATTCTATCAACACTATTTATCAAGAGTTCTCAAACAGAATAGGTGCTGCTTCTTTAAATGACTAGATCCCAAGTGGGAACACCTATAAGATTCTGGGGAGGACTGGAAAGCACCCTACATGCTAACTGGAAAAATTGGATTCAGTCATACCAAGGTACAAAATACTATGAGCAATAAAAAGTACTTAAGATGATCCTTCTTGTAAGAACTAATGCCATGGAATCAAGAGATATGAAAAGCTCAGAATGGAGTATGACATATGGGCAAACCCAATTCAAGCATCTGCTATTATGATCACAAATCAAAACACTACTGACTTTAGCATCTACCCAATGACATGCCATAAATATTTCCATTATGGCCCTGTTCAAACTACTAACAGGTTAAGGGTTTGAATGTTTCCTGAACATTGAAGAGGTTCCCTCCCACTGGATCCCAAGGGCCAGCTATGGTGTGCCATTAGACATGATTCTGGTCAAGGTAGTCTTGGACCAGTGGAGTTTCTCATCCCTTGAAGACTGACGTAAGACTGATACAGATCCCTTCCTCTCTGCTGCTGACAGGAACATCCACAACTGGGTGTTGAACCCTGTGAAGGAAGTTCCATCCAAGGAGAAAACAGGGCCTGTGTGAGAGGAGATGATGGGTGCTATACCATGAACTCCTCAGTCTACTCCTAATGCTGTAGCTCTCGTAGCTTGTCCTGAGATTATGTTAGGAGTCTTCAGAGCATGGAGCCCTCCATCATTTCTTCCCCCAGCTTTAGCTACAACATGGTCTCAAAAGACTAGTAATAATGCACATTCCATAGTGGCTACAAACTAGTGTCCTACAGGCCACAGGCAGCTCACAAACCATGTTTGGTTTCTGTTTGAGTCACCAAATAAAATAATGTCTAGGTAAATGAAAATTTCAGATAAACAGTAAACAGTTATTTTTTGGTTGTTATTGTTGCTGCTGTGATAAGCATGTCTTATGAATAATTAGGACACACATACATAAACTATAAATACTTCTATAATTTGAAATTCAAATCAAAATGGGTGCCCCAATTCTAATTTAATTTAAATCTGGCAATCTTATAATTCTGCTGTGTTGGAAAATGAGGCAATGCTTTTGTGGTGGTTTGAATAGAATAGATGGCCCCCAATATATTCAGTTATTTATTTGCTTATAGTTTGCATCTTTAGCCACCTGGCTGGAGGCAGTGTCACTGGGTAGATCTTAAGGTGTGGTGGTGGGTCTCAGGTTTCAATCTAAAGATATATAGTGTGCCTAGCTGGAGATCCTGAAGTGTGCTGTGGCTTTTGACCTTTTGGCTTATTATACTTCTCTTTCTCTGCTTGGTCCTGTGAAGGCAGGTCAGCTTCTTCTGCCATTTATGGAACTTCTCCTGGATCTGTAGGCTTCAATAAATATCCCTTCCTCCATAACTGTGCCTGCTCTGGAAGTTCTTCTCAGTGAACCTGAAGCTGTCTGCTACAGCTTAAAAATAGAAAATTTCTCAAACAAGTTCAGATTTTCAGCTTGCCAAAAAAACAATTGGAAGACCTTGTAGGACTGTGCCCCTCCTGATTAATGTTGGCAGAATTCAAATGTGGCTACTTCTTTAGATGTACCAGCCACCTCCTGTTCTTGCAGTCACACATTTAGGTCTGAGTCTGCAGTTCCAGGAGAACCCAGGGGTCATCTGTCATGACTTCTGGAACATTCTGCCTGCCTGAAGTCCTAGAAGGGACACACACAGGTCCATATTTGTATACCACCAGTCATTAAATGTCCAAAAGAGGGAAGGAAGAGGCACTCACAGCTGATTTGGCAGGCCTCAAATGACTTCTCCAAATCCTTCTGCAGCTCCCCAACTTCTGAACAGCACCTAGCAGTCCAGCTGGTGCTCCTTGTAGGTTTTGTCTTTGCTTCCTTTACTCTTTTTAAAGTGCTCTTCTCTATCTCATCGCTTGCCAACTGGGGAGATTCCACCCTGGGCCTCTCCCCTGAGCTTTGTTTTCTACAGACAGCATGGAAGTGACAGGCAGGAACCCAAGCCACACTACCTTGCACTTCAGAATTCCAGTATCTCCTAAGACATGCCACTATATCTATATTTATGGAGGTTACAAGAATTCTGTGATGATCACCTCAAACTGTAAACTTGAGGGGCTTCGAATCATCAAGGAGACACATCTCTGGGCATGTATTTAAGAGTGTTTCCAAGAGGGCCGGGCATGGTGGTGCACACTTTAATCCCAGAACTTGGGAGGCAGAAGTAGGATCACTGTGAGTTCGAGGCCAGCCTGGGACTGGAGTGAATTCCAGGTCAGCTTGGGCTAGAGTGAGACCCTACCTTAAAAAAAAAAAAAAGTGTTCCCAGAGAGGTTTAACTGAGATTTCACCTTGAATATGGGCAGTACCATCCACATGGGTTAAGATTCCAGAATGAATAAAAAGAGAAAATAAGCAAGGCCAATGGAGCATTAGCATTCATCTCTCAGCTTCCTGGTGCAGATGGAATGTGACTGTCTGCTTCACACTCCTGCTGCCATGACTTCTTTGAAATGATGGACTGAATTCCTACAAATCATGAATCATATGAAATCCTTCCTCTTTGAGTTGCTTCTTGTCAGGAATTTGGTCACAGCAAGTAGAAAAAATAACTAAAACAAATGTAATCAGTTCATATAAGGAGAATGCTTATCACAAAGGTGGTTGTGTCATATTCGGTTATGAAAGTCCTTTCATTTATTTAAGGATCCTACAATGTCCTGAGCCCAGTGTGAGCACTGACAGAGACAATACAGTTAAACCTGATGCCAGGGAGGCAGGCTCTGTGGGAGGAGGGCAACAAGCAGACAGGCAATGCTAGAGATTAGGTTGTGAGGAAAACTGTAGAGCTGTGACAAAACGGTAAAACCTTGCAAAGGGAACTGTGGATGCTTTCCCCAAAGGAACAGTTTGAAAAGGGCCGGCAGGATGAACAGTCACTGTGAAGAAGGGCAGAGGTCCTCCAGGTACAGGCAGCAGGGTGTAGAAAGATGCAGGAAACAATGCCCTCCTCCATCTTTCCACTACCAGGCTACCACCTACTGCTAGACTGTGGGTGATTTATTTCAGCATCCCCAACTGCACCTTGTTGTTCAACACACTGTGAGAGTTAAATTTCTATACTAAACCGGATCTGAAATTCACCATGTTACTGTTTGCCACCTCTAAATATCACTTAGATACAAGGCTTGTAGTGAAGAATTTATCTTTGAGGATCACAAACACCCTGACATTTTATGCTCAGACATGGGCAAAATTCGTTCTTGTGACAGAGGCCTTACACCATTCCCAGTAAATGAAGGTGAGTACAGTGGAACTGCACAAGAAAATCTGCACCAGAGATTTGAAAAGCATGAAGCAAAAAGAACAATCAAAGACTTAGGGGAAGGACTGGCCAAAGGATCAAGATGTAAAGAAAAGCCTTCAAACTCAACATGACTAAGGAATCTGGTCTATGTAATATGAAAGCAGAAGGGAACTCCAGGAAAAGCCTGGTGCATAGAGGAGCCACACATTTTGATGGGAGGACCTGAACTGACTGGGGACCTGACATGCCTATAATGAATAGCCTGGCTGATACATACAACAGTGATGTGGAGTTCTTTTTTTTTTTTTTTTTTTTTTTTTATTGGCCATGGGCTGCTCTCAGCATCATACATCTATTGTTCACTCAATCTCTCAGTAATCTTTTCAGGTAAAGCTCCATTTAACACATGGGGAAAATGAGAAGGAAAAGAGGTTAACTAACTATCTACTGTCTTTGAGGTGGTGCCCCAAAGTACGTACTCTGGAGGCAGAATCCAGCTTACCCTCCATCCTTTATTTTGGTTTATCGAGGAAGGGTCTCACTCTGGTCCAGGCTGACCTGGAATTCACTATGCAGTCTCAGGGTGGCCTTGACCTTATAGCTATCCTTCTACCTCTGCCTCTCAAATTCTGGGATTAAAGGCGTGAGCCACCACTCCCGGCTCAGTTTACCTCTTTCACTCTAATATAGATCATTCTTCAGTTCCCGAGAAACCAGATGGAGGTTGGGCAAGTAATGTGAGCAAAAGTCTACAATTAAGGTACTCCTTTCCTTCCACCCCAGGGCTTAATGAAGACTCAAAAAAACTTTTTGGGCCGTTGGGGTTACAATGTAGTAAAGCATGCAACAACTGGTTATTTTATTCTGCTGGTAAAACAAAATTAGGACTAATATCTTCCTGACTTTTTATGGCCAGGGTTACTTCTAACACACCATACAGTCTCTTCCTAACTGTGACAGTTTGGGCTTGCAAAAGAAACCACGCAGCCACAGTTCACTCCAAGTCTCAAACCAAATGGCAGCATTTACACCCACTTGGTGCCCAGAGGGCTGGCCAAAGAAGCAGGGGACCCCGGACGGGCAAGGCCTGGGCCCATCTCCGCTCCTCCCTAAGAACCCCTTCCTCAGCCACAAGCGGCTTAACGGGTCCCTCCGGCGCCCCGTAGCCCACTCCCGTCAGGAGCCGGCTCTGCACGCGCACTTCCGCCCGGCTCCCGGAGGGGTGGGGGTGCCGACCAGGCCGGGTCCCCGGCTGCGCCCCCGGCAGACGCGCACTTCCGCCCGGGGGCGGGCCTTGCGCAAAGGCGTGGCGGCTCGGGGCCCTCGGCGCAGCCGCCATGGAGCCCGTGCCACTCACCCGGGCGCTCGCGGGCAGCTTGTAGCGACACAGCGTGTGGTCGAGGTCGAAGCCCACCGCGTCGCAGGCGGACAGGGAGAAATGCTGAGCCATGGTTGAGCCGGAGGCCGGAAGAACCTGGGCGGAGGGGCGGAAGAGAGGGAGGGAGGAGCGCGCAGGGCGGGCGGGGCGAGGCCGGGCCGGGCGGGGCGGGGCGGGGCTTCCGGGCCTGGCCGCCTCCCGCCCGGGTGTCCTGCAGCGCCCCCTGCAGGCAGCGCCCCGCCACGGCCACGACAGCTAGACGCGCAAGGTGACTGACACACGTGTCTGGAGTCATTTGCAGTGGCTAGAGGCCCTGGCATTCCCATTCTCTCTGTCTCTCTCTCAAATAGATAAAATGTTTTTTTTTTGTTTTTTTTTTTTAAAAAAAACAACTCCTCAAACAAGTCTCTGGAATAAGAATCCTCAAGAAAGTGGAGCTGTTCACTGTCCAACAAGCGCTTCTTTACTGCTGTCCGTGAACCAAGAAAAAGCTGATTGTATCCACAGATGTATTCATATTCTCTCCAGGAATCTCTTACTAATGTGCCATTGACCTCCACTTTCCCCTCTTCATCTGCAGTGAAGTGCCTGCCCCAATCAGACTTCCATGTTTATTTAATGCCCCAGGTCTCCTTAGAAAAGATCTCAATACACACACACACACACACACACACAGCGCACTCAACATATAACATATACATATGATATGTATATGGTAATATACATACTTTAAAGAATCTCTTGGGGTAAATGTTCCAGAATATTCATTGACAGAAGGAAGGGTGTAAAAGGTTTATTTCTTGATCAACAGGAACTTCTCTTTACAACATCCCCTGGATGTGCTAAACTGGGAACAGGAAATTCCTTAGGGAAGGAGAAAACATGGCATTGCTGTCAGTTCCATCTTGCTGCACAAAGAACCCAACCAAAGCAGCCTAAGGCAAGAAAGGGTGTGTTCAGGTTTACAACTGGGGAGGAAGCTCCATGAGGGCATGGGAAAACGGTGGCATGAGTGTTGCCGAACTTCTCTGAAAAGATCGATCCAACACAGGTATGAGTGAAAGTAGAGGAGTTTATTTACCTACGGCCCAAAAAGCTCGAGGTCAAAAGAAGCTCCAACCCACAACTGAGATTTGACTTTCATTTTATTATAGTGTTTATAGCAATGGAGAGGGGTTAGGGAAGGGTAAGCAAAGCCACTGGGTTTTACAGAAGTGAGGTGTGGCAATTAGCTGAGTTGGCTTGTGTTGTCTATATGATTCAAAACAATTTTTCAAGACATGTATATCATTTATATCTGTAGTCGGCTCACCCTAACCATGACTTCTATTTTACTCTTTTAGTTTAAATTTTTTCCTATCGCACCCCCCCTGGGCCCTTTCTGAACAGGTCTCTAAGATTTTTCAACTGCTAACAAAGGTACATTTAGCTCCTCAGTGGTTAACTCTTACACTGACTTAGTGAATCAGTTTAGCTTTCACTTTCAGCTGCTGCTGCTGCTGCTGATTCTTTTGTGAGTGAGAAAAAGAGAAAGGGAGAGAATTTGCACATCAGGGCCTCCAGCTATTGCAGTCAAACTCCACATGCATGCGTACCCTTGTGCTCATGTGCAACTTTGCATGCTTGCGTCACTGTGCATCTGGCTGGTATGGGACCTGGAGAGTCAAACATGAATCCCTAGACTTTGCAGGCAAGCACTTGAACTGCTGAGTCATCTCTCCAGCCCCCAGCTTCTTTTCTACTATGTGAGCAAAGAGTGGACATCACCTCCTGGCTAACATCAGGTAGACAACAGCAGCGACTAAGTGTGCCAAACACTTGCAAGGAAAAGCTGGTTATAACATCCATAAATCCACTCCCAACAATACATCACCTCCAGGAAGGTTCAATTTCCAAATTGCCACCAGCTGGGGACCTAAGCATTCAGAACACATAAATTGATGGGGGACATCTGAATCAAACCACCACATTCTGACTCTGGGCTAAACTGATTACCATCCATGATGTAAATATTCAGTCCAAATTTAAAAGTCCCTATAGTTTTTTGTTTGTCTGTTTTGTTTTTTTGAGGTAGCGTCTCACTTTATTTAGCCCAGGTTGCCCTGGAATTCACTATGTAATCCCAGGGTAGTCTCGAACTCATGGCAATCCTCCTACCTCTGCCTCCCGAGTGCTCGGGTTAAAGGTGTGCGCCATCATGCCCGGCTCCCCATAGTTTTTATCAATCCCAGTGATATTCAAACATCCTCATAGTCCAGACTTTTAACTGAGCTGTAATAGCAAAAACAAACAAACATAATGACACAGAATAAACATTCACACTGCAAAAAATGGCACTGGGCATAGCAAAGAATTATTCAAACAATGTAAGATTTAAAACAGAGGAAACATCAAACTCTGTAGCTCCAAGTCCAATAACTAACCAGTGAAAAAAATCTCTGGAGTTCTAATTGTGCCCCTCCATCTAGGCTTTCACAGTCCCAGAAAACTTTATCCAATGCTGGCAGCTCTCTTTGACAGCCATCCTGGCATCTAAACTGGGTTTCCACTGCAACCCATAGTTCATTCTCATGGCTCCATTTGGTCTCCATGCAGGTAATCCAACAAGCCTGCTTCAACACTGCCCATGGCCATTTCCAAAATACAAAACCATATTGCAAATTCAATGACCCTCTCTTTCCTGCATTTGTTATATTCCATTGTACCAGGTGTTAATCCAGGGAGGAATAAAGTTGACTATGCAGAATAGGACACTTCTTTAGCATTCAGGCCCCTTTAAAAGAGTCTCCATTCTTCCTGTTGTCCCAATGCAGGTCAACTGGCCCAATCTCAATGGTTGTAATCTCCCAAACAATTGCAGCTCAGTGGACAGCAGTTTCAGCCCGAAGATTTTTTTTTTCCTATGCCACATGCCTCTTCTCATACAAGTCCATTTCTACCCAGTACAACCCTGCGGAAGTTCTCAGGACACGGATGTAACATCAAGGCTCTTACATACACTGCTTCTTACCCAGTCCAGGCAAACCTCTTTCTCACCCTCATAAGCCAAATATCATAGTCCATAGTTCTTACTGCATTTGGGTCCTTCAACTCTGACCAGAATAGTCTATCAAGCTAAACTTACAGCACTGCAAAAGATTTCAAATCCATCCACATTCCTCCTGCAAAGTAGTTCCAAACAGCCAAAAGACACACAGTCAGGTTTCTAGCAGAAATGACACCACTTCTCAGTACCAATTTTACTGTTTCACTCAGCTCCACATTGTTGTATAAAGAACCTAACCAAAGAAGCCTATGGGAAAAAAGCATCTATTTTGGCTTATAGACTTGACAGGAAGCTCCATGATGACAAGGGAAAACGATGGCATGAGCACAGGGTGAACATCATCTATTGGCCAACATCAGGTGGGCAACAGCAGCAGCAAAGTGTGCCAAATACTGGCAAGGGAAAACTACCTATAACACTTCATAAGCCCACACCCAACAATACATCACCTCCAGGAAGCTTAAATTCCCAAATTGCCACCAGCTGAAGATGTAAGCATTCAGAACACATATGTTTGTGGGGGACATCTCAATCAAACCACTACACATGGCCACCGTTCAAGGAAAAAAGTTCCCTCTGCCTGTGTCCAGGTAACCTGCGCAGGAGTTAGCAGTGAGACATAATCACAACAGTCATATCTCTTCACTGAATAATCAGTTTTTTTTTAATTTCTCATATCCATAGTCCTTGTGATAGAGTCCACATTTTTCACACTCAGTAGAATTTCATGAATTATTGAACTCCTTTATTCTAGAAGAGACTACTCTCCAAGCACCACTGCCCTTCTCCTAGCCACCGTTCCTGACTCATTCTAGCACCTCTAAGACAGTTTTCCTTTCTTTTGATCCGTTCCTTACAGAGCTATGAGCTTAAATACAAATATTCACTTTGGTTCCTAAGGCTTTAAAAAAAAAATAAAGACATTTCCTTTCCCCATGAACATTAAGCATTTATAAGATACCATAGATTTTCTGTTAGTAATTAAGAATTCATATACTACTCAGAAACTATCTTAAGTATGTTTTCTCATTGCTGTGACCACATGCCTGACAGGAAGCAAAAAAGTACAGAAGGCTTTATTTTGGCTGATGGTTGTGGGGATTCAGTCCGTAGTGGCAAAGAAGGCATGGTAGGAGCACGAGACAGATGGTCAGTCATGTTGCATCTGATGTCAGGAAGCAGAAATGAATGCTGGTGTTCCACCTGCTTCTCCCCTCCCCCCAGCCTTTCATTCACTGTGGGACCCCAGTCCATGGGATGGGGCTGCTCACATCCATGGTGAGTCTTCCCTCCTCCATTTAAAAATATTTTTTAATTGGGCTGAAGAGATGGCTTAGTGGTTAAGCGCTTGCCTGTGAAGCCTGAGCACCCTGGTTCGAGGCTCGCTTCCCCAGGACCCACGTCAGCCAGATGCCCAAGGGGGCGCATGCATCTGGAGTTTGTTTGCAGTGGCTGGAAGCCCTGGCACACCCATTCTCTCTCCCTCTCTCTCTTTCTGCCTATTTCTCTGCATGTTGCTCTCAAATAAATAAATAAAGATAAACAAAAAAATTTAAAAATATATTTCTTATTTATTTGAGACAGTTGACCATGAGCATACCAGGGCTTCTTGCTACTGCAAAGGAACACCAGATGCATGTGCCACTTTGTGCATCTGGCTTTACTTGGCCACTGGGAAATTGAACTTGGTTAGACAGGCTTTGCAAGCATGCATCTTTAACCACTGAGCCATCTTTTCACCTCCCTCCTCAGTTTTTAAAAAGCATTTTATTTTTATTTATTTATTTTTATTTGAGAGACAGAGATATTTGAGAGAAAGAGGCAGAAAGAGAAAGAGAATGGGTCTCCAGCCACTGCAAACAAACTCCAGATGCATGTGCCACCTTATGCATCTGGCTTTATGTAGGTCCTGGGTGAATTGTACCTAGGTCCTTTGACTTTATAGGCAAGCACCTTAGCAGCTAAGCCATCTCACCAGTCTCTCCCCTCCTCAATTTTAAAGTTTTCTGGAAATCTCCTCGGAGACCTGCCCCAAGGTTTGTCTCCAAGTTGATCCTATGTCGTTTCAAGTTTAAAAGATTATCCCAGATACCAATAATTTACTTGAGTAGCATGTTGAATAAGTCAGTGTTATGGAATGAGTTCGTATGGTGAAGCCCTAAGCCCAATATGAGTATGTTCAGGACTAGGGCCTATAGAGAGTTTTTTTTTTTTTTTAAATAAAGTCAAAAGGTAGGACCTTTATTAGATAGGTTATACAGTGACATCAGCACAGAAGAACAGCTATGTGAGAATACAACAGGAAGAGGACTGTGTGCAAACAAGGCTGTGGTAGAAACCAACCAGGACGGCACTCTGGTCTTAGACTTGCAGCCTCCAGACCTATGAGAAAATAAATTTCCATTGTTTGAAGCATATAGTTTGTGGTATTTTCAAGACATCCTTACTTGTGTAAGACAGTCTGAATTTTTTCTTTAATCATTATTATTGTCTTATATGTAGTGAAAAATCATTTTCTATTTGAAAAATTCCCTAGAAGGAAAGGAACTTCGACTGTGCCTTTTGTTGAATTTTCTTTTTTTTTTTTTTAAATTTTTTGCTTATTTATTTGAGAGCGACAGACACAGAGAGAAAGACAGATAGAGGAGAGAGAGAGAGAGAATGGGCGCGCCAGGGCTTCCAGCCTCTGCAAACGAACTCCAGACGCGTGCGCCCCCTTGTGCATCTGGCTAACGTGGGACCTGGGGAACCGAGCCTCGAACCGGGGTCCTTAGGCTTCACAGGCAAGCGCTTAACCGCTAAGCCATCTCTCCACCCCCTTTTGTTGAATTTTCAAATGCAGGTACTTTTACTTATAATAGTATCATTCTATGAAGCTTAAGTTTATTTTAAAGCATTCTACTTACTGAACTTTATAACTATGGCTACATAATAACTTAGAAATGCTCAGAAATAATTTATAATTTTGCTGTAATTGAATTTCCTCAATTCTAGGTGACCTGCCTTTCTTCTTCACACCTTCCCCCTCTCTCTTCCTTCCTCCTTCCCTCCATTTTTACCTTCCCTCCTTTCTGAGAGAGTCTTGCTTTGTAGCTCAGGGTAGCCTTAAACTCTCATCCTCCTGCCTCAGCTGCCTGAGCGCTATAATTAATAGACATATGCCCCTGTGCCCCACCTAATCTATCTTTTAACAAGGGTATTGTTATAATTTTGTAACTTTAATATGTGATACACTATTATTCATTACTTACCTAAATATTAATTTTGTAATTTTTACACTACAAAATAGCTTCACTAAATGACAATTTTTAAAGTTATCACATTACATTCATTATTTGCACTACAAACATTGTTTGCTATACTATTATTTTGTATATAGAGAGGGTATGACCTCTCTTTCATTACTTTAAAATGTGTTTTTGTTAATTAAACATTGGAATATTCAATTCTTTATGCTCACTGACACATATAATTTGTTTAAAAGATAATAATAAAGTATAGTCAGTAATTTTAAAAATTATAAAATTCACAAATACCTCAATTTTAATCTTTATGGCACTTAAATATTAGCCATTTAGTTAAGAACAAAAAACATATTGTAATATTGTGTGAGGCCTTTAGATGGCAGCAATTCTGCATTACTAATATTTTTCATTCAATTTCTTTTGTAATCTTTAGATCTTTAAATTTCTTAATTAAACAATACTTCATTTTTTTTGGACTCTAGTTGTGCTGTTGCCTCAAAAAGATAAACTTAAAATTTTTTACTGTGGTTTTGTGTTTGTACTTATTTTGAGGGTGGAACCTTCAGCTTCGAAACCACATATGTGTGTGACTGGGCAGGGCAGGGTTGGAAGGTGGGATGGTTATCTCAGCTCCATTTTCAAGCTCACTCTTCCTAGTCTAGTGACTTTGCAACTTTGTCATATGTTACAGGACACTGTAAAAAGCAAGCCAGAATGTAATTCTCTCTGCTTTTGTACCTCAAGCTCATGTGGAAGTTCTGCTCTTTTTCAATAATGAGGCTTATTTGAAGGTTTACTTGTTTGCTCTCCATCTTTTTTCCTGAGAATAACATTACCAGATAAAATACAGTATGCCCAAATGAATGTCTCAAATAATCTATGAGGCATGTTAATGCTAAAGAATCATTACTGTTTACTAGAAACTTTAATATGTCCTTTTTTCCCCCCTGACTACTCTATTAGAAATATGTACCTGTATCCTTTTCCATATCCAACTCTAAAATAGTTCTTCTTTTCTTTTAAAGAGCCTGGAACTTAAAATTCAAATGCGTCTTACTATTTGTTATTGGGTGAATGGCTTCATATGTTGAAACTCTAATCCTTTCAGCCTCAGAATCTGATTGTACTTGGAGATGGAGCTTAGTGGTTAAGTTAAAATAAGTACAGTTTCACTGGTGTCCTTACAAGAGGAGATTTGGACATGAAAAGAGATACACATAAAAAGACCCTGTGGAGACACAGCAGGAAGGAAAGGAAAAGTTAGGAAAGGAGACACTGTCTTTAAACCAAGACAGATCTCAGAAGAAACCATACATGCTGGCACCTTGACTCTGGACTTCTAGCTTCCAGAACTATTAGAAATGTGATTCTATTTTATTTAAGCTGAGTTACCTATAGCATTTTATTATAGAAGCCCTAGCAAAATAATATAGCCTTCAGGACTGTTTCTCTAAGTGTAGAATCCATTATAGAACACAAAAACAAAAATTGTCTTTCTATTCTGTTCTAGGAAGTATTGTTCTTTCTTTTCTTTCTGTCTCTCCTTATGTGTGTGTGGAGGGCATGGGTATGTAGATGTTCATGTGTATGGGTATACATGTGTGGGTTCATGTGTTTTGAGGCTTGACAAAGTCATCAGGTATCTTCCTCATTCACTCTTCACCTCATTTCAAAAAAAAAAAATACTTTTTCTGGGGCTGGAGAAATGGTTTAGTGGTGAAGACACTTGCCTACAAAGCCCAAGGGCCCAGGTTTGATTCCCTAGGACCCACTTAGCCAGATGCACAAGGGGGTGCATGCATCTGGAGTTTTCTCACAGTGGCTGGAGGCCCTGGTGCACCCATTTTCTCTCTCTCTCTCCCCCCTGCCTATTGCTCTCTCTCAAATTAAAAAATAGAAAGAAAAAATATTTTTCTGCATTCATTTGCAGGGAGAGAGAGAGAGAATATGAATGAATGAATGAGTCATGCCAAAGCCTCCTGCCATTGCAAACAAACTCCAGTTGCGCGTGTCACTTGGTACATCTAGCTTTATGTGGGTATTGGGGAATTGAACCCAGGCTCTGCAAGCAAGTGCCTTTAACTGTTGAATCATCTCTCTAACCCTTCACCTTATTTTTTGAGACAATGTCCCTTGCTCATGATTCAATTAGACTATAACCAGCAAGGTCCTTCTATCTTTCCCTCCCCAGTGCTAGGATTTCAGGTCCTCATCTGTGGAAAGAACTTTAGCACTGAGCATCCTCCCCAGTCCAGAAATCTTCCCTTAAGGGACTGGCTCAGAAGAAATGTTTGTTGCTTTCTGAGTGGTGGGGAAAATGTGAAGCAATTATGCTAGTATAGGCCAAGTCTATGAATAAAGTTATAAAAGAAACACACCAAGCTTTCTTATCTGGGGATTGGCATTCTAAATGGATTGTAGGAAATGAATGAGATAGTTTTACAGTCTGGTTAGTGTTTTGGTAACAAGGGTGGCAAATAGTATGTGTACAGACTGAAATGTCTCTTGCAGCCATGGATCTATGTTCCTCTTTTTCCATTTGTGTCTTGTTTAGAAAAATTATAAGTATTTAGTTGAGTTAAAGTTTTGAGTCTTCAAGGCTAACCAAAAATGAACATACTTAAAGAATGTGTTGTAAACTGTGATCCCAGTGTGCAGCTTCTTGTGACCTAGTCTTCAATCTATATTTTGTCTCCAGAGTTCTTGAACAGTTCATTTATTTTTATGATTCAAATGACTGAATGTACCCTAGCACAGCTAGCCATATTATAAATCTGTAAATTCTTACCCACATCCATAAATTCTTACTGAGCTTGCTTGTCAGGCATTGTGCCTGGTTTGCTTGCTGTGAGCCCCAGAATCCCATCTGCAATATTAGCTAGAAATGAGAAACTGAACTATTGGCAACACCTAAGAGGAAACATGATCTAGGAATTTCAGGAAGTTATTTAACACTTTAGCTGAAAATGACATAAATTATAAATAATCATATATGCTAAATTTAATTTTTAACTTCCTTGTCCTTAAGAAACTGCTGGAAAGATTTTTTTTGTTGTTATGGTGAGAGAATTCTCTTATATCAATCTTTTCTGCCAGGTTTAGCTGATGCAATGGTTTTATGATTCTTGTCTTACACTGTGTGCACTGGAATTTTTAGTGCTCATGTTTGTTTCCTTGCTATAATTTGCACAAAATTAATTTGTTGTACAGGTTTTTCTAAGGTACTGGGAATATAGTGTAGTTGGTAAGTGACCACTGAGGTTGGTCATTGCTAGTGTGCTATGAATCTAAACTTAGGTGCAGATAACCATGTTTGAACTGTAGCTGAAGTCAGAATTGAGCTAAAAGAATGTGTATGGGGGACCAGTGACACTTGCTACATGAACTTTATAATGGCTTGACCACTTCAATGTAGTTTGAAATATTTATTCCAGCTTATAAGAACTCATTCGGGAATGGCATCTCCATCTGTTAGTCTGTCTGCAGTCCACTGCTTATCTTGTGTCTTTTCTCTTCCTGGTCCATCTGTGATCACTCTTTGAGTTCTCTGCCTTAATTCAAAGTAATAAAACTTGATGGAAACTACCACAGATATTTTACTCCAGTGCTTTCCAAATGTATTCATGCTATGGCTTATGTAGAAACTAGTTGTGTTTTATTTAGCATGCTGGGACTGACCCAGGTAGGTGGGGCAATCAAGTTCATGAAGTTCTGGCCATCTTGTGTCCCCCCAGCCCCAGGACGGAACTGATTAATATCTTAGCATAAGTATAACGCAGTATTGACTGGACACATTTGCCAAAATACTCTACTTAATCAGCTTTTCCTTTTTCTTTTTCTTTCTTTTCTTTTATTCTATTTTTATTTTATTTGAGAGCGACAGACAGAGAAAGATGCAGATAGAGAGAGAGAGCCAATGGGAGTGCGAGGGTCTCCAGCTACTGCAGACATACTCCAGCTGTGTGCGCCCCCTTGTGCATCTGGCTAACGTGGGTCCTGGGGAATTGAGCCTCGAACCAGGGTCCTTAGGCTTCATAGGCAAGCACTTAACCACTAAGCCATATCTCCAGCCCTATTTTTCTTTCCTTTAAAATAAGCTCTTAGCTTCTAACTTCTTCATTCAGCTTAGCCAATATTTGCTGAGTTTCTTTTATGTGTCCGGCACTGTGAAAGCTAATAGAATTCAACAGTAGACAAAACAGCAGCTTCCCTCAAAGGGCCTGCAGTTGAAAGAGAGGATGATTCTGGATACGACAACCACAACGAAATACTGCACGTAAAATAGAACAGTTATGGGCTGGGGAGATGGCTTAGTCATTAAGGCCCTTGCCAGCAAAGCCTAAGGATCCAGGTTTGATTCCCCAGTACCCACATAAGCCAGATGCACATGGTCATGCATGCATCTGGAGTTTGTTTGCAGTGGCTGGAGGCCCTGGCATGCCCATTCTCTCTATATGCCCCCCTCTCTCTTTCCAATAAATAAATAAAGTATTTTAAAAAGGGGAACAGCTAGCTGGTCTAGTGTCTACTCTTAAGAGTATGTGTTCTTCCCTAAATAATTTTCCCTCCTTAGTTTTCTGAATTCTTTTCCCTTGCCAGTTCTAATACTATTATTGTCAAAACAGCAAGTATTTTGTCCAACTGTAAGAACCTGAAGGAGTTAGTTGAATCAGTATGTTGTTTTCTTGTGGTTTGTTTGAGTGTGTGTGTTTGCTCTGTGCTGGGGATTGAATCCAGGGCTTCACATATACTAGTCAAGCCCTGTAAATTGGAAATATATCCCCAACCCATTAATCTGTTTTTATGACAGATTTTCTACTAGCTTTGAGTTATTTCAGACTAGAGACTTTGTTTCATTCGTTTTTGTACTTCACTGACTCACCACACAACTTGGCTCATAATGCCCATTGAATGAGTGAATTGCCATTTCTTAATATGTGTCTTTCCCACTGTGAAGTTTAGAATGGCTGCAAAGAAGCCATTACTCATTATATTTTTCTGAAACTCTGAATGACATGTTTTCAGTAATCAATCAGGGCTCGCTCACATTCACAGATAACAGGAATTTTGATTGCTTAGAACCATAATTGCAGGGAGTTTTCTGACCACCATTACTTTTTAGTACGATTAAATACTAATTTTAGTGCATTAGCTACTAAGTTTTTGCTTAACGTTCAGAAAGACTCCTGACTGCCCACACCAAGAACTCATAAATAGTGAATAAAGATGTTCAAAGATAATATTTTAAAAATATAATAATATCTTTACTCACCATACTGTTTTAAATAGTACATCCTATAGGAAATGTTTTATCATGTCTCAAATATTTCTTTTGGCTTTATGAAAAGATTTTTCTTGTTTATTTTTATTTCTTTATTTGAAAGGGAAAGACAGAGAGAGCAAGAAGCAGAGAGGAAGAGAGAGAATGGGCACAACTGGGCCTCCAGCCACTGCAAATGAACTCCAGAGGCATGTGATACCTTGTGCATCTGGCTTACATGGGTCTTGGGGAACTGAGCCTCCAACTGGAGTCCTTAGGCTTCACAGGCAGGTGCTTAACTGCTAAGCCATCCCTCTAGCACCCTCCCCCCATTTTTTTCCTATTTTGAGATCATGCTACTTAATAAACTGTCTTTATTCTTCTGTCTATTGATCTCTCAGAAATGGCTCTTTTTATTATCCTGGATTTTTCTTATTCTTATTTAGAAAATATTTTTTATTTATTTATTTATTTATTTATTTATTTATTTATTTATTTATTTATTTAAGAGAGAGAGAGAGAGAGAGGGGGAGAGAGAGAGGGAGAGAATGGATGTGTCAGGGCTTCCAGCCATTGCAAATGAATTCCAGATGCCTGTACCACCTTGTGCATCTGGCTTATATGGGTTCTGGGGAAGCAAACCTGGGTCCTTTGGCTTTGCAGGCTAATGCCTTAATGCTACGCCATTTCTCCAGCCCCCCTCTCTTAGTTTTTAATAATACTCCAGTTATTCCTTATCTTTCAGATCCTTCACCTCCTCTTCTGTGATGATGTTGATGTCCTCACTACCTCAGCCACTCACTGAAATTAGCTCACTAAGCAACATAAAAATCAACAAGCTCAGCTCTTCTCCATAATCTCAAAAACAATTTCTCTTCCTGTTCCTTCCATTTATTCATATTCTCAAGTACTCAACAATTCTTTGAAGCCAGTGGTATCTACCATCTAATCATCCTTAGCCTTGAGAAAGAATTCTTTGTAGCCGTTGTAGTCTCACTTCTTCTTGTGAAGGTATAACTATTCATAGAAATCATCAATCATTGCCTCATTCCCATATCCCTAATTCCTAGATTTCATTCTTACCTTTTTACATTCCATCAAAAAATCAGACCCTGGTAGTGGTGGATTAAAAATAGCCATGATTCTTCATTCCCCAGCATCCATGTCTCTTATACTGGAACTCTACAATCCTTCTCATTAAGGGACAAAAGTTACTTCTCCATATTCTGGATATAGTGAAGTCTTGTGATTTACTTTGCCTGACAGTATGTTATGGAAAGTGATATTTTGCCAATTCTGAGCATCACTCACAAGAAATCTGCGATTCCTCCTTCTGTTCTGGGAACTATGCTACTGTTGAGTAAATGAGGCTTTGGCTGGGCTGCTGGGCATTGCAAGTTTATCCTTGTCAACCTAGCCATCATACCCTATAGCCAATGAACTGTCCAAAATGTGAGTAGAGCTATCCCAAACTAGTAAGTCTTCGTTTGACCTCTGAACTGACCATGCTTCATGAATGAGCCCAGCCATGAGCAACCTAGCCTGATCCAGATCCACAAGACTACACGGGTGGCTGTAGATATTTACAGAATCATAAATAGTACTCTAAGGCACTGAATTGTGGTGTAACTTATTACAATAGTATACGGTAGTAGCCAACATACACATAGGTTATCTTTTCTTAAGCTAGCAAATACATAGGCTTTATGCCTTTTGATCTCTGAATTTATATTCAAGCAAATGATCCTAAGTGAAGAAAATACACAAAACCATTGTATGAGTATTTTAATGAGTACTCTTCAGTCATACTTGATTGTTCTAGTGCCCTAGACAAGTATTTTATATTTCTTCTATCATTGAAGTATTACACTTCTATCCTTATCATCACTCTCTGATATTGGCCAAGCTTCTATTTTTCCAGAAAAATAGAAGCAATTAAAAACTAGCCTCTTGGGTTACAATTCACCACATTAACCACCTAATCTCATCTGTACTTAGGTTCCACTCCTCCTGTTGCTACAAATAATGATTGTTACATTTTGGTTCCCAAACCAACAAGTTACTATACCTAGGATCTTGTTAAAAACAGAAATTATTGGGTTCCAGTTAAGAAATGCTGAATTATACAACTTGAAAGAGTGACTGTAATTTATATTTAAACAAATATTCTTGGTTATACAATAAACATAAAAGTCATTATAATAGGGTTGGTGCATTTATCTAAATAGCTAATTACCTGGGCACTGGACTTCATTTTTCCAAATGTTCATTTCCCCTCTTTTCTACTATTTTTCATTTCTGTAAATTATTATCATCATCATACCGACATGCTATTATTTTCTTATCTTAAAACTAAAATTTCCAAGATCCAATTCATGCTTCTGCTTCTGCTCATTGAAAACTGAAATAGATGTCTATTGAATTCTTTTCAAACCCTACCTTCCTATTTGCTCTTAAAACAAAGAAAAATGAACTTTTCACTCTAATAGAATTATAAGGTCACTATGGTGATTAACTTAATTTGTCAGCATCTTTAATAACCTTGGAGACAGATCTGTTGACATATCTATGAGGAAATTTCTCGGTTAAATTAATTGATATGGCAAGACCTATTCCTATTATGAGTGGCACTATTCCATGGACTGGGATTCCAGACTGAATAAAAAGATGGGGCCTAGGGAGGCTAGCTCAGTGGATAAAAGCATTTGTCACATAAGCGTGAGGACTGGCAATAAAGCTCTATGCAGAAGTGCATATCTGTAATTATAGTCCTCCTATGGCAAGATGTGAGGTAAAGACAAGATAATCCCTGGAAGTTCATGGACTAGATAACCTGGCATTCATAATACTGAACAACAAGAGACCCTGCCTCAAACAAGGTGGCAAGCAAGGGGACCCTCTGACCTCTACACATGTGCTATGACATATGTGCACCCACACTCACACATATACGACTTAAGGAAGGTGGAGAGCTGAGCACCAGCTTTCATCGCGCTCCACCTCTGACTCAGGATTGACTGTCACCAGCTGCTTCATATTCACACACCATGCCCTTCCCTACTATGATCTACTGTGCTATTGAACTATATGCTGAAATAAACCTTTTCCTCCCTTAAGAGGCTTCTTGTCAGGTATTTTGTCACAGCAATAAGGAATGCTACTAATGAAGTCATCAATATTTGCTAACTCTGATGGTTAAAAATCACTCATTTTATTTCACCCTTAAGTATTGATAGTTGATCACACCCTCTTTAGTGACTATTATTCAGTCTCAACTATCAGGAAGTTCCTTGCTTCATTGTTTTCCATC
Organism: Jaculus jaculus; assembly: GCF_020740685.1. Classification (NCBI taxonomy): domain Eukaryota; kingdom Metazoa; phylum Chordata; class Mammalia; order Rodentia; family Dipodidae; genus Jaculus; species Jaculus jaculus. Next base: position 31,006,727 of record NC_059108.1, read on the forward strand.
TCATTGCTCTTTGTTAGTTCTCCCTCATCTTCCTATATCTAAACTGAGCTCTTTGAACTTCTTCCTTCTCTCCATCCATTTCTCTTTTCTTCATCTGAATTGATGGCTTTAAAGGAACATCTGTACTTTTAAAATGTTCGTGCATGTATTTCTTGCCTGATTGCTCCACTGGAATTAGATTTACAAATTGTGTTGTCTATTTGATATTTTGATAGTATCACAAACTCTGCTTGCCTAAAGGTAGCCTCTTAATCTTCCTGCTAAGATTTGCTATATCCATGCTATTCTTTATGCCATTAGTAGATGCTCTGTTTTATAGTTTCTCAGATTAAAAATGCCTGGAACCTTTCCTTCTTCTAGATCATTATCAAATACTATACCAATACTTACCACTGTCATCTCCAGACTAGAACATGAGAATAGCCTCTGTGCCAGTTACTTTATTTTTGTTGTGACAAAAAACCCTGTCAAAAGCAACTTAAGGAAAGAAAGTCTAATTTTTTTCCCCACAGTTTGAAGTTACAGTTCATCATGATGTGGAAGTCATGGTGGCAAAAACAAGAAGCAGCTAGTCACATTACATCCACACTCAGGAAGCAGAATGAGATGAATTCTGATGCTTAGCTCATTTTCTCCTTTGTATTTACTATGGTACTCCAGCCCATGTAATGGCTCTGGCCACATTTAGGCTGGGTCTTGTCATCTCAATTCACCTAATCTAGAAATTCAGCCATCTAGAAATTTGTTCCATTTTTATTATAAATTCTGTCAGATTAACAACAATAACCATCACAGCCTTCTAATTGGTCCTCCTTTTTCTACTCTTGTCTTTCCCTGCCACTATTCTATAATCTTCCCAACACATACAGGTATTTATGAATAAAAATGGACTTTTCTGTTCATAACCTTCTATGGGCTTCCAACCTCACTGAGACCAAGCCTAAGCTGTCATTGGTGGCCTGCATAGCCTTTCTTCTCTGGTCACTGTTACTCTTTCTAACCCGTCAGTGCTCCATCCTTGCTCTTATTTTGTTACAACCAACCTAACCTCTTTCTACTGTACAAGCTGCCCTTCACAGACCTGGAAGGGGCTGGTCACTTACCTGGAAGGTTCTTTTACAAGGTATTTTTGTAACTTCCTGGATGATTGCTCAGATTTTTAAACATCTCACTTTCCATTCTCTTTTCTGTGTTCCCTCAACTGTACTTATCACCGTCTGAAGAACACATTATTTTATTTTATTTTTGGATGTCCATGTGTGTAGTATGTATGGTGTGCATGGTATATGCATGTGTGTAGATGCACATGTCCCTTGCATGTGCATGCAGAGGTTAGAGGAGAACATTGGGTGTCCTCCTTCCACTGCTCATCTGCTCCTTTTCTTTTTTTTTTTAATTTTTTATTTATTTATTTGAGAGCGACAGACACAGAGAGAAAGACAGATAGAGGGAGAGAGAGAGAATGGGCATGCCAGGGCCTCCAGCCTCTGCAAACCAACTCCAGACACCTGCACCCCCTTGTGCATCTGGCTAATGTGGGATCTGGGGAACCGAGCCTCGAACCGGGTTCCTTAGGCAAGCACTTAACCACTAAGCAATCTCTCCAGCCCTGCTCCTTTTCTTGAGTCATTATTTCATACTTATTCCAAAGCTTGTCATTTTTGTTAGCTCCAGTAGTTCATACATCTCTACCTACCATGAGGACTGAGGTAACATGTGCATCCATACCTAGCTGTTAATTTGGGTGCTGGGAATCGAACTCAGGGAGTGTCCAGCTCCCTTAGGCTTTCATGCTTTTGTGGACCACTGAGGCATTTATCCTGCTCCTGTTTTATTTATCATGCCTGTTGTTTACAATCATCTCCCCTTGCCTGCTGTCACATAAACCCCACTGAGGACAGAATTTTGCGTTGCTTTTTCTGCTTTCTTCTAGGTTCTGCACCTAGAAGAACTATAGATGGAACAGGAACTTGATAAATGTATATGAATTTGCTTTTTTTCCTGTTAATACCATTTGACTCAAAGCAAATACTCTGAATATAATTATTATAACCATCATCATTATTCTAATTTTCCAAATAGTGCATAGTACTTGTAGGAAATAATATTTTTGGTTGCACACACTTTAGCAGGAAACACACTGATGTGTTTGGGTGCATATCCATCCCTTGTTCATGTGGTGTGAATGCGAGTAGATGTCTGCTATGATGTCCATGTGGCGGTCAGAGTACAACTTCAGGGGTCAGTCTCAGCCTGGTTAGAAGCAGAATCTCTCATTGGTTGTTCTCCATCGTGTCATCAGACTAGCTGGCTCACGAGCTTCCAGGTGATTCCCTACCTATCTTCTCACTGCAGAACTGTAGATGGACTGGAATTATAGATGCCCACTACAATGTGTAGCTTTTGTGTGGAGTTTAGGGATCCAAACTCAGGTTCTCATGGCAGAAAAGCTAGCACTTTATCCACGAATCTCTTCAGCTCAGAATAATGTTTTGCATTACAACCACAAAGTGTATCTGCAATGAAACTAAATTTCTGTTTATCAAAGACTTCATAGATTGTGAAGTAGTCCTTAAAGAAGGAGAAAATGTGTAGCTAGTAAAAACATTTTATCCAGAAAGAAATCCTAAAAATCAAGAAATACGGTACAAAAACCCATGCCCAAAAAACTCTGAAATGCCTATATCACAGGTGAAAACACATAAAATGGAATGTTTAATTTGCCTCTGTTTCCATATGAATAACAATTTAAACGTGGTAAGCACTTAAAATTCTTGTTTTTATTTATTTTGTATTGCAATATATGTATTTAGATATATGATGATTTAGAATTATCTTTGGGTATCTCATAAGTTGATGATTTGGGAGATAATTTTGAAAGTGCAGGTGCAATATGCTAAACTCAATCTATGTTGTTGTGAACTTTCTGTGACCCTTCTAACACATTTGTCCAACAAGTTCATATTCAAATTTACAGCAAAGTGAAATTCATTTCATGGTTATTGTTATTATCACCACTATCATCACTTTAATTTAGAGAAAACTCACAGGGCAATAGAACGAACACTGCCTGTTTCTGCATGGATATTTCTGCAGCAGCTCCCAGAACCACAGTAACCAGAGAAAAACACATGGGGATTGATTTAAAAATCTATGACCTTTGAGCAGTTACATTTATTGATTACCTCTTGTCCTCAAAATAACAGCAGTCACCAAGTCGAGATTATTTAGCATAGTGTTTATGGGCTATTTCATATCCCTTGTGGCCCTTGCTTAATATTTGCAGCTCTATAAAGACTGAAACAGGAGAGGAAATGATAACAAGTTCTCAATTTTTAAATAAAATGATAGCAAACATCTAATAATGGGATAAGATTTAGAATCTAGGAAAAGGCACGACAGTAGAAAGTAAACAGCACAGAGTGACATAAGTACAAACTGAAGGGTGTCTCAACAGAACAAAGTATGTTAGCATAGTTCAGGCAATAAATAATTTTGTTATTTTTGGTTTAGAATTTATAGATTTTCATAAATGGTGCACATAATTTTGCATACATGCAAATATGTCACCTATTATTATTACACACTACAAGGAAAATTAATAATCTTAAATATTTTCAGAAATTGGCAATAATCATATAAGCTGTTTTGCATGTGTATACGTGAGTGGTATATATACATATGTCTGCATGTTCACATGTGTGGGAATATATGTCTAGATATATATCCATGCTTTTTATGTTTATATTGCAGTAAAAACTTATGCTGGGGGTCTTTTTTTGATTGCTGTCCACCTTATTTAGTGAGGTGAGGTCTCTTAACTTGATTGAACTCAGAGGTCCCTGATTCCACTAGTGAACTAGCTAGCTTGCTCTGGGGATCCCCTTTCTGTGCTTCCTAAGTGCTGGAATTACAGGTAGGTTGCCACATGTGAGTAAAGGGTATCTAAGCTCAGGTTGCCATGATTATGCAGCAATCACTTTATCCACCAAGCTATCTGCCAGGGCCCTGTATAAACTTTGTAAAAGTATTCAGGACAGACATGCAAATATGCACTGAGACTGAAATGTATAATGAAGTGACTATTTATAATACTGAAAAGAGAGAGCACAAGGAAACATAAGGAGGTGAGACTCTGCATTGCAGAAAGAATTTTCAGGAAGAAATAAATGTTAAGGAATTACAAGGACTCAATGACAAGAGGAAATTGTTATGTGAAAAAAACTTTATATTTATTCCCTTATTGCATTTTCATACTGCAGCATGTACAGGATCATGCAGATTAGGTCCTTCTTTTGTCATTGACTTTCACTCTCTTTAGTTTGCTCAATCTAGCCACAGTGGCCTTAAAAAATATATATGGCTGGAGAGATGGCTTAGTGGTTAAGCGCTTGCCTGTGAAGCCTCAGGGCCCTGGTTTGAGACTCATTTCCTCAGGACATGTTAGCCAGATGCACAAGGGGGCACATGTGTCTGGAGCTTGTTTGTAGTGGCTGGAGGCCCTGGTGCACCCATTCTCTCTATTTCTCTCTATCTGCCTCTTTCTCTGTCTGTTGCTGTCAAATAAATAAATAAAAATAAAAAATGTTAAAAATATATGGTATTATTTGCAAGCAGAGAGAGAGAGAAACAGAGAGAGAGAGAGAGAGAGAGAGAGAGAGAGAGAGAGAGAGAGAGAGAGGGAGAGAGAACAGGTATGTCAGGACTTCTAGCTGCTGCAAACACTTTAGATGCATGTGCTCTTTTGTGCCAGAGGCTGTAAGTGGGTACTGCAGGAATCGAACCCTGGTCATTAGGCTTTGCAAGCAAGAGCCTTCACCTCTGGATCATCTCACAAGCCCAACATAGTAACACATACAAAGTTAGGGTCCCTTTCTTATATCATGCTTCTGCACACAGGGTTTCCTCATCATGATGTCTACCCTAGCTCACCCTGCTTAGTTGTTCCTTCCATAGGAAGACTCCAACTGTCAAGACCAAAAATGAATTCCCTGTATAGCTTTAGTCATGAGTGAAATTACTTTGTTTGAAATTGTTGGTTTAATATCTGTCTTTCATGGAAGGCTGTACACTACATATACTTTGTCTATCTGGTTCATGTTTTCATCTCCAAGACCAGACATGACAATTAACATATAGTCAATAAATAAATAAATAAATAAATAAAACAGTAATTCAATAACTAGGAAGCATATGAAAATCATTAAAATATTGTCAAAAGTAAACATTTAAGTGTTTAGCTCAAATTTAATTTTGGTCTATTAAATATCTAATTATTTGAAGAAGAAAGACAGCTGGTTGAGTTCATCATCAAAGAAGCATAGCTGTGTTTCTTGGCCAACCCCTGAGTTGGGGACTTCGATAGTACTGACATTGAAAGTTTTGTGGATATAGAGACGACTCGACTCTGGTAAGAAATGATGGTTTCTCACCAGTGTGCCACATGTAAATCGTGAGCTCTCTAGAATTAAGAGCATCAACAAAGGCATCTGTCTTTAAGAATTCATTTAGGTTATCTCTTTTGTGGGTTTTGCTTTACAGATCAAAATATGTCTGTTAGTAAAACCTAGAGCAGACTGATGAAGTAGCTCTCTGGGTTGTGGTTTTGAAGAATTTTTGATCTTTCTTAAGGAGAGGGGGGATACGCAACCCTGACTTATCTGCCATAGCTTTGCTGGCCCGACAAGGGTGATGTTGGAGCAAGTGCTCCTGTCTCCTTGGTGTCAACATGGAGGACAGAGGGCAGGACCAGTGAGGTCTCTGACAGCTCCCTTCACCCCACGGCAGGCAGGAGCCCAGAGTTTGGACTTTGGTGTCAGAATTCTTTATTAATTCTCTCAGCAGCCCTTGGCATCATAGCCAAACATCACTTTAAGCTTTCAGCCTGTCAACTCTGGATAATACTTAGCTCTCGTGTAGTGTTGTTGGGGGAATTGATTAATATTTATGAACACATTTAAGTAGAAAAGTACAGTATAAATATTACTGCATGAATTGAAAAATTGTTTTCTACACAATAGTATGCGCAGAAAAGTAAGCTATGGACTGTATTCTTCTTGAAAGGATTTTAAAATGGTCATCAGTTATCTGCTGATCCCTTTTCCATCTTTTATACATTCAATGCTTTTGCAGCTTAATAGTTTCAACAATCATTTCAGCTAGATTTATTTTTTATTGTTGTCATGAATTGATGTATGTTGTTTCCTGTTAAATTCAATATGTCTCTCTATTTCCAGTTAAACTTAACTCATTTACTTTGATCTTTCTCCATTGAAATATATCTGTTGTGCTGGGACATTAGTTCTTAATAAAGGATTACTACTGACAGCTGGAGAGATGGCTTAGCTGTTAAGTTGCTTGCCTGTGAAGCCAAAGGATCCATGTTTGATCTCTCTCCAGATCCCATGTAAGCCAAACACACTAAATGACACAGAGCAAGGTTGCACATGTACACTAGGTGGCACAAGCATCTGGAGTTCTATTTCAGTGGCTGAGGCCCTAGTGCACCAATTCTTTCTTTCTTTCTTTCTCTCTCTCTCTCTTTCTTTCTTTCTTTCTTTCTTTCTTTCTTTCTTTCTTTCTTTCTTTCTTTCTCTCTCTCTCTCTCTAAAATAAACAAAAGAACTACTATTGAAACCCATAGCTTAAGAGACTAGTTAGTTCTATAGTTAAATTCATTGTTCATCAAATTTCTGTTGCGTGAACTATTGTTTCATTCTTGAATCTGTAAACATAAAATTAGAAGTATGTTTTATTGGAACAAATGGGATTTTAAGTATAATAATGTTATGCTTAAGTGTTTTGTTAAGTCTATGAATTATATAATAAACTACCATTCTCATAGAATAGGTAACATTCTAGTAATATATTTCTGAATATTTATAACAGTCATATCTTGCAAATGGCAAAAATAAATACACCATGTATTATAAGATAGTGAAGATCAAAAATATTTATATTTATGTTAGTTTTTTTTTCTTTGATATAGGCTTGCATTAGCCCAAGCTAGTATTGAGCTTGCTACATAACCTAAGATGTCTGATAACTCCTAACTTTTCTGCATTCTGCTTGTCTAGAAATATTTTTAAATTAATTGATTAATTAATTAATTTAATTATTTGGAGGAGAGAGAGAGAATGGGCATTCCAGGGCTCATTCAACCACTGCAAATGAAATTCAGACAAATGTGCCACCTTGTGAATCTGGCTTACCTGGGCTCTGGGGAGCTGAACCTGGGTCCTTAGGCTTCATTATCAAGTGCCTTAAGTGCTAAGAAATCTCTCTAGCCCTTTTTAAAATTATATACTTATTTATATGTGTGTGCTTGGTGGTGAGGGATGTACCAGGGTCTCTTGTCCCTACAAACAAGCATCAGATGCTTGTGCCACTTTTTGCATCTGGCTTTTAATGGGTGAAAAGGGAATTGAACCTGGGCCAGAAAGCTTTGGAAGTCAGTTCCTTTAACTACTGAGCTATCTCCTCAGCTCTGAGGAATATTAATTTTAAAAATTTTCTATGTTGTGATGACAGTGAGAGATAGTTGTCCTTTTAACAATTTAATATTTAGCCATTTCTACATCATGTCTAATTTCAAAACTTATTTAAAAGGAAATTGGATGTTACTACATGGATGAAAATATCATCCTAATATATCCTGATGTGTAACCCTTTTTCATTCTTACTAACATTCTATAGAAATAGCTATATTTAAATCATAGTTTGTTAGAGTTACATTGGTCTATTCATTTTATGACACTTTTCTCTTTATGTTTTCAATCAGTCCCACAAAAGTCTCCTATAATTCGTAATGAACATCTTCATGATAAACATACTACATTTTTAGAGTCAATTTTATAGAAACATTTCCTTCTTCAGGGAGCACACAGAGCTTTTTGCTGAGGTTCAAGAGACATAGCAATCTTATCAGCAACTTTATTTAATATTTGTATGTGTTTTTCTCCCTGCTTGGCACAGATATCTAACCTTACCAAGGTATCAACCAGGATGAGTTAGGTTAACCTGAAAACAAACAAAGCTTGTTCTTTGATTAAATCAGCTGTGTGGTTGGGGAGGCCCTCACAGCTTCCTCAGCAGTGCAGTGTAATAGATGGGCCCCCATGGAACAGTGCCATCATGGAATGGGAAGGAAAAACACTGCACATTTCCTCTAGAGGGCTTTTACCTGGATGTGATATATATCTGTTTGAATAACATTTCATTGGCCATGGCAAATCATATGGGCATCTTCAAAGAGATGGAAAGGGATAATTTTGCCACTTGCTTATAAAAGGAACACTAGAAACCCTGTGGACCGTAATAATAAATACCATATCCAGTAACTTAGATGGATCTTTTTATTGTTTTAAATTATTGTTATTTCCACAATAAACACACATATGTAATGGTGTACAAGCGAAAATTCAGCACAGATACAAGATCAAACCAAAGTGTCAGCATCTGCAGTTGCCTATACATTCAGCTTCTTTGTGTATCAAGAGCTCTGAAATTCCCCTCCTGCAGCTCTCTACAAAACATACAACAATGAATGGCTGTGAAGCATAGTCACTTTTCTGTGCTGTAGAATGTTTGAAGTTATCTCTCCCCTGAAGATGCATTTTGGTATCCCTTATCCAATCTTCCTTTTTCTCTCAGTTTTCTTAACTTCTAATGACCACTTTTCCACTACTTCCATAAAATCAACTTCTTTTGAACAAGTATTTGTCTTTCAGCAAGCAACTAACTTCATTTAACACATTGTCCTCCAGTTCCACCTACATTGCCCCAAATGACATAATTTTATACTTTTTGTGTCTGAAGAATATTCCAGTTTTGTAGTATATATGCAGCATATATGCCTTATAGATGTATATTCTTTATCCATTAATATGATAACAGATAATTTTGTTGATGCCTTATCATTGTCATCATGAATAGTGCTGGAATAAACATAGTGTGCATGTATCTCCTTGATATGCTAACTTTATTTCCTTTGGATATACAGAATATATATGTGGTTAGGTAGCTAAATCACAAGGTGGTTCTGTTATCAGTTTTTTGAAGAATTGTCATATGGTTTTCTATAATGATTGTACCAGCTTACATCCCCACCATCTGTGTGTAAGAGATCTCTTTGCTTCACATCATCCTAAGCATTTGTTTTTTCTCAATTTAGCTCTTCTAATGGTCAGATGATATCAGTTACAGCTTTTACTTGTGTTTTCCTGATGATTAATGATGTTGAAATTTTTCTAAAACGCTTGTTGGCAATGCACACATCTTTTGAGAATGGTTCATGGGTTTTTTTTTTTCAGAGTATTCAGTGTATTTAATGATTAAATATGAGTTTTCTGATGTTATTTCTATTGGCATTTTTACATTATTCAAACAACAGTTTTTCAAATTGACAAAATTACTCTGTAATTTTGAGTACTTTGAGTACAGTAAATGTTTTAACATTATTAATTCTTCCAATCCACAAATCTTTGATAAATTTGATGGTTTTTTTTGTTGACTTTTTCAAGGTAGTGTCTCACTGTAGCCCAGTCTGACCAGGACTCTAGGCTGGCTTTGCACTCACAGTGATCCTCCTACTTCTGTCTCCCAAGTGCTGGGGTAAAAGGTGTGTATCACCATACCCTGCATCTTTCAGGCTTTAGAAAAATATTTTATTTATTTGAGTGGCAAAGAAAGTGGCAGACCGTATACACACACACACACACACACACACACACACACACACACACACACACATATGCAGAGAGAGAAAGAGGGAGATAGAGGGAGCGAGAAAAAGAATGGACACACCAGGGCCTCCAGCCACTGCAAATGAACTCCAGATACATATGTCACCTTATGTATCTGGCTTACATGGGTACTGAGGGATCAAACCTGGGTCCTTAAGTTTCTAAGCAATCTCTCCAGTCCAGCTTTCACATTTTTTATGTTGTTCTTTTCAACATAGCTCATCTGTGCTTTGAACTTTCCAGTGTAGAGATCATTTACTGTTTTGGTAAAATATATATAGACATTTATATTTATTTCTTTATTCACTAATTCTTGAATCTTTTACAAGTTAGATTTCTTTCTTGACTTCTTTTTTTTTAAAGAGATTTATTTATTTATTTAGAACAGAGAAGGGGGGAGAAAGAGAGTGAGACTGGGCATGTCAGGGCCTCTAGCCACTGAAATTGAGCTCCAAACGCATGTGCCACCATGTGCATCTGGCTTACGTGGGACTGGGGGAATTGAACTGGGATCCTTAGACTTTGCCTTTACCATTAAGCAATCTCTCTAGCCCTCTTGACTCGTTTTGCAGCAAATTCATTACTGATATATAAAATGCTACTTATTTTGTGTGTTGATTCTGTATCCTGCAGGTATACTGAATTAATTCACCAATTCTACCAGATTTCTGGTGGAGCCTTTAGCTTTATAAACAATAAAAGTATGTTATTACAATTTGACTTCTTTTCCTTTTATATGCCTTTTATTTCTCTGAATAACATTTCTTTCTTTTTTTTTTCTTTTCGAGGTAGGGTCTCACTCTGGTCCAGGCTGACCTGGAATTAACTCTGTAGTCTCAGGGTGGCCTTGAACTCACGGCAATCCTCCTACCTCTGCCTCCCGAGTGCTGGGATTAAAGGTGTGAGCCACCATGCCCGGCTTCTGAATAACATTTCTAATACCATGATAAGTAGGAGTGGTGAATGTAGGCATTTTGTTACTTACCTACTAGCATGCTATTTCAGTTTTTCCATATTCAGCATAGCTGTGATTTGTCATATATTATATGGTTTTTTTCTATATGTAATTTGTGGAAGGTTTTTAGATTGAAAAGATGCTGAGTCATATTGAACACTTTAAACATATCTATTAAAATAATTATATATAGAGATTTTGTCCTCATTCTGTTGACATATTTTTATTGACTTATAACACTTGGTATTTCTGCTTCACAGATCTTAGAAAGATAATTATTGATCTGTGTAGTCCCACCTTAAAAACTGCCACTCTTTTCATATATACAGACTGAACAACAAGCGCCATAATGTACATTGAATAAATTGTGAAAAAGATGGGGTTATCATCCACAATGAGCTTTTGATCAGAGAAACCTACAAGGTTTCCTAAAAGAATGACAGATTTCTGTCAGAGTACTTGATGACCCACCAAAGGTTAGTGGTAAGACCCTATTGCTGAAGACACCATATGCAGCTGACACAAAAAATGGAATGTCATGGCTGGAAGCCAGGAGAGAGTCAGTCCCCAGACAGTCAGCGTATCTAGTACCAGAAGGTGCTACATGGGCGAGTGGGGGAAATAACCAATATCTCTCCAAGCAACTCATGGTCTAACCTACTTAGCAACAAATAACTGGTTGTGATGCCCACACAAGTGCAATAGTGGCACACAGCCATGGTGGGGAACCAACTGCTCTTAATTTGGCTAACTGATCCCTTCAGTGGTATGGGACCCATAGCTGGAGCTGGGAAACAAGTCAGAATCATATCTAAACATAAGCCCTCTCTCCAATATCAAGCTACCATCAAGGCTACAAGAAGGCCTATACCTATTAAACTCTATTTTAAAAAAAGTAAGGGTTATTTCATTTGTCCTAGAACTAACTTACTCTCCATTGGAGAATTTGCTTCTCTTTTGCAGAGAGAGAGCCACCCCATCATACCTCAAAAGGGCCCCGGCTGAAACTAAGGAAAATTAGTGAAACAAGCAAGGGTGGTGGCTTCCTGATGAACCAGATACCAGAACAAGGGGGAAGTAGACCAATACAGAGAAAAATAAACTCCTACCAAATCAGAGAGCCAGAGCCTCAGAGGCCCCCAACACTGAAGCAGACCAAAAATGAACCCAACATGGCTCAGGGAAATTTTGCAGAAGAGGGGGCAGAAAGAATGTCAGAGCCACATGTTGGGTCAGGATATGCAGAGACATTTATTGTACCAATAACTGTGGGCTAACTCCACAAGGCATGACCCATATACCTCAACAATGAGGGGCCAATGGGGAGGGAGTAGGTCATGGATGGATGAGCCTAATAATGGTACCAAATTGCTTGTATTTGCTGAATAGAAAACTAATTAAAAAATTGTATAGAAGATCCTTTGGATTTATTTAGATTTGTATCACCCTCCTCATTGACCAGGATTTCTCTAGTTACCTTATTTTTTGGTTTAGATGATGTTCCTGCATAGAAGACATTATGGTTATTCTACTTAATTTTATATTTCCAATATTAGCCCACTGCTTAACACATAGTAAGAATCAAGTAAATATTTGCTGACACAGTGAAGTAAAGGAGACAAACTTCAGGGATTTCTAAAATAAGCAGTTGTTAGCAGACAGGTGATCATATTATATAGTGCCCAGAGTATGTTTCCTCTAACTAGGTCATTATACAGCTCAATCTTCTAAGGCAGGAGGAATATTACACATATTTTCTTTTGATAGACTAGCTGATGAATATTATTTTCTCTTTTTTGACTTTAAAAAATTCTTTAATTTTTTTCAAAACTTTTTTCTTTTTTTAATTTATTTAATTTTTATTAACATTTTCCATGATTATAAAAAAATATCCCATGGTAATACCCTCCCTCCCCCCACACACTTTCAGTGCATTTTATATTAAGTAGGCAAGAAAATTTCAGCAGATGACATTCAGTGGCCATATACAGCCCCTCTATTGGAGGACAAAGTAGAGAATGGAGAAAAGAGGGAGAGTTTTCACATTCCATACATTGAGAGCTAAAATCATAGAATGGATTAATTTCCCAATTCCTGTGTGATCTTTAATATGTGATCATCTGAAATTTAATCACAGAGATATAAAATGTGCATGGTCAACCACATGGGAATATTCTGGGGAAGAAGCACAAACACACAGATGGAAGCTTTGTGCTTCCCATTGAACCAAATGCACATGGATCATTATGTACACAGGGGATGAGGCATGACTGGTTTATCTCTATCCAAGAAAAAGGAAACTATCTTGAATAAACTTTTATTACACATTGAACATGTTTATTGCAATTGTTCTCCAAGGCACTTTAAGAGACTGTTACTTTTCTAAAATGAGCAATTCCAACTTTCAAGGCCCAAGACACCAATTACAAATATGAAAATGGCTGTGCCATGTATAACAATTCACATAATACAATTGAAGAGATTTTTCAATACAAACATTGTAAAAACATTATTATTATGAACTTAGTTATTAAAATGCCAAGGACTTAACAAATATCTAACCATTCTAAAAGGCTTTTGTTAGTTTTAAGTGTTTATTAGCAGTATTTGCTATATTTAATCAAAATATTTCTTTCACCTAGACTTTAAATAGGAGGAACTTATAAAAATAATAGAACTTGGTTTTTAAAGTCAAGGAACAAAGAAAAATAAATGCTTAAATCTATGAAAACATTTAAACAGCTGTTAGTATGAGCAGTAGAAATTGGAATGTAGTCACTCCAAGATGGCCCAGTAGTGAAAAAAAAAGCCAAGTACACTACTACTTCATCAAAAACCGAAAGCTGCACAGGGCAGGGAATTCTTGAACTCTGCCCAATCACCTGGCATGGGTATTGGAAAATTCTAAATCTAGGAAGTTTAGTGTAGTAATTGTTTCTTTGTTTCCATATAAAAATATGCTTCTATAAATAAGAAGGTGTGTTTATTGCTGTTATTGTTGCTAATGTCTACCAGTTTTGTAATTTGATAATAGAAATAAGACCATTATCTCTCTCTTTTTTGCATGTGTATGTAATGTGGTATGGTGTGTGAATGGTACATGCATATGTATATGTACATGTACATGTGTTATCCCATGTACTCCCCTGTAGTGGCCACAGGGGAATGTGTGTATCACCCTCCATCACTCTTCTACCAGTTCTTACTTGAGCAAAGGTCTTTTATCGATTCCAGAGCTTACCATCTTTTTCTCATCTGTCCCCATGATTCTTTTGTTTCTGCTCCCCACAGCACTTACATTAAAGTCATATGTGGCCACACCCAGCTGTTTATGTGCATCCTGGGGATAGAACTTCAGCCGTCTCCCAGGCCTCCTGAGACCCTCAGGCTTGCACAAGAAGTGCTCTTAACTATTGAGCCATCTCTCCAGTTCATCCTCCCTCTCTCTCCCTCCCTCTCTCTCTGTTGGCCTCTGTTTGAGGAGGCAGGGTAACATTTTAGCCTAGACTGACCTGGAACTCACTCTGTAGTGCAGTTTGGCCTCAAACTCATGGTAGATCCTCCTACCTCAGCCTCCTGAGTGCTGGAATTAAAGGCATGCAACACCATATTGACTGGCTTTATAATAATTCCCCCCTTAGATGGCTGGAGAGATGGCTTACCGGTTAAGTGCTTGCCTGTGAAGCTTAAGGACTCTGGTTTGAGGCTCGATTCCCCAGGACACATGTTAACCAGATGCACAAAGGGGCGCATGCATCTGGAGTGCATTTGCAGTGGCTGGAGGCCCTGGTGCACCCATTCTCTCTCTTTCTCTCTCTGTTGCTCTCAAATAAATAAATAAAAATAAGCAAAAAAAATTTTTTTTAATTTCCCCCTTAGGTTAGGATTTCTAATGTTATTTTGATGTTTGAAAGATGACATCTTATAGGCAGCATTATATGGTTGGTGGAAATCCTAATTAGTAATCTAGGCTAAGAGTGAGGAGGAAAAGATTCTAGTCCTGACATCTTGAATACTCACATAACTCATCCTTGGACACACCCATTTTTTCTTCCATTCCGATTTCTCTATACCAGTCTATGTCAGCCACGGATTGTTCATAACCTCTTTGGACAGGACTGCTAGAGAAGGAGTAGCTCTGGGGAGCTGGGGAAGGAGCCCCCTGTGCATGGCTAAGTGTCTTGCCTCTCCTTAACCTAGCTCTGTGTCCTGAAGCAAGTCACTTCTCAATTAACTTTTTTATCCTAAAAAGGCCTAGACAGTCTTCAAAAACATTTTCTCAGGATAAAAACATAGGGAATTATGTGATAACTATGTATGCAAAGGTAAGGAACTGTCAGCAAGATACGCTGATGTCTCAAAGGAACAAGCCATGAACTCAGTTCCTTATTCTTGCTGTACATACTGTGGGCCCCAGATCAGCAGCCTTGGAGCTGGCTGGCAGTGTAGACTCCAAGACCTCACCTCATATACTGCCATATATTCTGAATCAGAAGCTGTTTTTATTTTTATTTTTTAAGAAGGACCTGAGAAGATGGGGACCGCCTAGCTGCCCTGCAAATCCGGGGGAAGAAAAGATAGATGCAGATCCTAAGGAGAGAGCCACCCCGTCATACCTCAAAAGGGCCCTCACTGAAACTAAGGAAAATTAGTGAAACAAGCAAGGGTGCTGTTTTCCTGATGAGCCAGATACCAGCACAAGGGGGAAGGAGACCAACACAGAGAAAAATCAACTCCTACCAAATCAGAGAGCCAGAGCCTCAGAGGCCCCCAACACCTCATCACTGAGGCAGACCAAAAATGAACCCAACATGGCTCAGGAAAATTTTGCGGAAGAGGGGTCGGAAAGAATGTCAGAGCTACATGTTGGGTCATGATATACAGAGACATTTATCATACCAATAACTGTGGGCTAACCCCACAATGCACGACCCATCTACCTCAACAAGGAGGGGTCAAGCCGGTGGGGGTAGGTCATGGATGAGCCTAATAATGGTACCAAACTGCCTGTACTTGCAGAATAGAAAACTAATAAAAAAAAAATAACTAAGGCTGTGGGGAACATAAACCACTGCAGCAAGTGTTGGAAGGTTTTCCACAAGAGGTTATCAATATAACAAAGCTAGAAGACATTGCACTCCTCTTAGGGAAACAGTCCACAGGAAAGGAAGCAGACTGTGAGGAAGGTCACCTAACCCATCCAGTGAGCCCATGCTCTGTCAGCCTCAGCAACCCATCAGCATGTTTGGGGACCTGTAATCCTCAGAGTCTTCAATGTTTGGCTCACTCTAAGCAAACCAGAAACTCAAGGGCAAAAAGTATATATAAAGGGGAAAATATGGAAGGAGCACTTTTATTTTCTAGTTCACAGCACTATTAAAATATTTTAAAAATTAAAAAAAAAGAAAAAAAAAAAGAAAGACCTGAGCTAGATCAAGCTTGTGGTTGTTGATGTCTGCCTGTGACACTGTGTCAAAGGTGAGGGAGCTCAGATCCCCAGTGAAATTCCAGCAGAATCTTTCTTTTTCTGTTTATTTTCCTCCCTTTCTTTCTTTCTTTCCTTCCTTCCTTCCTTCCTTCCTTCCTTCCTTCCTTCCTTCCTTCCTTCCTTCCTTCCCTCCCTCCCTCCCTCCCTCGATCTCTTTTTCTCTCATTCTTCTTTCTTTCATTTGTGGGATGTATACATGTGTGTGTTCATGTATGTTCAGGTGCACATGTGTGTGTATGTGTATGTAGAGGCTGGAGGATAACTGGGTGTTAATCCTCAAGCCTACCATCCACCTTTAAAAGACAGTCTCTTCTTGGCCTGCTGCTCATCACTTAGGCTAGATTAGCTTGCCAGTGAGCTCCAGGTATCTGCCCATTTCTTCCTCCCCAGTGCTGGAATCACAGTCCCATGCCACCATGCCTGGCATTGAATATGGATAATAGGGATCAAACTGAGGTTCTTATGCTTGCATATCAAGCACTTTAGTGGCTGAGCTATCTTCTCAGTCACTGCATCCTTTCTTATGTGATCAATGAAATTATACAGAGTTAATTCAGCTTTATATTTGGATAAAACATCTTGGAAATAGTAAGTGAGGTGGTTCTTTGTTAAATCATACCTGTTTTTTTTTTTTTTTTTTAAATTGCCATTGGTATTTCCACTTGGTTTAGCTCTCCCTGGAGCATTTTGTGTCTTTCATTCTGTTGTTCATTTGAGTAATATACTTCATTCAAGTTGTTGTGTAGATGCCACTTCCTCTCCTAATTGTTCCCTTGTTTCTACATGACAATATGGGTATGTTTTTTCTTCTATATGTTCCAAGGTATATCAACAAAAAGGGATGGATTACACACAGACTTGTGCAAAATCTATTTGCTAGTGATGCTTTCAATCTACATGGTACATACAGATGTATTCTCAGACTTTCCACTCTACCACATTGAAAGCAACAGCAGGAAACACAGGACTAGGGCACACATGTCACTTTAGAGACAGTAATGTTATGGAGGAAAGAGAATTTGCTTAATATCTTAGGTGCCAGAGTTTCTAACATTTTTAAAAAGGAAGGGAAACTTTTTCTTAATTTTTTTATTTAGAACTTTAGTATGTGAACATACTTAATTTGACTGTATTCCCATCCAATTACTCTTTGTCCCTCGTCCTCTACACTTATTCTTTTGAGCATCTTTCCACGTGTTCCTTCTATTTTAATGTCTCATTCCTTCTGTTCTCTGTTCTCTATCCAAAATGTTGATGGGCTCACTAAATATTGTGGGGGTAATGACAACCACTGTGAGGTCATGATTGTATCAGTCAGTTCGTGTACAAAGGTCATTGCCCTGAAGTACTCTCAAAGCTACCCTGTGGCTCTTATATTCTTTCTGTCCGAGCTTCTATAATGTTTCCTAAGTCTTGGAAGGCATGATAAATATCTTGTTTAGATTTGTGCTCTCAACAGCCACTTTTTTTTTTTTTTTTTTTTTTTAGCTTTGATGAGGTTTGAGTCTCCAGTGTCTATCACTATTTCCACAGAGAAGCTTCTCTGTCTAACAGTGAGAGTGTCACTAATATTCTTTCCACCACTTCTTCTGCAATGTTCCCTGAGTCCAGGCAAGTGTAATCGAGATAACTCTTCCAGTGTGAAGCACTGGACTTCTTCCTCTTCTCATCACTTTGATGAGTATTGGTATTTACTGACATCTGTAAAATGAACCTTCTGTAACAAAAAGTGAGAACAGTATTAATCACTGGACCCAAATATGTATTTTTGGAAGGCAATTTGAGGGGTTTAACATACTCTTTGAGGTGTAAAACAATGGTAGCTTCCCCTAGAGTCTATGTCCTTCCATGCCTTAGGCTTTTGACTTGCTTTCATTATTTTTCTCCACGGAGTGAGCCTCAAATCCAATCATAAAGCAGTTGATTACCCCCATAACTTATACACCACTATTGCCCTCTTGGACACATCTTGCCTGGCTGGTTGATTGTCTAACTTTCAGGATCCTTTGTTTGTTGAGACTGTTGATGTCTTTTCTTTGCCAGCAACCTGAATAACATTTAGGGAAGTGGCTTTCAGGTCAGTCCCAGATATATTTCTCAGTAGCTTGTCACTGCATTATGTGGTGTCTTCAGCAACAGGGTCTAGTTCTTGTGGGCAACCCAAAGCATGACAATAGTCTGAATTGTTTAAGGGACCTTATGGGCCTCCCTCCATAAAACTAATGTCATTATGAATAATTTATATAGAAGTCTACTTCTTTTTTAGTTACTTAAGGTTTGTTTTTATTTATTAGAAACAGAAAGGGAGGGAGAGAGAGAATGGGAGCACCAGGGCCTCTAGCCACTGCAAATGAACTCCAGACACATGTACCACCATGTGCATCTGGCTTACATGGGACCTGGAGATGTGAACCTGGTTTGTTAGCCTTTGTAGGCATGCGCCTTAACCACTAAGCAATCTTTCCAGCCCCTTTTTAGTTACTTTAAGATATAATTTAATGGGAGAGAGAAAGAGAGAGAGAGAGAGAGAGAGAGAATGGGAAAATCATCCTCCTGTGTGGGAAGAGCTTTACCCTGAAGACAGAGGTTGTTGCAGGTCAATGCCAGTGTCATGGATGGGTAAGCTTCCTGCCACCCATTGAATTATTGGCCAGGGAGGCAAGGACAGCTTCAGATGTTTTTCTGTCATTGACCCTTTCTCTTTGCCTTGGCCTGGAGTGGTTGGCTGAATGGAGGACAAGATATGACCTATACCTCTCATGGTTAATAAGATGACTTGCTCTCTGTTGAGTCTATCTGAAGCATCCATCTACATTGACATTCTCATATATATGACAGAAATGTCTCCATGTTATGTAAAGCCATTTTATCCTTTCAATCTTTATAAAACATTTTGGCATTTTTTAGTCTTTAATTTTGTATACTAAATCACAAAATATAGGATTGAAACATACATTATTGATCTGACAGAAGAGTAGGTATGATTTTTTTTTACTTTAGTTTATATGAACTTATATATTATATATTTTGCTGACAGTAATATAGAGTGAAGGGATGAGGAGAAATGGAAACAGGAATACAACTGGAGACAATGAAGTTAAGAAATTATGGATGGAATAGTAGTCATATGATGAAAAATTCAGGGGATAAAGCAGATATGTTTGAATTAGCTTTACCAAAGCTGTTTTCTTACAGAGTGCAATGTAACTGTTTTCTTCATATATAGCCATAGTTTTAGCAACACACTTGGCAAGGCTTTTGGAATTGAATGTGTGGTATGAATTTTGATGTTACTTGGTGCAGGAGTATCTGGGAATGTGCTAATATTGTAAAACTACTCTTATTGGCACAATGAGATGTCAGGGTGTCCCATGCATCATAGTTGCCTGTTTTTAAAATAATTGCATATATATATCAGTTAATATGTATGGATATAAATATTTAATTTGAGGGTTTATATTTTAATACATTTTCTCATTAATTTTCATAATAGGGTAATGAGTTTTATAATATCATCCGGGAATTGACAGGATTTTACAGAGAAAGTAACTGAGGTCCAGCCATCAGCAATCTTATTCAGTACCACACAATTGGAGAGGAATAGGATTTCCTATCCACTACCCACTCTCCCTCCTTACAGCAGTGTATGAAGACTTCTCCCTGAATGCCTAAATATCAGGCGGGGCCACCCACTAATGAGCAATAGTCTTTTCCTTCAGCTAGTTGTTTTTCTACATATTTTCAATAATACCAAATGTACCTTTAAAATCTTTTCTGTCATAGCTATTAAGTATTAGGTATGAACTAATCTTTTGACAGTTCAGTCACACCAGAGGTATGTCTCTGTCCATCTTACTTATCACAGAAAGTTTAGAATTATCCAAGGAACATGCAAGGACTGGCAAAAAGGTGCAAACTGTGATAGTATGTGTTCATGTTGTTTGCCCAGCCACAAGCTTTCCATGTCAAATTTGTCAAAACATCAAAAAGAGGAAAAGGAATATAGAGACTTCTAGGTGTTTATACTTTGTATCATTTTGAGAAATGGAAATGGTATCTAATAGAATAGAAAGCTATCTTAGTGCTAGATAATTTTGCTACTGGATATAAATGAAACCCTGCTTGATGACATGTTTAATGACAAGAAGGAATCACACTTGAGTGACCAAGGTTACCTAACTTTATTTAAATAATTTATATTATTTATTGACACAGGGTCTCATGTATCTGAAACTATAATACAGTCTCTACCTTCCAAGTGCTGGTATTATAAGTGTGTGTCATAATGCCTATATTTGCATTTTTAATTTTATTTACTTTTGCCATTCTAGTGATTGATAGGGCCTTGCATACACTCAGCAAGTATTCTGCCCCTGAGCTATGTGCCCAACCTAATCTACATTTTGGAAAGGCTACAAGCCTGCTCTGAAAGATTGTATATAGGAGAATTTTCACTAGTTCTATTGGAAAGTAAGTTCTCCTAATTTACTTCTGCAGATAGGCTCTCTGAGTATTGAAGAACACCCTCTGCATAGGTCAGAATGTGCCCAGTGCTTGGTGGAATGAATTGTGGTCTGTTGTCAGAAAAGATACCACAGTTATGGACAGGAAAGCTCTGATTTGCCAAGCCTCTGCAAAGGTTAGATAGAACCAGCTGTGGTAAAGATAGCATTTGATTTTGATATCTCCTAAATTCTGCAGTAAGCAAAACAGTATTCCTTTATAAAAGGAATTCTATGTAAAAAGATAGAGTTTAATTTGGTGTCCTTTGTTTTCGAGCCCATTCTGGCTTCTAGCAATCATGACTTTTCTTTAATTTCAAATATTACTTAGATATATCTGATTTTTTTTTCCAGTCTGAGAATAAAACTTTTTGGCCAAGAAAACTAGGATCAATTTAGAAATAAGTTGCCACCATCTGCTTCAAATATAAAGGCTATTCTTTCTTATCATCAGCATATCCTTTTCCCTTGAATATAATTTGAGCTCTCCAGACTGTATTTCATATCTTTAGCTCATTTAAACAGATTCTTGTCATTTCCTCTAAACTAATGTCTCAATACACAATGTACAATTAAAGGAGGGACTGGTGAAGGATAAGATGAAACAGATGGAGAATTTCCAAGGCCCTAGTTCTATTATACCCCCCCCCAAATTATCTGAGTATTATCTAGAAGAGAAATAGAGGATTTAACTGGTCAGGGATGTCAAGACTCAAGTCCAAGTGATCATATTAGATTGTCATGGGTCTGCTTATTTCATGGTATTAGCAAGAACATGTGGAATCTTAAAAATTTTCCATTACTCTTAAGAATAATGTACATCTGGTCATTTAACCTCTCAGCAATCATGACCAGATGTCATCATTTGAACTTTGTTATAAGATAATATTCAAAAGGGATATTCTACATTGTCCTATTATAGTAAAAATGAAAAACGTCCCCTGAGTGGCTTTGAATTTTCCTCTTGGAATGGGAGTTTTGTCTTGAACCGTTATCTTTGTACTTACTATGTTGCATTTATCCTGATAGGATCTCATCATTGAAATATGGTTTTGGTGTCTTATCTATATACTATTTATTGATTGGCATCTACTGAATGTTAAGCTCTGGGGACATAGCATTGAAAAGAGTGGATGAGGCCCTAACTTCACTGAAAGCGTTTTCCAGTAAGGGAAACTGTACAAAATAGTAAAACAAAAAGAGTAAAAGTACTATGATGGGTGCTGTAAAAATCATAAATATACTGACATGTTGTATTAGTTTCCCTGGGCCACTGTCACAAAATGTTACTATCAAGTGGCTCCAAGCAACAGATCTTTCATCTCATTGCCTGGATGTTTGAAACCAAAGAGCTAGCAGTGCCATGATCTTAGTTGGCCTCTGTCTAGCTTTAGGAGCTTGCTGGGTACCTCACTGTTCCTTGGCTTTAGATGGTCATTCTAGTCACATGTCTTTCGTGCCCATATGTCTCTTCACACATTTGGTGTTTGTTGTCTCTGCATGTATGTGATGGTTTTGGAGGGATGAATCTAATTTTTTTTATAAATCAACACCTACAGAAATTCTGAAGTTTAACATAATTTTAAAAGTTATGGTATAGAAACAGGCTCCTTTTTTGTTTGTAATTTTTTATGATAAATGCTATATATATTATATATCCTGCATAATCCACCCCACCTCTATCTTCTGTCTTCCTTACCCATACCTCCTCCACTGAACCTTGTCTTTTTTCCAATAAGTCCCTCTTCTATTTTGACATCATTTATTCTTCTCTTTCTCATCCTTCTCCTCTTCTTCCTTCTCTATCCTCCCCATTCTTCTCCCCCTCCTTCTTCTCCTCCTTCTTTATGCCCTTCTTCATCCTCAATGTCATGTTGATGGACCCTATATTATGCTAGTCTCGTGCATAATTTCTCTCTGAGGGCACCTCTTGTACTGGATTTGTGCTCAACATAACCCTGCTCATATTGCATGTTTCAAAAGCTTTAATGAAAAGAACAAAGTGGGAGTAATTAGATTACTTAATAGCAAACATATTACATAGTTGTTGAAATGTAGATTGACACCTTCCGAAGAACAGACACAAAGATCAGCAGGAAGGAAACCAGAGATAAACAGATAATTATGCCGAACTGATTCTCAGTAAAAGTAGAAAAACAAATCAAGGAAAATAACCTTTTCAACAGATGATCTTGAATCAATTGGATATACATAGACAAAAAAAACCTAACCTAATTATAGCTTATATAAAATTTAACTGTGTTGGGCTGGGAAGCTGGATCAGCTAATAAAGGCACTTGTTTACAAAGCTTGCTGGACCTGAGTTCATTTCCTCAGTACCCAAATAAAAACAGATGCACAAAGTGGTGCATGTGCCTGAAGTTCATTTATAGAGGCAAGAGTCCCTTGTTTATGCATATTCATTCTCTGTCTCTCCCTCTCCCAAGTAAATAAATAAAAATATAAAAACATTAAATTTAACTCAGAATAGGAACTTGAATATAAAATTTAAAACCACCCAGCTTGTATAAGAAAGTAAGACAAAACTTTAAGATGTAGAGCTAAACAAAATTTCTTAAACTTGATCCAAAAGTTCTACAAATAGAATGACTAATAAATTTGAGTTTATAGAAATTAAAAATTTGCTTATAAAGGACTCTGTTAGGAGAATGAAATGGCAAAGGGGACAATATATAAAGTACTTGCACACCCCATTATTTGTCAAGTAACAAATCCTGGAAAATGCAAAACAAAAAGTTCAACAGTCAAACAACAATCTAAGTAGAAAATAAGAAAAAGACATAGACCACTAAAGAAGATACGCTGATGGAAAGCAAGCACACAAGAAGATATTGAACATCCTTAACCTTCAAGAAAGACAAAACCCTAAGGAGATAATAGATACATCTGTCAAGCTTCCTAAACATAATAACATAACCCAACAAACAAAAACAATGATGAAATGGAGAGATGATCTATCTGCGTTACACAGCCATGGCAGGAGTTGTATGCCCAGTCATATGTTGCCAATAGGAATGTAAAATTGTCCAGCCACACTCTACATAATAATTGCCATGTTTTTTTTTTCTTTTTCTTTTTTTGTGAGGGTTTTCTTTTTTTCTATATCCCTAGTCATCAGGGAAATGCAGGTTAAAACTACATTGAGATTCCATCTCACTCCTGTCAGATTGGCTACCATCATGAAAACAAATGACCATAAATGCTGGCGAGGACATGGAAAAAGAGGAACCCTTCTACACTGTTGGTGAGAATGCAATCTGGTCCAGCCATTGTGGAAATCAATGTGGAGGTTCCTAAGATAGCTAAAAATAGATCTACCATATGACCCAGCTATAGTACTCCTAGGCATATATCCTAAGGACTCATTTCATTACCTTAGAGATACTTGCTCAACCATGTTTACTGCCACTCAATTCACAATAGCTGGGAAATGGAACCAGCCTAGATGTCCCTCAACTGGTGAGTGCATAATGAATATGTGGCACATTTATACAATAGGGTTTTACTCAGCAGTAAAAAAATGAAGTTATGAGTTTTTTTTTAAAGGTAGGGTCTCACTCTGGTCCAGGGTGACCTGGAATTAACTTTGTAGTCTCAGGATGGCCTCAAACTCACAGTGATCCTCCTACCTCTGCCTGCCAAATGCTGGGATTAAAGGTGTGTGCCACCACGCCTGGCTAGGGTTTTCTTTTTAATTAATTAATTTAATTTTGAAAGAAGTTCTTGCTATAGAGCCCTGCCTGGCTTGTACTCCCTATGTAGAACAAGATATGCTTTAACTTGTAGAGGTCTTTTTGCCTAAAGTGGTTTTACAGACATGTTCTACTGTGCATGGCTTGTCAGCGTTTTTAAACAGCAGCAACAACAACAACAAAACCACATAAATACTACATAATCCCACAGTTGTATGACTGAACACTTGTTCTTGAGGAATGAAAACTTACATTCACAAAGAAATATATACACAAATTTTTATAGCACCTCTATTCATAACATCTCCAAACTGAAAGTAACTCACATGCCCTTCAGTAAATGATAATTTTACAAACATCGATACATGTCACAGGATACTATTCATCAACAAAAGAGATGACTGCTACCTACAACAGTCTCATAAATCTTTAGGAAACATGTGAATCAAAAAAAGCAGATCCCAAAAAGTTATAAATATCCTGATCCATTTGTGTAACAATTTTGAAAAACTGAAATTACAGAAACACAGAATACATTAGTGGTTGCCAGAGATTAAAGAGTGGGTGGAAGTAAAAGGCAATTAGATGTGGCTATGAAAGGAGAACTTGAGGGATTTTCTGAATCTTTGCTGTGTCTATATCATATATGTTGTGATGAGATACTACAGTTCCTCAAGATATTTTCACTGATGGAAACTGACCTGAGTAAAGGGAACACAGAATCTCTCAGAGGCAGGCAAGCTCAGGGATTAGTTTAACCACTGGGACAATGCCCTTCTCCTAAACAATGGCTTAGCAATAATTTGGGAACATAGGAGCTGTACTCAGTTGCATGAATATACCTGCTCCACATAATGAATTAGGTAGGTTATCTTTCTCTTAGCTACCATCCTTTAAGTACCTATTTAAAGGAGGTGTACAGGAATGGTCATATAGATTTCAATAAATTCAATAAATGTAATATACCTCATTTAAAGACTTAAAGATAGGAATCACATGGTCATTGCAATAGATGCAGAAAAGGCCTTTGACAAAATACAACATCCCTTCATAATTCAAGCACTGGAGACACTAGGGATGCAATGTTCATATCTCAATATAATAAGGACTATATATACTAGACACAAGGCCCATATCATTCTAAATGGGGCAAAAACTTTAAGCAATCCCTTTAGGGTTGGGAGCAAGACAGGGGTACCCACTTTAATCACTCCTTTTTAACATAAAACTTGACATCTTAGCTCAAGCAATAAGGCTAGAAAATAGAAATAAAAGAGACACAAATCAGAAAGAAAGAAGTCAAACTAGGTTTATTTGTAGATGACATGATTTTATACATAAGTAATAAAAAAGACTTCAAAAAACTCTAGATGTGATAAATTCTTCTGGCAAAGTGGCAGGTTATAAAATTTCACAAGAGTCAGTAGCCTTCATAAATATCAATGACAAAAATATGGAGAAAGAAATCAGGGAAGTAGTCCCATTTATAATAGCCACAAAATTTAAATATCTTAGAATATTCCTAACCACAGAAGTAAAACACCTTACAATGAAAACATAAAAACACTGAAAAAGAAATAAGAAGATAGAAAGAGCACCCATGCTCATGGATCAGTAGAATTAATATTGTGAAAATGGACACACTACAGAAATCAATATACAGATTCAATGCAATTCCAATCAAAATTTCAGCAGCATTCTTCACTTACGAAAAATAGTCTCGCTGGGCATGGTGGTGCATGCCTTTAATCCCAGCATTTGGGAGGCTACCTCAAAAAAACATAAAAGCAAAAATAAAAAAAGAAAGAAAAAGAAAAATAGTCTCAAAATTCATATGAAAGCACAAAAGGCCTCAGCCAAAAATATTCTTAGCAGAAGGGATACCTCTGGTGATATCACCATACCCGATTTCAAGATATATCACAAAAAAACCATAAGAATAAAAACAGCATTGTACTCGCATAAAACAGATACATAAATTAATGGAATAGGATAGAAGATCCAGGTATAAATTTCTTTTTTTTTCTCCTGGCTTTTTAAGGTAGGGTCTCGCTCTAGCCCAGGCTGACCTGGAATTCACTATGTAGTCACAAGGTAGCCTCAAACTCATGGTGATTCTTCTACCTCTGCCTCCCAAATGCTGGGATTAAAGGCGTGTGCCACCACACCCAGCCCAGGTATAAATTCTTGTAACTAGAGCTACCTGATCTTTGACAAAGAGGTCAAACACACACAATGAAGTAAGAACAACATTTTCAACAAATGATGCTGGGGAAACTGGATAGGCACATGTAGAAGAATGAACCTGGACCCTCTTCTCTCAACGTTCACAATGGATCAAAGACCTCAATATTAAACTGAAACTCTAAAACATGTAGAAGAAAAACTAGGGAGAACACTCCAACACAGACAACCTACAGAATGGGAGAAAACCTTTGCAAGCTACATATCCAACAGAGGTTTAATATCTAGAATTTACAAAGAACTCAAAAAACTAAGCAATAAAGTGAAGTGACCCACTAAAAAATAGGGCAGGGAATTGGACCAAGAGATCTCAAAGGAAGGAATTCAATGGGCCAATAAACACTAAGGAGTTGTTGAACAGCTTTAGCAATCAGGGAAATGCAAGTTAGAATGACTTTGAGATTCCATCTCGTTCCAGTCAAAATTGTGATCATCCAAAAATCAAATGACAAAAAAATGCTGATGGGGATGTAATGAAAGAGGAACCCTTATTCTTAACTGCTGGTGGGAGTGAAAACTTATACAACCACTATGGAAAGCTGAAAATAGACCTAATTTTGATCCAACTATACCCCTGGGCATAATACACTCTAAAGACTACTCCTGTTTACACAGATACTTGCTCAGCCATGTTTACTGCTGCTCTATTCACAATATCTAGGAACTGGAATCAACCCAGATGATCATCAATGAATGAATGATTAATGGAATTCCACTTAGTGGTAAGGAAAAAAATGACATAATGAAATTTGTAGGAAAATGGATGGGCCTGGAAAAAATTTATACTAAGTCAGGCTGGAGAGATGGCTTAGTGGTTAAGCGCTTGCCTGTGAAGCCTAAAGACCCCGGTTTGAGGCTTGATTCCCCAGGACCCATGTTAGCTAGATGCAAAAGGGGGTGCACATGTCTGGAGTTCATTTGCAGTGGCTGGAGGCCCTAGCACACCCATTCTCTCTCTCTCTCTCTCTCTCTCTCTCTGCCTCTTATTCTCTCTGTCTGTCACTCTCAAATAAATAAATAAAGGTAAACAAAAACATTTTTTAAAAAAAGCGACAGGGCTGGAGAGATGGCGTAGCGGTTAAGCGCTTGCCTGTGAAGCCTAAGGACCCAGGTTCGAGGCTCGGTTCCCCAGGTCCCACGTTAGCCAGATGCACAAGGGAGCGCACACATCTGGAGTTCGTTTGCAGAGGCTGGAAGCCCTGGCGCGCCCATTCTCTCTCTCTCCCTCTTTCTGTCTTTCTCTCTGTGTTTGTCGCTCTCAAATAAATAAATTTAAAAAAAAATTAAAAAAAATATATACTAAGTGGGGTCACACAAGCACAGAAAAGCAAATGCCACATTTTATTCCTAATGTGTAGTTCCTAACTTGGAATAGCTTAAGTCTTGGGTAAGTTGTGGCAAGCATCTATTAGCAGGGAATTAGAATAAATCTAGGAGAAAGTAGAAATTGGGAGGGAGGAGATGAGGCAATACTTAATCGGCAACTCAAGATACAGGACACAGGGGTAGAAGGATATACTCAAAACTAACACAACACAAAACAGTACTACAGAAGCCTTCCTTCTGGACAGCAAACTAAAAGTTGTAACCCTTAATAAGAGGGAGGGGGATCATTCTGTCATAAGGGTCCTGGACATGCTAGAAAAATTCTAATCTTAAAACCATGGGTTCTGGCTCATAATTCCCAGTGTCAGAACTAGATTATATCCCACAGTGTACTGTTGCTTGGGGGAATCTATTAAGTTGCTAAAATAATGCAGGCTATTGCCAAAGCATTTACCAAGATCCTCTGGCAGAAGACACCACGTTCACAGACACAGGAAATGGAGAAATCACACTGGAATTTAGATGGAAGTAATCTCTCTGCTGAGTAACCCTCATAGTGCTGGAAAGAGCTATGCAAGCTGTTGGGGGATAATGGCCACCAACAGTGTGAATAAGCAGGGTATCTCACAGTCCACAAAGTAAACCAGCTGCACAAGATGGGACCAGCAAACTATTTGTGTATACAGTATTACACACCTGTGCAATAATGGCAAATAGCCTATGTGGGAAATCAACAGCTGTCTGATTGGATAAAAGGCCCACTCAGTGGGAGAGAACTCATAGATGGTACTAAGAACCAAGTTAGAATCCTATGGATATGATGGTAATAGTGTCTAGGGAGAAGCTCCTACTAGTTTTGGCCAAGAAGTATGGCTACACCCATTAAAATGTCTCTTAACTAACTATGCTTACACCTTTTCATCATTGCTGCTCTCACTTTATCACTTTTTGTTGAATTTTTTTTTAAATGGCAGCAAAAACTGGCGAGAACTAAGTCCATCAATATGAGGAGAAAAGATATCAGACTGCCTCTAGTACACTGGTCAGGGCACAGGAGACATTGCAGAGGAAGTAAAATTTAAACACGAGTGCTGCTGTCTCTGCTATCCTGACAACCTGCTCTAGGGAGAGATGGTCATAGACACTGAGGACACTCAAAACTCATCAAAGCAGAAATCCACAAGTTTAAGAGAGCTAGCTCATCACTAAAGTAGACTAATAACACACCTGCCAAGACTCAGGGAACATTGAGGAAGAAAGAGTTAAAAGATTCTAAGAGCCACAGAGTGGAAAGGAATATCTTGAGGCATTGTCCCCACCCTCACAGAGACTGGCTGGTGCATTTATAACTCCATGGTGAGTACCAACAACTACACTAAGGAAGACCCTCATTGGAATGGGAGGAGATAAGAGGGAATATAAGAAGCTAACACAAGGTGAATGGGACCAACATGCTATTTGTTTATACAGTAAAATTCATAATTAATAAAAAAGTAACATGGCATTAAGGCCTTCCATCTTCTCACCCTTAATAACTGGTCCCCTCCTTTATTTACCAGTAAGAGTTCTTGTGCAGACTAATAAACCAACCTGCCTAACCTATGATGAATATACTGAAACAATTCAAATGACTTTTAGAATTAATGGGAAAGGTAAAGAGTAAGCTTAGAAACCCAGCAAGAAAGCCAGAAAGTTTGGTGGCCGGACATATCTTTTATGTCTTTATAGAAGGGCAGTTCAGTCCAGATGGAGATTCAGGCTTAAGAGTCACCAGCAACAAGTGCTAGAAACCAAAGTTATGGCTGCCCTATGTTTGTCAGAGGCAGGAAAGCCTCCCGGCCTGTGCTTATAGTCAGTAAATATCAACACTGACACAGGATGGGGAGGAGCAATCTGTAAGACATTGAGAAGTGTCAGGTAACTGAGGCAATGATGATAGCATCATGGAAGGTTTTAAGCATCTGTCTCTGTCCAGTCCTGATGATCAGCTAGTGAAATGAGGCAGGGAACAGGTGACTTGATTTGGCAGAGGGCAAGGTATTTGTGACATTGCTTAGATGGGCTTCAGTGATACAGCATGAGGCAAATCCAGATTGTACCTTTAAAGCTGAAAAAAGTTGGGGAGGGGACATTCAGTATTTCTTGAAATTTGGCTGAGAGATAGGGAAAGACAAGGGCATAGTGCCTTCAGTGTAAATAAGAATTTAAGCATTTTCTTCTTCCTCCTTTCTTTCATCTTCTTTTTCTCACCTTTTTTTTTTTTTTTGGTTTGTTTTTATTGCTTTTGAGAGACTTGAGCTTCTGAGGCAGACAGGAGAGCTAATTGATGGCTTCTGGTTCATGAGAGGATGGTAGCACATAGGCATGAGAGGAGTTAACCATGTTTCCTCCCATTGAAATCCTAATAGGCAACTTATTCCTGGCTGCATATAAAAAAGTCAATGCATCCTAAATAGAGAGAAGATAGTTTACCTGTCATATTACAAGGAAGTCTGAACATAGGTATTTCCAGGCCTTGGGGACACATGTTCCTTTGATGTTTTGCTCTTTTGTGTATATGTGTGTGCACGTGGATGTGTGTGTGTTGAGACAGGGTCTCATGTAGCCTGAGATGATTTCATCTTGCTATATATCCCAGGCTGACCTTGAGCACCCGATCCTCTTGTCTCCTACCTCTGTCTCCTGGGTGCTGGGATTACAGGTGTGTGCTATAACACGTGGCTTGATCTTCCTACTTTTTGTTTCAGTACATGTTTCAGGATGCCTGCTTATAGTACAACTATCTCAGATTAATTCCAAGCAAGAGAAAAAGAGGAGAGAGAAAAAGCGTAGGTCTCCTAGCTTAGTTGGCCTCCCTCATAGCCCTTTCCTGAAACTCCACCTAAAGATTTCTACTTGGACTTCCGGTTAAGATGGCGGCATAGGTACCATGCTAAAGCAGCCTGGGGGGAAAAAGACCAAAAAAAAACTCAGCAAAATGCACACAAAATACTAAAAAGTGAGGTGTATAGGAAATTGAAATGGCAGTGGAGAAGTAGAAGAGATCTAGAGCATCCAGAGCCTGCATAGGCCGGCAAAAGCGGCCCCGGCAGGTCTGCCAACTGCAGCGGTGGCAGCGCACTAGAAAGCCGCCAGGCTCAGCTCGAGCCACAGGAAAAGCCAGGTGTGGGCGCTTCCCCTCACACCACGCTCTCCGCAACTCGGGAAACGTGAGGGGAGAGCGGCAGCGAGCAGCGGAGGAGCAGACCGCGAGGTAGAAGCACACATGGAGCAGCGAGAGAACCAGAGCAGCCTCGGCTCCCTCCCCTCCCCCACCGCCTGAGCCCAGCTCCAGCGAACAGAGCAGCAGTCCTTGGACCCAGCCACACCAACTTGAGCCAACAGCAGGACCCAAGCAGGAGCAGAGTCTGGCAGCAACATCAGCGGCTCTGGCATCGGCAACAGCGGCCCCAGCAGCAGCGGATCCAATAGCGGCAGCTTCAGCGGCAGCAGCAGTGGATCCAGCAGTGGCAGCTTCAGAGGCAGCAGCGGTGGATCCAGCTGCAGCACCTTCAGCAGCAGTGGTGACAGACCCAGTAGCGGCAGCTTCAGGAGCAGCAGTAGTGGTTCCAGCAGCGGGGCTGCCGACCTGTAGGGTCATAGTTTCCAGGCTTGGTTTGCCCTGCAGGAAAAGCCAGTGCCCAGCTCCAGAAATCAGAACAGCAGCCCAACGACCCAGCCAGCAACTTGACTGAGACCAAAATCATCCAAAAAGGTAACTGGGATTGCACCAGGGAAGGGTCTCACTTGGTCACAAGCTGACTTGGATCCCTCAACAGACCAGAAATCTTAACCTCTATGTTGATAGAGGATCTGGTCGTTATAATAACTACTCTTGCATAAATATTCAGTGCTGTTTTTGATTGAATGTGTACAGTGTTTAGTTAAATTTTAGAATCTACCTGTATTTTATTCCACTCAGCCTACTTGAATATCCCATAACAGGGAAACTTAACTCCTAGGAACACCTTTGGAGGTACTCTGAGAGTCTTAAGAGCCACACCTAACACCTTAAGCTCCTACCCTGAAGATATATAACATCAAATCAATTGATACAGCTAAGAATACCCAGCTAGCTAGAAAATCCAAGCATTAACTTAATCCAAGATGGAAAAATAGATACATTGTAACACAAGAAACACTAAAAAGCAAGACAATATAAATCCACCTAAAAGTATTAATGCATCAGAAATGACCTCCAGTGAGAACGAGTTAGAGGAAATGCCTGAGAAAGACTTCAAAAGAATGATTGTAAATATGTTCAAAGAAGTCAAAGAACAAATCAAAGGAATCAAAGAAGAAATCAAAGAAAAAATCAAAGAAGATGCAGGACACGAATTTAATGAAATAAAGAAGGCAATACAAGACATAAATAAGGAAATAGAAATAATAAAGAAAAACCAGTCAGAATTAGCAATGAAGAACACAGTTAATGAAATAAAAAACTCTGTAGAAAATCTCACCAGTAGAATGGATGAAGGAGAGGATAGAATATCTAAGCTAGAAGACCAGGTGGCAGATCTAATACAGTCCAACAAAGAGAAAGATTTCTACTTTATTTGTTGGATTTATTTATTTCTTGGCGATTCCTAGCTTTGAAGGAGGCAAGTAAATACAACCTCTAAACTTTTACTTCTATGAAAGTATCATTCTATAGTAAAGAAGAAAAGGAAAAATAGACATAAGATTTTGTCTCAGGAGGAAAGACAGTTCTGGTACTTGTGAGGCAATGCATTTTTTTATGCAAGCAAAAGAAACTGAATTAGTAAACATCAAGTAGATTTTGAATATTACTGGGTTTCTGTGACAAGGTCACCAGAGAAAGGGAGAGTCCACAGAGACTTTGAGAAGAATGGTGTGTGATTAATAGTGTTATGAGAAATTGAGAATGGAGGCCTACTAATGTATAAACTACTGGGGAGCTGTGCTGAGGCCTAGTATGAAACTGAACAGCAATAGGATTTTGTGTAGCAGTGGGCAGCAATCCAGATATTGGAAACGGGTTAAATTCACTTAAGATTGTGTATCCTGAGGGTAGGGGTGGTACAGAGCTAGAGAAAGCAAGAGGGAGAGAAGCTGTTTTTGGCAGAATGAGGAAGGCCTGCAGGAGGTATGGGATTTTTATGCAGACCTTGCAATGCAGGCCAGAGTCTGTGGGAGGAGAGGGAATATACAGCAAAAGAATGTCAAAGAGACAGAACCAGATGTGGGAACAGATAAGGCTTATTGGGAGACTTAATGACCCAATTTGCCTGAGCATGAGGCTAATGCAAGGCCCTAATGGAAGGGTATGTTCAAAGGGTACAGCTGATAGAGACTGGATAAGCGCCAGTTCCTTGGCTTTGATTCCGAGCCATGTTTCCCAGATGACGAGGATGCATTGATGGTTGTTGTAAAGGAAAGTGATTTAAGATTAGTATGGAGGGAGTTTGTTATAAGGATGAAAGGGACAGTGACCAGAGTCAGGAAAACTGGTTTAGGAGGCTGGCAGAACCATAGTCAGGGAATCAAGGAGAAGAGAGGAAATGACTGTATTGCAGTCAGGTTTGCATTGCTGGTAGAAATCACCTGACCAAGAGCAGATTGTGGGAAAAAAAAGAGGTTTATTTTGGCTTACAGGCTTGAGGGGGAAGCTCCATGATGACAGGGAAAATGATGACATGAGTAGAGGGTGGACTTCACCCCCTGGCCAACATCAGAATGACAACAGGAACAGGAGAGTGTGCCAAACACTAGCAAGGGGGAGCTGGCTATAACACCCATAAGTCTACTCCCAACAATACGCTGCCTCTAGGAGGCATTAATTCTCAAATCTCCATTAGCTGCAAACCTAACATTCACAACACCTAAATTTATAGTTGACTCCTGAATCAAACCACCACATTCTACCCCTGACTCCCATAAACTGATAGCCATATGTGATGTAAAATGTAATACATTCATCCATCTTTAAAAATCCCCATATTTTTTCAATCCTAATGTTCAAACATCTCCATAATCCAAGATCTTTTAACTGAGCTATAATACAAATAAATAAATAAATCCCCCCCGCCCCCTCAAGACCCATAATGGCACAGAAGAAACATTCATACTGCAAAAGATGGCACTGGGTATAGCAAAGAAATATTCAGCCAATACAAGATTTAAAACAATAAGGGCAAACCTCAAACTTTGTAGCTTCAAGTCCAGCAACTCTAGTCAGTGACATATCTCCACGTCTGATAATTCTAACCAGCAACAAGTCTCTGGAGTTCCACTTCTGCCCCTCTAGTTAGGCTACTCACGGTCCTGGAAAACTTTATTGGGCCCTTAGCAGCCATCTCATGGTCCTGGCATCTCCACTGCAATCCACCATTGAGCCTCCATTGGTTGTCCATGCAGGCATTCAGCAAACCTGCTTCACACTGCCCATGGTCATTTCCCAAACACAGGACCGTGTTGCAAACTCAATGACTCTCTCTTTCCTGCATTTCTTTTACCCCACAATACCAGGTGAGGTGCCAATTTGTTAATCCGGGGGGGGGGGGGGCAGGGAATTAAACAGACTTTGAAGAAGAGGTCATTCCTTGATAACTCAGGCCCCTTCAAAAGAGTCTACATTCTTCCTGCTGCCCTAGTGCTGGTCAGCTGACCCAATCTCAATAGTTGTTATGTCTTAAACAATTTGCAGGTGAATGGGCAGCAGTTTAGCCCAAAGATTTCTTTTTTTCAGTACCATATCCCTCTGCTCACACCAATTCATTTCTATTTCAAAGCAACCCTGCACAACTAACTCAGAACACAGGCATAACAGCAAGCTTTTCACACAAACTGCCTCTAGCCCAGTCCAAGCAAAGCTTTTTCTCATCTTTATAATGCAAACCTCACAGTCCATTCTTCTTAATGCATTCCATCTTTCAACTCTGACCAGAATAGTCCATCAAACTGTACTTACAGCATCGCAAGACATGTTTTAGGTGAAGGCTTCAAATCCTTCCACATTCCTCTTGAAAATCAGCTCCAAAAGGCCAAAGCCACACAGTCAGGTGTCTAGCAGCAATCCCACTCCACGGTACCACTTTACTGTTGCAGTGTTTGTAGAAATCATCTGACCAAGAGCAGCTGTGGGAACAAAAGAGGTTTATTTTGGCTTACAGACTTGAGGGAGAAGTTCCATGATGGCAGGTAAAACGATGGCATGAGCAGAGGGTGGACATCAATCACCCCCTGGCCAACATCAGGTGGAAAACAGGGACAGGAGAGTGTGCCAAACACTAGCAAGGGGGAGCTGGCTATAACAGCCAAAAGCCTGCCCCCAACAATACACTGCCTCCAGGAGGCATTAATTCCCAAATCTCCATTAGCTGAAAACCTAGCATTCAGAACACCTAAGTTTATGGGGCACACCTGAATCCAACTGCCACAGACTATGTACATACAGAAAGTCATTTTCTTCACTGCGCTCCAAACAATTTTCATGCTATAGACTTCCACTCCGAGGTTCATATCTCCTAAGTGTTTGTTTTACCCTGTTCCCTTCCCACCTCCATCCTTTCCCTCCCTCTCTTACCTCAATCTCTCTCTCTTTCTCTCTCTGAGTGTGCATGCGCACATGTGAGTGCCTCTCTATTTTGTAGGGAGCCAATGCAAATGCCATTACAAGATGGCACTGGCTTCCTGCCAGTCTTGAGGTAATCAATTCCTTATTTAGGCAGTGCCTTGGCGCCAACTGTTGCGCCCCTCCCGCCAGCAGGAAGAACGACAACAACAGGATTCTTCTCAAGCACACTTTATTGGGAGCTCCAAACTGAAAGAGAGAAGGACCCTGACCCTATGGAGCGCCAAGCTTATATACTTATGGTCATGTGATTGTATAGCGTCGTCTGATTGGCTTAAGTCTCATCAGATGATTTTGCATCACCCAATCGGGATGGGTGAGCAACCATATTAGAATAACATCATGTGCTCATGCGCAGACAATTAGGATACAAAAGCAGTAAACAAGCTGACATGGCAAAGCCTGACGAAGCCAGCATGGCTTCCCACAGCCAACCTCACTTGAGGTTGCGCATGCGCTTGATGCACCTTGTCCCGAGCCTATCCCGTGGCTCCAGTGGGCAGGTGAGCCTGTGGCAGCCAACCAACAGGTGCCCCATAGTATTCTGCCCTATAAAAGCAGCTACACTCCTGCGCCCCTCGCCCCTCGCCATCAGCTTTACTGTTAACCAAGAGGCTCTCCAATAAAGTGTGATCAAGAAGGATCTTCGTTTGCTGGTCGTTCTTCTCCTGAAGGACAGGGGGCTCGCCCCAAAGTGGTGCCGAAATCCCGGGACGCCAGGTGCTTTGTGGTCACCAGGCGAGGGGCCGAAGAGGATCCAGAACTTGACACACAGAGAGGAAGACGTCGGTAAGTCATCCCCAGTCATAATGCTTTTTCACTTAGATCCCTACCTGATCCTTGTTATTTTCATTCCTGTGTGGTTTATTGTCCTTGTCGTTTGCTGTGAGTGCAACATGGGCAATTCTCAGGGTGCGAGTTTTGTGACTGTTGACTTTGTCCAGCCGATAAAGGAATTGCTTAAGCAGAGGGACATTAGGGTCTCCTCTGCAACAATTAAAAAGATTGTTAAAGACCTAGATACGATCGCGCCCCGGTTTGCAGTCTCGGGGGACCTTTCTCTCCCTACTTGGGAGAAATTAGGTAGAAATTGGAGGCAGCAAAACAAGAGAACAGAATTGGTAAGGGTACACTGCCGTTTTGGCGGCTGATTCACTCTTGCTTAAGTAAAGAAAACCACATGGAACTTATTAGAAGGGGACGGGAAGTTCTCGCAAGGCATCAGGATAGTCTTTCTGAGTCAGATTCAAATGGGGAGTCAAAAACTAGGCCTAGAAAAAGAAAAAAAATAAAAAAGAAGGGATTAAACAAAGAAAAAGGTTTACAAGATGAGCTCAGAAAAACAGGTGAAATCTATAATTGCCCCCCCCCCCCCAGGGGGAAAAAGGAGCCTTTAACAGGCTCTATCCTCCCATTGAGGAGCTTACACATTTAAATGTACTTGACACAGATGAGGAGGCTAGCTCCGATTCTGCAGAGGAGGAAGAAGAAGAATTATTTAAAGGGGAAGAGGAAGGACTAAAGGAGGCCACCACCTGTTATAAAAGGGAGCAGACAAAGGGGCCTAAAGGCCAAGGGTGTGGTCCTTTACAGTCAATAGAGCCTTCCGCACCCCCACCCTATAACTCCCCTGGGGACACATGCTGCTTCATTAAAACAAAAACCTGGTCGCGGCTGGCCTCCGCTTTTCCCGTTTTTGAGGACCCAGTAACTCAACAAAGGAGACATGAACCAGTTCCCTATAAACAACTGAAGGATTTGGTTCAGGCTGTCAAGGATTTTGTACCAGGTGCAGATTATTCCGTTGCGCTGATGACTGGAGCATTCTCATGTGCGCTTTCCCAAATGTCATAGATAATCATTATCCAAAGAGCCCTATTTTGTCCTTTGTTGAAAATAATCTGGTTTACTTTCCTAAAATCACTGTTCAAGAGCCTATTACATCAGCCCCTGCCATCTTTACTGATGGTTCAAAGTCTGGTCGTGGGGCCTACTTGGTACAGGGCTTGGAGCCTATAGTAAAAATGTTTAGACCCGATTCCCCTCAAATTGTTGAATGCCTAATTGTTTTGGAGGTCTTTTGGACATTCTTTACTTCTTTTAACTTGTTCACGGATTCCCTATATGTAGCTAATGCGGTTGCTGGCCTAGAGATTGCCGCTTCGGTTCGCTCTGCTAGTCTAGTATCTAATATTCTTTTACAACTTCAGTCTTTAATTTTACAGCGAACTTGCCCTTTCTATGTAACTCATATTCGGGCACATTCACTACTGCCTGGCCCCTTATCACAGGCTAATGACCTCGTGAACCGGGCCACTAGGCTCGCCATGATTTCTCTGGAAGATACAAAAGCTTCAGCTACTGAATTCCATAGACTATATCATGCTCCTGCAAACACCTTGAGAAAGAAATTTTCTATTTCTAGAAATGAAGCACGAGACATTGTAAAATCTTGTCAGTCTTGTGTCACCTTTCTACCCTCCCCACATGTGGGTGTTAACTCCCGGGGCCTACGTCCTGGAGACCTTTGGCAAATGGATGTAACACATCTTCCAGAGTTTGGGAAAGTAAAATACCTACATGTCTCAGTGGACACGTGCTCAGGTATTATTTTTGCCTCTCCATTGGCAGGTGAAAAGGTCTCTCATGTCAAAACTCACTGCCTAGAGGCCTGGGCTGCTTGGGGAAAGCCACACCCCCTAAAAACTGATAATGGCCCAGCGTACTCATCTGGTGGCTTTCGAGCCTTCTGTGCCCAAATGCAGGTTGCTCATACCACTGGCCTTCCACAACCCACAAGGTCAAGGTATAGTAGAAAGAGCCAATAAAAGTCTAAAAGCTCTTTTATTTAAACAAAAAGGGGGTATAGCGGAAAATGAAACTCCCAAGGAAAGAGTGTCTTTAGCTCTCTTTACCCTTAATTTTTTAATCTTGGATAATAATAATAAATCTGCAGCTGACAGGCACAGTCAACATGTGATTCAATCATCCAGTGAGATGGTGATGTGGAAGGATGTCTTAGATAATAAATGGAAAGGACCGGATCTTGTTGTAATAAGATCCAGGGGAGATGTTTGTGTTTTTCCACAGGAACAGGATTCCCCTCATTGGGTTCCAGCCCGGCTGGTGAGGACAGTCAAGCGATCTCCGGAGGAGGGTCCAGAAGACAGTAAGGTCCATCAGGGCGGAGATGATAAAGGTCTTATGGACAATCTTCCTCCTGTGCCTGGAATCCATTAAAGGAGAGCCACGTTGGGGTATTCTGTCAACCTTTCCCAAACCTATGCTGGTGCTCCATTCTGCCACGGTCTTCCCTCGCTTCTTTACAACTCCATTTTCAAAGTGGATTTTATGTGGAACAAATGGCAGCTGCACGGACTTTACACCCTTTGTACTGTTACAAGGAGGACTTGTAGCTTGCAATAATGTGCCCGGGACCCTCCATATGGAGAATCAAGTGGAAGAGGGTGTTAATGACATTGGATATGGCTGTGGGAGGAATACTTCCTTTGCCCCTGCACTGGCGTGTGTTCATCCACCGTTTCTGTTCGTTCTTAGTAACTTCTCTTTCAGTAATTGTACCAATGCTTCCTGTTACTTGTCTCAATGCTGGAATGCCAAGGTATTCAAGAATGCTATGGTCCTTAGGGTGCCCCGGTGGGTCCCCGTGCCTGTAGAGGCCCCCAGCACGCTATCGCTATTCAGACAAAAAAGAGATTTTGGTATCACGGCAGCGGTGATAGCGGCTGTGGCCGCAATAGCAGCTGCTGCCACAGCAGCCGGTGTGGCCATGGCCACTTCGGTACAGACTGCTGAAACTTTGAATAGTTTGGCCTCCTCCACTACCGTGGCCCTGGAGACTCAGACAGCCCCAAATTCCCATCTAAAGAGTGTTCTCTTATTTTAAGGAATGGATAGGAGTGGGAATGTTCCTGGTGTGCTGCCTGGGAGGATGCGTACTTTGCCTCTGGTTGGTTTGCCACTTGCGAGCCCAGACCAGGAGGGACAAGATGGTCATTTCTCAAGCGCTCGCTGCCTTGGAAAGTGGTTCCTCCCCCCAAATTTGGCTGTCAGCTTTAAAAGACAAATAGCTCCCCTGGCCCTTGCACCCTCAGGGTCTCAGAGTACCCATTGCACAAGGATGGGCAGGGATCTGGTAGCTTTCGTTTGACCGCCGCCTTTGCACTCTCAGGGGATCTGTCCCATTGCACTGAGGAAGGGGAGGTTGAACTTCTTCCCTTGATCGGTCAACACATCATGAGGTGCGGACCTGATCGGGAAGGTGGCTATTTTTTCCTGAGCTATGCCATTAAAAGATGGCACTGGCTTCCTGCCAGTCTTGAGGTAATCAATTCCTTATTTAGGCAGCGCCTTGGCGCCAACCTCACTTGAGGTTGCGCATGCGCTTGACGCACCTTGTCCCGAGCCTATCCCATGGCTCCGGTGGGCGGGTGAGCCTGTGGCAGCCAACCAACAGGTGCCCCATAGTATTCTGCCCTATAAAAGTAGCTACACTCCTGCGCCCCTCGCCCCTCGCCATCAGCTTTCCTGTTAACCAAGAGGCTCTCCAATAAAGTGTGATCAAGAAGGATCTTCGTTTGCTGGTCGTTCTTCTCCTGCTGGTCAGGGGGTTCGCCGCACTATTTAATAGCTATTTCAATAAATATTTATTGGGTATATACTATTTACATACATATGTCCTGGACATTGTATAAGGCATTGAACTATTTAGAGAAGAGAACTTTATTCTCCCAAGAAACTAAAACAAATAAGGGAACCTAGAGGAGCTCAACAAAGAGCCATGTAAAAGTATGCGCTAGTCCTCAGGTACACCAAACACAATTGACTTATTGTACCAGAGAAGGTGATACCTGAACACTGCATGGAAAACTGGCAAGGAGCAGGGGAAGGCGATGCAGACTTGAGGCAGGGGAGAGAGCCAGGTTCCTCGGGAGCTCCAGCGAGTTTGAGGAACTAAATGATGTTACTTGCAGGAGTGAGGGATCTCTAGACTGGATGAATTAGAGTTTAGAATTTATTTCAGATATGTTGGACGTTTATGGAAAGATTTAACACAGAAGAATAGCACATTATTTTTAGTCTGCAAAAACTAAAGATTTAGAGACTTTGGCTCTGGGGTCAGATTGAGTTTATGATTCATGACTTTGTGAACTTGGGCAAGTTACCTTAAGCCCTAGTTTCTTCTCTTAAAGCTAATACTACCTTCTTCGTAGGCATTGTTTTAATTTTGTAAGAATTAAATGTATCATTTGTGACATTCTTAGCATGATTATTGGCACAGATAATTCCCTCCAAAACCAGCTATAACTAGTGTTCATATTATCTCAGCCATAGCAATTCCTATGCTATAAACCTTCATTTTGCTCTGCAAGAGTTTGGAGGAAGAAGCCAGAGGGAGGGAGACCAGTGAGGAGAAATCTGGGGTAACCTAGAGAAGGGTATTCTATTTTCTCTTCAGTTCCCAGCTGCCATTCAGCTGGAATTTAAAAAAAAAAAAAAGGAAAGAAAGTTCGTGGAATAAATGAAAAGGCAGCCTGAGTGGCCTTTCAAGATTAACTGGCTGAAAGAAATTAGGGAGTGAGGGAGGTGGGGAGTGAGTGAGTGAGTGAAAGATCCCCTCCAGGCTTCCAGCCTGGGTGACTCACAAATTTCTGGTACCATTCCGAGGAAACCTTTTTGCTCTCCAGGCTCTTTCTCAGGCCCCTGCTCTGAGAGCTGACATGCAGGTTGGTTGGCTGCCTTTCCAATTTCATCTGCTTTCTCAGTGACGGCTGTACACTTGGCTGCTTTGTTTGCTTCCAGGACACCTTGTCCTAATCACAGAGAAGGGATGTTTGAATTTAGAATCTTAAAAGCCTCACAACCAGGATTAAGTAATATGTTCCTTGTTTCTTGGCTGCT
Source organism: Jaculus jaculus (assembly GCF_020740685.1). Classification (NCBI taxonomy): domain Eukaryota; kingdom Metazoa; phylum Chordata; class Mammalia; order Rodentia; family Dipodidae; genus Jaculus; species Jaculus jaculus. The sequence continues at coordinate 31,048,256 of NC_059108.1, forward strand.
TTTTTTCCCTTTCTGGATCGTGGAGATGGCTCAAGATAAACTTCACCATGTGCTCCGCTGCTCAGGGGCATTAATAGCATCCTCCACTTCCACAATTCATATTGTGTGTGGCACAGATATCCTTCATGCTTTATCAGTATTACATAATTATTATCTTCTTTTATTATATTATATTCTTATAATTATATTATATTATAATATATAATATAATGTATATAATATATAATATATAATTATTATCTGTCTAAAATACAGAATTACCTATACATTATCTTTTATGTTCTGTGTTATTAAAACAAGACAAAAAAACTTAGCTCAGTTTTTGGCTTTTCTATTCCTTCAAAGTATCACTTCTACTGTTACTCTGGAGACAAACGCAGAAATCTGGAAGCCTGGTCCATGAACTTGTTCAAATCAGTTGGTCTGTCCCCAGGGCCTCCTTTTAGAAACCAAGGTAATAAGTGAGGCTGAAGGCACATTTCTCTGGTTTTCTCTTTCCTTCTTTTTGTTTGAGTTTGAGTATTCTAATTGACAAGAATGTCCTGGAATTAAGAACAGGGGCTTTGAGGTTATCTCAGGGCTAGGTTACCTAGGCTGAAGGCTCTGGCAATGTTAGTACAATTGTTTGAAGAGAGAACTTTGTGTTTTTTAAAAAATATTTTATTTTTATTTATTTATTTATTTGAGAGACAGAGATATACAGAAATAGGCAGGTAGAGACAGAGAGAATGGGCATGCCAGCGCTTCCAGCCACTACAAACGAACTCCAGATGGTGCGCGCCCTTGTGCATCTGGCTAATGTGGGTCCTGGGGAATGAATCAGGGTCCTTAGGCTTTACAGGCAAGATCTTAACCGCTAAGCCATCTCTCCAGACCAGAATTTTGATTTTTTTGAGGTGATAGTGATTGAACTCAAAGCCTCCTGCTCTATCACTGAGTTATATCTGCAGGGGACAGAGAATCAAAAATATATAAACGGGCTGCAGAGATGGCTTAATGGTTAAGCGCTTGCCTGTGAAGCCTAAGGACCCTGGTTCAAGGCTCGATTCCCCAGGACCCACGTTAGCCAGATGCACAAGAGGGTGTTTGTTTGCAGTGGCTGGAGGCCCTGGCGCTCCCATTCTCTCACTCTCTCTCTCTGTTTCTCTCTCTCTCTCTGCCTCTTTCTGTCTGTCGCTCTCAAATAAATAAATAAAAATTTTATATATATATATATATATATATATATATATGCCTTAAACAAAACAAATGACACATCATAGACAATTTTGCAATGCCTGTGCCCTCCCCCTACCCAACTGAGTCAGAATTCATGTGGCCCTGAGGTCTAGCTCAAGCAGAAAGAGTCCACAGAAAAATTTCTCCTACTTGGTTTTCTTCTCTAGGACATCTGGTCTGTGCTTGTGTGTGCCACTCAGAAATAGTAAGTGAAGGATGGGAAATTAAATGTCTCTGTGGGAAAGAGCAATGTTTTGAGTTCACAACATTATAGTCAGCTGCTGTCTTAACTTTTTCAGATCATGAATGCACTCTGAGGCTATTAAAATCTATTTTTGGCGATTAAAAACAAACAAAAAAAGTTAGAGGGCTGGACAGATAGCTCAGCAGTCACAAGGACCCAGTACCCACCTAAAGATGCACAAAATGGTACATGTGTCTGGAGTTCAGTTACAGTGTGATTGGAGGCCTTGGAGAGCCCATTCTCTAAGTCTGTCTCTCTGTCTCTGCTTGCAAATAAAGTTTTATTTATTTATTTATTTATTTATTTATTTATTTATTTATTTATGTTTAAAGTTAGGGGTACCGTGTTTCTTTCCCAATTTCTCCGTGTCTGGCAACAAAGACCTAAACATCCCAATTCTCCTTTTTCTCATTTCCAACTTGTATTTGTGGGGAGAGCAATCTTTGTCCTGAATGCTGTGCTATGAGAACACAGCAAGCCAAAAAAAAAAAAAAAAAAAAGGCACCTAAGCCAGGCCAGCCGGTTTCTTCAGGAGGAAAGGAGTTGTGGGGTTTGGAGGCCTCTTTAAGAATCTGGCTCCCTGGCAAGGGGGCTGGTCTATCCTGGGTGTGGGAGAAGGGAGGGGTAAAGAGTCCACGAGGCCAAAGTAGATCACAAACTAAAAAGAAACCAGGAAGTAAGTAAGAAGAAATTATTGCCCTCGGTCCATGGCTCAGGATATCAAAGGCAGTAGCCTCGGCTGGCTGTGTGGTTATTCATTAGCGAAGAAGACGGCGCGGAGGGAAACGGGGCTGCAGGCTGGTCCAGCTAGCGTGGGCCAGGTGTGGAGAACTCACCTGCAGTCAGTACCTGTCCAAGCTTCTCTTGGAAGGAAGCAGATGTGGCTGGGTTCTGTTCTCACTTGAAGGTCTAATTAAATCCCTCTTCATTTTGTGTTTTTGGTTTGGGATTCCAAAGCAGACAGGAAGAAGAAGCATTTTTCCCACACAGCGACTGCCCAGTCCCCACTTGATTCTGCCGGGGCAGCGCGGCAGCCTCCCAAGCCGGGAGCCTCCGCGGAACGCGCCCCCGGCTGCCCGCGGACCGCGCAGGGGACTGTGCGCTCTCCAGTGCGGTGAGTTGGAGCTGACCAAGAGGCACAGAAAGTGGATCTGCGGAGACTGCGGGGAGAGGGACCTCCTCTCCCCTGCTGTGCCAGGGCACCATGGGCAACATCGGCGTGAGGCTCTGGGCATACTTGCAGCCCTGCCTACCCTGCCTGGCCCGGGAAGCAGACAAGTCGGTGGTGATTGAGAACCCAGGGGCCCACTGTCCCCCCGAAGCTCCCAGCTCGCTGGAGCCCCAGAGAAGCCATGGCCACTACTTTGTGGCTCTGTATGACTACGAAGCTCGGACTGCAGAAGACCTGAGCTTCCGCGCAGGTGACAAACTCCAAGTCCTGGACACGTCCCACGAGGGCTGGTGGTTGGCCAGACACTTGGAGAAAAAGGAAGGCGGCTCCGGCTCCGACCAGCAGCTGCAGGGCTACATTCCCTCCAACTACGTGGCTGAGGACCACAGTCTCGAGGCCGAGCCGTGAGTAGCACAGACCACACGTTTAACTCTTTCAGGCCTGCTAGCGAGGAGTTTCCTTCCTCCCTCCTTATCCCCAATCTTCTCATCTCCAGAGTGGCCCAGAGTATGCGGAAGTACTGGTCAAAAGCCACTAATTGAAACATACTTTTTTTTTTTTTTTTTTTTTTTTTACAAAGTGAGAGTGAAGCTGGCAGATAATTGAGGAAGTGACTTTGATTACAGGATGCATTCCTGCAGTGCATTTAACACTCTTGTGAGTGCCTCACTGTAAAGGCCGAACTGCATTTCATTTGCTAATAATCCACACATCTCTCCGAAACCATACATCCAAGTGGAAAGTTTGGCTCACTTTATTGATTTTTGACTTTTTAAACATTCCCTTTTAAACATTAGGATTTGAGTAAAACTTCAAATCCTAACACTAATCACAGTCCCTTTCATTCTCCTGAGATCACTCATAAGCCAACACAAAAGATAACAACTGCACAATACCGGTTTGTCTGGTGAGATCATAAAGTTTGCTTTGAAGTCCTAAATTCTGAAATGTGTTACTTAAATCTTGATGCCTTTTGATTGTTATGATTAAAACTGGCCAGGTATAGACTAAGAAATGACAATACTTCCTCAGAGAGGGAATAAAGATTTTCTCCTAAAAAAAAAATACCAAGAGCCTCGCCAGGAGGACACCCAGTGCTTCTAGCCCAGCTGCCTGCCATCACGGTGGCCAGCACTTACCTAGTCTTGTTACTATAGGTTAGGAAAACTCACTGAGTCAATCTGATTATCGTGATTTATGGTTTGAATCTGAAATGTCCCCTATGGACTCACATTTTGAACCTTGTTCCACAGCTAGTGGTGCTGTTTTGAAAGGCTGTGGAATCTTTAGGAGGTGGGGTATGGTGGTGAACACCTTTAGTCCCAGCACCTGGGAGGCAGAGGGAGGAGGATTACTGTGAGTTCAAGGCCAGTCCGAGACTACATAGTAAATTCCAGGTCAGCCTGGGCATGGGGAATTTATCAGTGGCCAAACCACTGAAAATGTTCACTGAAAAGAAAATGTTTCCCCCTTCCTCAGCACCTATTAACTACCAATAAATAACTCCTCAGGTAGTGGAGGACCCTCCTGAACAAGATCTTCCCCCAACCATGACAGAATGTTGACAGGCCCAATCTTGTGTAGGTCTTGTGTAGATAACCACATCTGCTGTGAGTTCATGACTGTAGTGGTCGTGTCGTGTCTGGAAGCCAGCATTCCACAGCACTCCTTCCCATCCTCCAGCTCTTTAGTGATGTTCCTTGAGTCTTGGAGGGCTGATGCAGTGTCATCCTCCAGCTCTTTAGTGATGTTTCCTGAGTCTTGGAGGGGTGATGCAGTGTCATCCTCCAGCTCTTTAGTGATGTTCCCTGAGCCTTGGAGGGGTGATGCAGTGTCATCCTCTAGCTCTTTAGTGATGCTCCCTGAGTCTTGGAGGGGTGATGCAGTGTCTCACTTGGGGCTGAGTACTCAGTAGCCACTTATTCTTTGCACTTTCGCCAGTTATGAGTCTCTCCAGAAACTGATACCCAGTGGGAGAAGAAACTTCTCTGACCAAAGCTGAGAGCAGCAAATCTGTATCTGTTCTTACTGAATTACACATAAAAGTACATGGTGCACACTTAAAAAAATATGCCTTACTTATACAATAAATGCTCATGTATGCATATTTATTTGTTTTTTACTAGTACATGGTTTCTGTGTAACATGGAAGTGTGCATATTATGTATTCAGTGTAATATTAGAAAAAAATTGCTACAAATACTTGGTCCCTTGAACACACGATAAACTATTACTTGAATATATTTGACTCATTCCACAGCCTAGGGTCTCCAGTTCTTCATCTGTGAGGTCTCTGGGGTTGCCTAGATTTCTGGTTTTCCTGATGATGTGGGAACACAAACTCATGTTTTATGTGTCATGCATTCATCTTTGATCAGATGGGAAAGGCTGAAGACTAGTCAAGTGAAATAAGATGAGCAATCCAAGGTGAACATATCCTGGGTGAAGGCGTGGCCAAAGCATCCTTACTAATATGTACACAGGATAAGACAGCTAAAATATCATGGGTGTTTTTCAATTCTCAAATGTGGTCATTAGCCAAGAAAACTTTTCTCCTCTGCCCATAATTCCAGACCTTACCTCTTGACTTGGCTGTTAGCAGTGTTTCCATCTGCCATTGTCAACCCAGGCCTCCATAGAGAGCTTCCCTTGAGGTCCTCCTGCGTAAAACAGGAGGCCAGAAGACACTTCCATTCTTCCTCTGCCAGGACAGGTTGCCTGTTTCCTTCTCAATGCACCTGGACACCTGGTTACTTCTGAAGTTAATGCCACCATATGGCTGAATCCATTTAGAACTTTTTCACACAGGTAGCTAAAAGTACTTTCATTCCACTTACAAGAGAAATGATTTTTAACTTTGCAGTTTTTGGAATTAAAGCATCCAACAGGCCCACACAGTACTTCACTACTCAAGGAATCATATATGGACAACTTTTTATATTATCTTTATTGAAGTTTTTCAACTTGTAATTTATTTTCCTTAGGAGTATTGTGAAAGTTAATGTAGTTAATTGAGCTTATTAAATAGAATTAAAGAATGGTTATTGTCTACATTCACTTAGGGTAGATGAGTAGACCATGGGAAACTAGTAAAGTTGATTCATTTAATTTTTAATTAGACCAGAGTAAAGAAGTGTTTGCTAGTCCATCTGATTGTGCTTTTATTATTGACTTGCATTAACATGTAAACACTTTCGTAGTTATTAGTGCCAGGTAAAATCAGTTGAAGGTTTTAGTGAATTTCTTTCTTTAACTTTCTGCCCTCCTTTCATCCCTCTTCCCCTCCCTCTCTCCTTCCCTCCCCCCTCCTTCCCCAGAGGTAGGAATGTTATAAAAACTGGACTATTTTAAAAATAAATCCAATTTACCAATTACTACTTCACTTCAAAATATTTTAACTTTCCTGAGTATATTAAGTGATACAATAACCCAGTTTGAAAAGAACTTTGTTTCTATGAAGAATCATTGTACTTATATTATCTTCAATTTGAGTTTGTTCCTAGATTCTCTTATAGATGGGTATTTTATCTTCTGCCTAGAATCTACCAAAAAGCTCTATTTTTAGATTTTTTTTTTTTAAATTGGTGTCTATTTGTGCCTATGGTAGCACGTGTGCCACAGTTCATGTGAGGAGGTCAGAAGACGATTTCCTGATGGGTCCTTGCCTTCCATCTTGTTGAGCCAGGATTATTGCTTGTTGTCCATGAGCTTCCAAGAAATTTTCCTGTTTCTACTTCCTTCTTTACCATAGGCACACTGGGACTAAAGAAGCCTAATGACAGCTTCTGTCTTTGACATGGAGTCTGGAGATCTGAACTCAGATTCCAAGAGTTGTGCAGTAAGTACTTTATCTCCACAGTTACCCACAAACCCTAGTCTTAACGTTTAACTGGACTGGAGAGATGGCTTGGCGATTAAGGCACTTACCAATAAAGCCCAACGACCCAGGTTCAAATCCTCAGTACCCACGTAAAGCCAGATGCACCAGATGGCACATGTTGTCTGGAATGTTTTTGCAGTGGCTAGTGGCCCTGGCACACCCATTCTCTCTCTCTCTCTCCATCTATCTATCTATTATCTATCTATCTATCTATCTATCTATCTATCTATCTATCATCTATCTATCTATCTATCTATCTATCTATCATCTATCTATCTATCTATCTATCTATCTATCTATCTATCTGATCTATCTCTCTCCTCTCAAATAAATAAAAATATTTTAAAAAGTTTTATTACACATAAATAACTCTCTTTCAATATATTATTTCAGTGTTTTAAAAGATACAGTTAATATTATGGTTGCTATAGTTTGGATGTTGAATGTTCCCTAAAGGCCATGTGCTGAAGGCTTGGTCCCTAAAAGGCATTATTGTCATGGGATGGTGGGAGGTCCTTTAATAATTGGAAGTGTATCTTCTCAGAGGATTGTGGGGTCCCTGTATCTTCCTTTCTCCTTACTTCTATGATGCGAGTTGTTTGCTTCACTATACACTCCATCTGTGACGTGCTGCTGCATCTGAGGTTCAAAGTACTAGGGCCAACTTAATCTTGGTCTGAAGCTTACAAAAATCATGTGATGAATAGAAATTTTCCATTTTTGTTTCCTAAAAACGATGTAGTTGGGCTGGAGAAATAGCTCAGTGGTTAGGGTTCTTACCTGCAAAACTTAGTGGCTTACTGAAAGCCAGATGCACAAAGTGGCACATGCAGCTAGAGTTCGCTTGCAGTGGTCAGAGGCCTTGGCACATGCATTCCCTTCCCCCCTCTTTGCTTGAAAATAAATAAGTAAAAATATCTGAAAAAAGATGTAGTTAAAATAATGACATAGATGAAAAATATTAGGCTTAGCAATAGTATAACTTACATGTGCTATCATTTACCTCCAAAGCTAAAAGTTGTTTACCTAATTACATGTGACTTGGTATAGTTCATGCCCTTAAAAAAACTATTTTATTTTTATTTATTTGAGAGAGAGAGGGAAAGAGAAAGAGAATGAGAGAATGGGCACACCAGGGCCTTCAGCTGCTGCAAACGAATTCCAGGGGCGTGTAGCACTTTGTGCATCTGGCTTAAATGGGACCTGGGGATTTGAACTGTGGTCTTTTGGCTTTGCAGGCAAGTGCCTTAACTTCTAAGCAATTTCTGCAGCCCCTAGTTCATGCACTTTTATGTGAAATTGAGCTATGATCAGACACAGGTTAGCTCAGAATCCTGAAGAGGGTAATGCAGAGGGCAATGGGGGGAACATGACCACATTAGCAAGCAACTGATTATTTCTGCTTCGAATTGAACTAGCCAAGCAGAAGCAGTTAGGATAACCAATTTGATCCCCTTTGCATGAAGCAAGTTCTTAAGTTAAAGAAACAACAATGAAATATATGTCTATACTTACGACTTTTTAACCATCTCAAAGGCATAAATTAAGGTTCCACTAGAGGAATCAGAGCTGGAGGCGTAGCTCAGTGGTAGAGCACTTACCTCCCATGTACAAGGCCCTTGGTTCCATACTTCACTGCCAACCATAAAAGTAGCAATAGGGTAGCAGTTCTGTTCTCCTAGGACAAGACATCTGACCAGAAGCAGCTGACTTGGGAGGAAAGTTTTATTTCAGGTTGACAGTTTCAGGGGAAAGTTTCCTCGTAATGGAGGACATCATGGCAGAGCAGGGGACTGGGGCATCCCATCTCTACACAGAGCAGGAAAGACACCATCTGAGTGAGCTAGCTCTCCGCACGGGCAGGGCTGGAGTACTAACCCTCAAGGCCCTCCCCCACTGACATACCCACTCCAGAAAGGCTCCATCCACCACCCTTAGGCTCTACCAGCAGGGGACTAAGAGGGAAGCTGAATCACAAACTCTTAGGGTTTTGGGGGGGCATTTTTACCTTCAAACCACCACAAATAGCAAAACAAAAATCAGTAGACTTAAAAGCTCCATGTGAATACAATCAAATTATTATATGTTCATATGTTAGAGTTCTCAATAAAAAATTAAGTTGGAGCTGGGCATGGTGGCACACACCTTTAATCCCAGCACGTGGGAGGCAGGTGTAGCAGGATCACCAGGAGTTCGAGGCCACCCTGAGACTACATAGTGAGTTCCAGGTTAGCCTGGGCAAGAGTGAAATCCTACCTTGAAAAACAAAAACAAAAACAAAATAATAAAATAACATAAATTAAATTGGGATAAACCCACTACATGAATGTGAAAATAAACAAATAATCCTCTTAGTTTTATTTTTTATTAAGATCCTGGGGTTGGAGAGATGGCTCAGTGGTTAAAGGTGCTTGCTTGAGAAGCCCAACAGCCAGGTTTGATACCCCAGTACCCTTGTATAGCCAGATGTACTAAGTGGCACATGTGTCTGCAGTTCACGTGCAGTGGCAACAGGCCCTGGAATGCCCATTCTTTCCCTCTATCTCTTTGTTTCTAAGTAAATAAATAGAATGTTTAAAAAGATTCTTATCTTTCCATCTCACTTTCTTGCATGTGCTCTTAAAAATCAGTACTTCTGTTCTAGGTCATGCCTTGAACCTGACATGGTCCTGAGAGACTGACTACGCAAAGTCTAAAGAATTGGTATTTGCTTTGTGGGTGTAAAACATGGCTTTATGTTCAGAAGTGACTCAGCACCTGTCAATGAAACTATACAGAGTATGAAGTCTGTCTTTGTCCCCTAAATTTGTATGTAGTAGGGCCAGAGGGGTTCAGAAGAGTCTTTGTGTTGCTTGTGAGCACCTGAGCTTGCACATCATTAAAGGGACTGCCCTGCCAAAGCAAGCAAGGGTATTTGTTGTAAATTTTTTGTAGCCTACACTTATGTGATAAAATGTTAGAACGCTATGATCATAAAGTCATGAAATTTCTCTCTGCCCTTTGTGAGCATGTTTTCCTAGTTGTGCTCATTTTTACCATATAAGAGGAGAACTCTTCTGAGACTTTATATAATGTAATGTTATTGCCATTTGCCTGGCTTGAAGAAAGAAGCATGCTGGAAGACAGTGGCATATTCTCAGAAATATTCTCTTGCTGCCACTTTCACAGTGAGGCTTCTCTCTGGAGACTTAATATTTCTGAACTTTGTAATTGTCAAATGCAAGCTGTGTGTGGTGTTCCTTGTCATTGCCCATGTAGGTACTAACAGACTTCTCTCAGCTGCATTTGAAACTTAAGTTATTTGGAGATAAACAATGTAGTTTATTTACTTATGTTTTGATATTTTATATTTTGAGGGAGGGAGTGGGAGGGAGAGAGAGATTATGAGCATGCCGGGCCTCCTGCCACTGCAAATGAATTTCAGACAAATGCAGCACTTTGCACATTTGGCTTTACCTGTGAAATCAAGCCCAGGCAAGGAGGCTTTGCAAGCAGGTGCTTTAACCGCTGAACCATCCCCCAGCCCTCAATGTAGTTTAAAAATTAAAATTACTACTAATAATTAAGGTTTTTATTTACACAACAGATTTTGCCTACACTGAGGGGCTAAGCCAGTAGAAAGTCACTCAACACAGTCCGACACGATTGTTCTTTGTCTATGTTATTTCCTTCCTTTTGTGTTTATCTTCAAAGAATACTATATGCATATGTTTAAAATGACATAAAGGATTTTTAGTTTTTACTCTAAATATATTTACATCTCATAATTTTAGGAGCCAAGCATAAAGAGGTTTATACATATAAAAATAAAATACATTTTAAACATGCATAATGTTGTTTGTCAAAATATATTGGTTATATCCAAGGTAAGAATTTTAGAACCAATAATTCAAATGAGTCAAAAGCATATCAATTAGGAATGTATCTTATGAAATGACTTTGTTATCTATAGAGTTACGCTATATTTCACTTGCTCCATCCATGGAAATATTTGCCATCATATACTATTTGCTGTAATGTAAAATAACAATATGAGAAATATATTGCCCCAAAATTAATGGCTGTCACTGAAAATCTATTCTCTCCAAGATGATAAGCTCTGGGATGTAAATGGTGGAAAGTGGAGCCACTGCTTTGGCTCTGCCCTGAGTTTAGTGGGATGGCTATGCATGATAAGCACTTTTGGGTAAATGAATAATTGAACAAATGGCTGCTGAAAATCTCAGGTCTCTTAATAAACACCTGACAAAGTTATCTTTTCAACTGTTCCTCTGTGAGTTGCTTTTTTTTTTTAACCTATTAGAAAAGTTCATATTAAAGGCATCAGTCATTATGCATTTTTTTTCCCTTGACTTATTCACACCTCAAGTTTTGGTTAGACTCACATTCATAATAGCATAATTTCTAGTCTCCCAGAAATCTGTTGCTTTAGTCTACATTTTGTGAAATAATACTTAGGAGTCACAACTGATTAAAATATTCTTTATAATGTAGAATGAAGATTAAGGCAGGAAGAGATTATATCTCATGGAAAAAGCATCTAAAATTGTATATACACACGAAACTATACTGTGGTTATATTCAAAGTAAAAGAGCTTTAAAATAGAAATCAAACCAAATCCAATTTCCAAAATTAATGTTGTGTGGCCAGACTTGTAATTTCAGTTTTTATGATCAGCATACATAACTTCAAATTAGTATGTCTATGCAATACTTTTTCAGTTTATATGTGCTAAAAATTTGACTCCAGTGGATATTAATAGATGTTTACTGTTACATTCTAAAACATCAGCAAATAAAATAATTAAATCTTATTTTTGCTAATTTTCTAACTAATTTTGCTGCAGTATTCTTTCTAATTCTCATTCTTAAAGGGGTCCTTAGGCCTGAAAGCACTGAGCCACCTTCTCTAGGGAAGGCAGTTATGTAGATTAATGGCAGCTTTAATGGTATTTCTGGTCTCCTCATAGCTATTTTCCAACGCTGGCAACTTTAGTATTAGTGTATGTCACTGTTTCTTTGAAGATTAATGTAATGGAAGACTTTTGCTAGAATGCATAGATGTGAATGCTGATCATGTGGCTGCATTACCCACGTTATTGCTTATTTAGCTAAATTCAGATATTATAATAAACTCTCCCTGTATAAGATCTTTCTCTTATAATTTTTTCTACAAATTTTTTTTCAGTTAGTCATTATTCTATTTAAATATTAAGTTAATTTTCATGCCAATGTCTTTAGTGTTTTCAAAATAACACTCTATAATGCCTTCAAATTCGGACAAAATTTTTAATTAGGGATTTTTCTTGATTTCTGTGAATGAGAATAAAATGAAAGAAAAAATAATTCAAGTAATTCATTTACTGAGAACTTTTGAACTTTATACTATGTACATAAGTTGAAAGGAATTTAGAATCATATCAAAACAAACACTTCCACTAACACAAATATTGCAAAGATCACTGGCACCTTGATTTGGATAGTTCAGATGAATCTCATATGGGTCCTCTGAAGGATCTTTTTTATAGATTTAAAGTCATTGTAAATGCTATTCTGAAAGCACATACATCTTTTAAAATTGGATATTTTTATTTATTTATTTACACATGTGTGGTATGTAGCTGGTGCACTAGAGTCTTGCTACTGCAAGTGAATGCCAGATTCACATGCCATGTTTTGCATTTGGCTCTAAGTGGCTACCATTTAATTGAAGCCATTTACAGACTTTGGGGGCATACGCTTTTAACCACTGAGATATCTCCTCACCCCACATATGGCTTTTGTCGCTTATGAATATTTATGTTACCATTCAAAGACTGTGCTCAAGCCTCAGCTTTGTGATGCTTGCAAAGCCACTGCCGGGAGTGGTTTCCAGAGGCTGCCTAAGGTCCCTCTGGGAAGGTGGATGGACTACCGAAGTCTTTTCAGCATTTCTCATCATTGAAGGAAAAGATTTCTAAGTGAATCAACAATCTTTTTTTCTGAGCACTTACCCTTAACAGAGGCAGTTTTGTTTATCCTGGATAGAGATGGTACTTCCTCAGAGTTACACCGTTACAGAAAGACTACTAAACTGATAATGCTATGTAAGTGTCCTGTAGCAGGAGACCTCTAGGAGCACATCTGTGGTGATACACGGAGAAAGAGGACACATCCCAGGGAGAGTGGATTACCTTGTAGGAGAGGATTAAGAAGGATTTCTAAGCTTGAAGGTGTCACTCTGGGGAGAGTTTAAGGAAGCAGGGCTTTGCTCTGAATTAGATTCTGTCAGGAAGTAGAGAACCATGTATGACTGGGAATCAATCAAGCTTGTGGAGGAGGCAAAACTAATCAGACACTTAAGATGTAATTGGTAAAAACATAGCTACACAGGTAAACTAAAATTGATGGATATTTGGCTTTTTTTTGTGGTTGGATAATGCCTATGTTTTTGTGTATGTTCACATGTGGCTATGCAATTATCTGCTCTTTTTTTGCCTTGGTCCATCATGGTACAGAGCCTGATGTTGGTGGTTTGTGAGACTGTTTATATTCAACAGGGAACACCAAAGCCTAGATCATGTACCAGGCTACTTTTTACTTTTTTTGGGGGGGGGGCAGTTTCAAGGTAGGGTCTCATGCTAGTTTAGGCTGACCTGGAATTCACTATCTAGTCTCAGGGCGGCCTCAAACTCTCGGTGATCCTCCTACCTCTGCCTCCCAAGTGCTGGGATTAAAGTTATGTGCTGCCATGCCCGGCTCAACATTTTTTTTTTTTTTTTTTTAGCATAGACAGATACTGCTTAACATATTAACAAAAGCTGTCTGTTATGTAATGCACTCTTGATAACATAATTATTTAATGTATGAATGACTAAACTAATACATAAAAGAATGGGTATAGACAGACGAAATGAGTCTCAGTATGGGGGCTCCATAACTTTCAGGACTCAGCTCACATGATTCTAAAAAGAATTCTTCATAGAGAGAATCCATAATCTGTTTTTCTGTAATTTTGTGCTTATTGTTATTAGAATAATAGGTTATAATAATTGACATTTATCAAGGACTTATAAGTGCATTACCAAAACCATAATTAACAACTTGTATTATTTCTTATCTTACAACAACCCAATGAATTAAATGTCTTTATTATACTCATTTGCATTTGTTGATGTGGAGGGTAATGCTAAATAAACTCCTCAGCAGGAGATTATTAGAGCATAATTTTGATTTGTGGCCATGATATAAGAAAAAAAGTGAGTATAGAGGTGAACAATCTCATAAGCAAACATAAGACTTAAGGGAAAAGGAAATAATTAACATTTTTGGTACCTTTGAAATAGTAAGCACACAAAACTAATTTAATCCTTGCAGTAATTCTGGAAAGTTCTCATATCACTGTTTTAGGGTTGAAAAGCTAAAACTAAAATAAAATAGATTCTAGAGTAATCCTATCTGGTCAGTAGAAGAGGTCAAACTGAATTAGATGAAAGATAAAAGGAAGAGATGAAATAAATTATGTGATTTTTGGACTAGGTGAAACATTAATGAGAAACATTCATTTCATACAGTAATTTCATTTCATGCATTAATTTTAGGCATGCCAAGTTTGATGTCCTGGTAGGCTTAAAAAATGAAAATGTCCAGGATAAATTTAGAAACAGAAATGTAAAGAGGGGCAAGTCTATTCTGTGAAGATGGATTTTGAAGTCATTCACATGAAGATGTGATATTTGTCACAAGAATATAACATAGTGCTGTAGATGTCATAAGAACCATAAAGCCTAAGAGACAGAATAGAAATACCCATTGTTTATCTGAGCAAGTGTGCTGTGTAGATTGTGGAAATCACCCTGTTGTTCATGAGTTCATTGTCTATACTTTTGGGTAGCCTCCTATCTTATTGATAATCAGCTTGATTAATTAATTTGCACTGTTCAGTGGGATAGTAGAAAATAAGACAAGAGCAACAATTGAGAGCTTGTAAATCATGGTTTGCTTTTTCATGGCTCTTGGAATTCTATCGCTAGGATGAAAAAAACCAAGGTAGTTTCCAGGAAGAGACTGAGGGGAGTCTTTACTGGTCCCTGATGACTCATGATAAACCTAGCATTGATGAATGGAGCCCATCCCAAATCAGTACAATTTGTGAGTTAACCAAATAACAGTTACGAAGCAAACCTAAATGCAGGGAAGAAGAGCCACCAAAGGAAATAATGAACCAATAAAAACAGAAGAAAAACCAAAAGCATCTCTTTCAAAACAAGTTCATAAATGTCAAGAAGGTTTTGGGTCAAATGTAAAGGCAGGACAGGTTGATGAAAACAAAGCGATGGCCATTAAGTTGTCTTGAGGGTTATTGGTGATATTGGACAGTAGTTTCATAAAGTAATGATGGGTAACGGCAAGCAAGAAAGAAATAGGTATAAGAGAATCGCCTTTTCTGGGATTACGTACCCAGAGCCTTAGTCTGGTTGAGTCATAGAAAATATAACTGAACCGTAGGGTTTACACAGGAGGCTAGGCTCAGTTAAATCTTGAGGGTAGAATTGAGAGAACATTACAGCCACAGAGGCCGTAGAGTCTAGCTGTCTTCACTGCTAAGCAGAGTCTGCAGCATCCTAAAGGGCTGCTTGGTCCTTTAGATAATAGTCCCTCATAGACATGCCCAGGGATTTGTTTCCATGGTAATAAATTCTATTTAAGTTGATAATTAAGATTATCCATCACAGGAGGTATCAGAATTGGAATTTATTTGGAAATACTGAGTTGGGCTAATAACTTTAAAAATACTTCAGTATGTAACTATAAACCTTATATCTATAAGTTTTTTTTTTTTTTGTTTGTTTGTTCTATTTTTTTAATTCCAGGTAGTATCTCTCTCTAGCCCAGGTTGACCTCGAACTCACTCTGTAGTCCCAGGCTGGCCTCGAACTCACAACCATCCTCCTACTTCTGCCTCCCAAGTGCTGGGCTTAAAAAGAGTGAGCCACCATTCCTGGTTTATGTCTACATTTTAAAACTCCTTTTTGATGGTATATTCATAGCACAATTTTGTGAAAGCTGAGGAATGCCCTTAGAGCCACCTATGCTAGAAATCTTCTACACATAAAACCACTCCATGGGCCTCCTGTATACGTTCTGGAATCTCCTGGGATGGGGGTTAGGTCAGCCCTGGCTTTCTTCTTTGGTGCACTGTAGTTAGCATTTCTCTGTTTAGCCCCAGTCTGTTATGATACAGTGGATGCAGTGATGTTTCAGATAAAAACAGTACAGGAGTATCTCAGTAGCTTGCATCACTATGTTATGTAATGGTTGATAGCAAAACAGGCAGATACTGGTTTGATTGCTGAATCACTTTGAACTCTGTGCCCTATCTCATCAGAAGTTTCATTTAAGGAAGTAATAGTTTAGAAAAATGAAAAGTCATGTTATTCATTTAGCTGATTCTGCTAAAGTGACAGAAAGCAAAATTTTTACATGACAATTAGTGGAGACCAAGGAATCCTAATAGATGATTTTTCACTTTTGATAATTTGGTGGCTAAGTGAAATCTGGCTGTATTTCATACACTTTTTATTTTTTTTAAAGGAGAATAGGCATACCAGGGCCTCCAGTCACTGCAAATGAACTCCAGACACATGTGCCATCTTTTGCTTACATTGAGTCTAGGCTCTTTGGCTTTACAAGCTAGCGCCTTAACTGCTATGCCATCTCTCTAGCCCATCTAGCTCTTTTTTTTTTAAATTTTTTTTGTTTATTTTTATTTATGTATTTGATAGTGACAGAGAGAGAAAGAAGCAGACAGGGAGAGAAGAGAGAGAATGGGCGCGCCAGGGCCTCCAGCACTGCCAATGAACTCCAGACGCGTGCGCCCCCTTGTGCATCTGGCTAATGTGGGTCCTGGGGAATCAAGCCTCGAACCAGGGTGCTTAGGCTTCACAGGCAAGTGCTTAACTTCTAAGCCATCTCTCCAGCCCCCACCTAGCTCTTTTGTTTTTGTTTTTTGTTTCCAAGGTAGCATCTCATTCTAGCCCAAGCAGACCTGGAATTCACTATATAGTCTCAAGGTGGCCTTGAACTCACAGTAACCCTCCTACCTCTGCCTCCTGAATTCTGGGATTAAGTGCCTGGCTCTTTTTTAAAGCCTGCAAGTCCATTAAAAATTGTTAAGTATTTTAGAACATTTGGTTTACGAATTAATTTTAATTTTTTTCTTTTAAAATGTCTGATAAATACAAAAGAATATGTGTAGCTTTTAGAGTAGTTTTAAAATAAATGATAAACGAACATCCACATGTATTCACTAGAGTCCCACACTTAAACCATTGCTCATAGCCTTTGAGGTTGCTGTTCTGCTCCTACCCTCGGTGTAGAAACTTTTATTTCTCCTCAGAAAATGCTGATAGCAGTTCACTTTCTGATAGCAAATAGCTGTGACAATCCACAGGTCCATTAATGAAAGAGGGATACTTTTTGGTTTGCTCAATGAAACACAATAGTGCAAACAGTGAATTGACAAGCAGTGTTATTTTAATTTTGGAAGCAATATGTTGAGTTAGAACATTTCACCTATTCTTTGTGTTTAAAAAATAAATTGAAACATGAATAAAAGAATTTCAATGCTGGGCATGGTGACACATGCCTATAGTTCAAGCACTTAGAAAGCTGAGTCAGGATGATTGCTTAAAATTCAACACTAGCATGAACTACATAGTGAATTCCAGGCCAGCTTAAATTACTGCATGAGACTGCCTCAACAAGCAAACAAACATATAAACAAAGCACTTCCCTCCCAAAAACAAACAGCAATTTTCAAGACACTGCATATGAGTCTATTGGTATAAAGTACTTAAACAAGAAAACCAAAATAATACATTTTTTGGACAGACATCTTATAGTAAAGCATAAAATAAAAGAAATTACTGATAAGTATATTGCTATTTTGTTCACTTATCTGGGTCTTAGAGATTAAGGAAATTGTTAATTATCAGGGCTGGGGATGGAGCTTAGCAGTAGACCATTTGCTTCACAGGTATGAGGCCTCAAGTTCAAACCATAACACTGTCAAAAAGAATCACTCAAATAATTACTAAAGGTCACATATGGCATGAAAACTAAAAAGGAGCAAATATGATCTATGGAATCAAATTGTGCAGTTGCAATTGAGCATACATATTTCGTGACTTGCCTTCTTCACAATGTTATTTTCACTGATTGTCCTAACATAAGCAGAGAAGATATAAAAACAGGTGGCTTGTACAAATTTCTGATGTCATAGTACACTATGACTTTTAAGACTTCCAAGAATCCTTAACCTGTCTACCATGGACACTGAGTTTCAGAGATACATTTGAGCTACCTCATGAACCCTCTGAGGTATTAGACAGAATCAGTATGATGTATTCAGGATAAGGCATTATAAGTCTTATGATATTTTAAAAGAAATCATATTAGGGCTGGAGAGATGGCTTAGTAGTTAAGCACTTGCCTGTGAAGCCCGAGGACCTAGGTTCGAGGCTCTATTCTCCAGGACCCATGATAGCCAGCTGTACAAGGGGGCACACGCATCTGGAGTTCGTTTGCAGTGGCTGGAGACCCTGGTGTACCCATTCTCTCTCTCTCTCTGCCTCTTTCTCTCTCTGTCTATAGCTCTCAAATAAGTAAATAAAATTAAACAAAAAGTGAAAACTTAGATAAAAAAGAAATCATTTTTAAGAGTATAAGAATGTGTTTTCTGAAATTAGTATGTACCAAAGCTTAAGTTTTATTTCCCTTGAAAAGCAATTTATTTCCTTATAGCAGGTACTTAAAATTTATTACTGTTCAATCTTCTTTTTGCTGAACTGCCAAGAAGACCAGAGTTCAGTTATATGCCTACTCCTAATAACCATATCTTACCTTAATCTTATTTTTGTTTTCATCCATTTCACTTTTAGAAATCCTCAAAATTCCTATTTAGCTGAACATATATTGAATTGTTGAATGATTCTTTATTGAAATCTCCTTTAATGCATAAATAATATAGTGTAGACATGTTTTACATGTTAAGACTCAAAATTACAAATAAAAATAATTTATCCCAATCTCTATATTAATCAGAGTCCATTTTTGAAAGTTGGCTTTCTAGCTTATTTGGGAGATTAATTCTGAGCCAGGAATATCAGTTAATTGCTATGAGGTAAAACTGCAGCCTTTTCATACCAGGCACCCACTGTTCTAGCTTTTAACCATCTCCTCTGCTGCTTGCGTTGTTCATGCCATTCCTTTCCAGTTTCACCTGGGCACATCTTTGTCCACTGAAGAATTTGACATATGCTTTCTTCTCCATCACATTTATGTGTTAATGCACATTTCATCCTGGTCATCTTTAAAATGCATTTGTGTGTGTGGGGGGGGGTCATGTACATGCTCCACATAAATGCAGCTTTGCATCCAGCATTGTGTGGTGCTAGGGAATTGAACCCAGGCTAACAAGCTTTACAGGCAAGCACCTTTAACTGTGAAGCCATCTCCTTAGCCCCATTGTAGTCATCTTTTGATCTGTAGAATGACGTAGGAAAGTGATTTCCTTAGGGTGTTTAGCCTTCTATGAGAGCCAGGTATATTATAGGAGGAATACAAGGTACAAAGGAAAACAAGTGGCCAAGACAGGAAGAGCAGTAATATGAAGTGCAGGTAAAAAGAAAGGCAGATAGAAGGAAGGTATAAGAATAAAGCAAAATTCAAAGAAAATAGGCTAATATTTAAGGAGAAGAAGCTATGGAAGAATATATGAACAAGTCGAGAGATAAGAGGGGCTGATGAGTGGATAATAGCACTAACACATTTTGGGTTGAGGAGACCAAGAATCTGTGTTAAGTATGAAAACAATTCAGGCAAATGTGAGCATTCAGGAAGGTTTATAATTCTAAGAATATTTTATTTTAACTGTACCTAAAAATTCACTGGAGAAATCACATTTGTGTTGTGTAGTTATGTATTAAGGGCAAATGGGGATCTTTAACATATACTTTATGCTATATCTATAGTAAAGAAAATACAATACAGATCATTATCACTGAAAGAATTAAGCCCATTTCTTCCTTTATTCTCCTTTCCTTATAGCATCCAAATAATCTCTTACATTTGGGTGTTGGCTATCTTTAACAAAGTAAAAAGAAAAGCCAGATAGGCACAAACCTGTCATATAGGCAATAAAGTCGAGTGACTTCAAGGACTTAAAAAACGCATTGGACTATACTGTGGGAAAACTTGGTTAAAGCCAGTTGATATTGATATAAGAAGTTTTGTATTGGCTAATGGAAAATTGGCTATATAGACAAGGTGGAAAACAAAAAACTTCTCTTGGGAATTAGAGTAAGTTAATAGCTTTACTTTGTTGCTCAGGAATTTAGGAAATCGCAAAGAAAACACTGATGTATTCAGATGGGCTTGACAGTCTTCATTAGGCCAAAATTTAAATATATTATTAATGATTTGGTGCTCAAAGAAATACTATGTTAATAATAATGCAAATGACATTTTTTCTGATGGCATGTTTATAAGTAGAATGGGAAATTGGTTTTTGAAAAGTTAAATATGGATTGGGGAAAGACTATAGAAACCTTTGCATGGATCTAACATTTAGCCTCTCTGTTTATTTATATTTACAGTTAAGTAGACTACTACTCAACTTGTAAAGCTTTCACATTTCTTTAGTGGACAAAGCACTATTTTTCCCCTCTTCAAAGAAATAGTGTTAGTTGGCTCAACTTTGAAAGTACCTTTACAGAAGTGAATCTTCCTCTACTGCAAAAGAAGATATATCTCAGAAACTGTTTGCTCAACAGTACTATGAAGATAAGATATTCCAAAAAAGTGTTTTGTTGTTAACATTACTAACAGCACCATTGCATTCTGGCAGATCATTTGACATACTTAGTGATTTAGCTTTGTATCATTGGTATTGTGGTGATTTTATCCAAGTGTCCCCCATAAACTTATGTGTTCTGAATGCTTAGGTCTCCAGCTGATGGAAATTTATGAATTGAATCCTCCTGGAGGCAGTGTATTGTTGGAGGCAGAGGACCCACAGTGTCTTATAGCCAGCTTCCACTTGGCAGTGTTTGTCTTGCTTTCCTGTTGCTGTTGTCCACCTGGTGTTGGTCAGGAGGTGATGTCCACCCTCTACTCATGCCATCATTTTCCTCTGCCATTATGGAGATTCCCCCTGAGTCTTTAAGCCAAAATAAATCCCTGTTTTCCCCATAAGCTACTCTTGGTTGGGTGTTTTCTACCAGCAATATGAACCTGACTACAATAGTAAAATTGGTACAAGAAGTGAAGTCATTGCTGCTAGACACTTGTCTATGGCTTTAGCCTTGTGGAACTGCTTTGCAGGAAGAATGTGGATGAATTTGAAACCTTTTCCCAAGAGCCACCTTGCAGTACTATGAGTACAGCTTGTTGAATTATTCTCATCAGAGCTGAAAGACTTGCATGCAGTAAGAACTATGGACTGTCAGGTTTGGCTTATGAGGATGAGATAGAGTTTTGCCTGGACTGGGCTAGAAGCAGTTTATGTGAGAGGCTTGCTGTTATGCCTGTGTTCTGAGAAACCTTGTAGGGTTTCACTGCATATAAATGGACTAGTGTGAGCAGAGGGATCTAGTACAGAGAAAATTAAATCTTTGGGCTGAAACTTCAGACCGTTCAGATGCAATTTTATGAGAGATTACAACCTTTGAGATTGGGCCAGCTGATATGGGTTGGGACAACAGGAAGAAGGCAGACTCTTTGGATGGGGCCTGAATTCTGAAGGAGTGTCCTGTTCTCAAAGTCTGCTTTTATTCTCTCCCTCCCCACCAGATTAACAAGTTGGTAGCCCACCTAGTATTATGAAGTATAACAAATGCAGGAAAGATAGAGTCACTGAATTTGCAACACGGGTTTGTATTTTGGAAATGGCCATGGGCAGTGTGAAGTAGGCTTGTTGGACTACCTGTTTGGAGACCCAGTGGAGCCATGAGGATGAACTGTGGGTTGCAGTGGGGACCCAGTATAGATGCCAGGACTATGAGATGGCTGTCACGGAGAGCTGCTAGCACCAGATGAAGATTTCCAGAACTGTGAGTAGCCTAGCTGAAAAGGTAGAATTGGAACTCCAGAGACTTGTCACTGGTTAGAATTGACTTTGAAACTCATTACTGGTTAGAGTTGGACTTGGAGCTACAGAGTTTGATGTATGTCCTGTTTAAATCTTGTATTGGTTGAACATTTCTTTGTTTTGCTCAATATCATCTTTGTAGTGTCAATGTTCACTCTGTGCCATTATGTTTTTTTGGGGGGGCATTATGGCTCAGTTAAAAGACCTTGGACTATGTGGATGTTTAAACATCATTGGGATTGATAAAAAGTATGGGGACTTTTAATGCATTGGGTTTTACAGCATGTATGGTTATCAGTTTATGAGGGCCAGGTTTGGTGTGGTGGTTTGATTCAGGTGTCCCCCATGAACTTATGTTTTCTGAATGCTTAGGTCCCTGGTGGATGGCAATTTGGGAATTGATTTCTTCTGGAGGTAGTGTATTCTTGGAGGTAGGTTTATGGATGGTATAGCCAGCTTCCTCTTGGCCATGTTTGGCAAACTCTCCTGTTGCTGTTGTCCACCTGATGTTGGTCAGGAGGTGATGTCCACCCTCTGCTCATTCCATCATTTCCCCCTGCAATCATGGACGTTCTCCCTGAGTCTATAAGCCAAAATCAACCCCCCCCCCTTTTTTTTCCACACAAGCTGCTCTTCGTTGGGTGTTTTCTACCTAACATGTGAACCTGACTGCAACAAGTATTATGAGAAAAATGATACCAATTTATTTTTTAAACCTATATTTTTAGTTATCCATTTGACATATTTTAGCAACTTTTAGTTAGCACCATTTTGTACCACTGAAAAGAAATTGTAGCTTAAATAAGTGGTTTTGTTTGATCTGGAAGAAAGTCTATGTATTTGGTAAGAAGAGCTGGAGTAAGTGGTTCCCTGAATTCCAGGTTCCAGAACTTACTTTAGCCTGTGGATCTCAGCACAGGCTGAGAGAAAGCAGACCAGCCCTTTGTTGTGATTTGTCATGGAAAGAGACTTTGTCTAAACAAGGAAGGGAACTTGGTCGTTTGTTCCCCCTCTATTTTTCAGAAGCAAGGTATTTGCTCAAGCTTATTTTAAAATGAATTATTAGTCTCCTACTGCCTATTCCTGTTCTGTCCAGATGCTTTTCCTGGGAGGGACAACAGAAATTCTATCATGTTTAGTGGAACTTACAGGTAATGGTGATTGAGAAAGGGGTCCGTAGGAAGAGAGAAAATAAATGGACTGAGACAGTGGAGGAGAACCTTGGAAGCAATAAAAGTGAAGGTAAAACTTAAATTTCTATTACAAGGAAAGTCCCAACTGTCAAGAAACCACTATGAATGTTCTCTCCTGTAAATAGAAACCATGGAAACAGTTAATCACTGGCTCAGTATTTATACAATGGTCATTGGTTGTTGCAACACAGCCTGTTGCACCTGTTAGCTCACACACCAATATTGGGAAAAAAATTTAGTAGGGATTAAGGAAGACATTTAATAATAACTCTCTTAAGGGACCAGTGAGTTGAGCATTGCTTCTGTAGAGAAGCTCATGAATTAGATAGGAAACTTTTTTCCTTTTCTATGTCCAGGCATCTGCTGTATCTAGTTCAAGGTTCCCAGCTATCAGGCACCAACACTTAGCTAGACAAATATAGAAGAAGATGGTCACTTTGAAACAGAGTCTTCGGTCAATGTTGTTAGAGAGTTTCTGAAACTATGTTGCAAATGGAGAGTAAGACTGGGAATGGTTGTACTTAAATTGGAAAGGAATAAGGTTGTTAGCAAGTTTGGAATGTACCTGACTCTTAAGCATTCTATGGGCTTGGCTGAGATTGTATTCATGGCTATTGATTTCTTATAAAAATTCTTGATTGCTCTTAAGTTTACTACCATAATTTTAATTCTGGTTAATAAGAAATTAAATTATTTTTCAGAACTAATGTCTTCCTGGAAGGCCACATGGCAGCAAACAGATAAAATCAATATTCTTAACTCTTATAGAATAATTCTTGACTCCACTTCCCCTCTGGCTACTGCACATTAAAGCTCCTCTCCCAAATAGCAGAACTCTGAAAAGTTGAACTCAGTGTCCTATTTCTTTTTTCTCTCATTTTAAATTTTTTAGTATGGAAAATATAAAACATTATAGAAAACAATGCACCCTCCCATCACTGAAAGTGCAAAAGTGACAGGACAATCTTACCTTTTAATTTCTTCTTCCTGCCTCTACCTTCTTCTGCAGTGTTTTGAAGCAAGTCCCAGATATAATTTTACCTGCTGATTCTTTTGTATACTTAAAAAAAGCTCTAAAACAAATAGTCATAATGATCACCCTTAAAAAATGAAATAATCTTGTTTCCTTCTGTCAAGCTCTCATGAACCGTACTAGTCTCCCTCAGTTCTTTTTTTGTTTGTTTGTTTGTTTGAGGGTCTCACTCTAGCCCAGGATGATTGGGAACTCACTCTGTAGTCTCAAGGTGGCCTCGTACTTACCCTGATCCTCCTACCTCTGCCTCTCGAGTGCTAGGATTAAAGGTGTGCACCACCACAGCTGGTGTCTCCCTTAGTTCTGTCCATGGCCAATGTACCTCTGTCCTATCCAGTGTCCACTAGCTCCATGGCCCACTTACTAAGGACAGATATCTAGGAATCATTCTGATATGCATTTTCCTTTCATACCATACATATAGTCAATCAGTATATGTTACCATTTCCTTCAATATATGTCCACAAATGTTCTATCCCTACCCAGGCTCTGCTCTTACCTGTGATGTTAGATCTTTCTGTCTGGCTTAGTGACATAGACTTACCATGGCCTTACCTGGTACATATCTTCCCCTAAAAACAATGTACTCCACCCCATAGGCAGAGTGACTGAAATGCCAAAATGTTATTTTTTTTAACCCTTTTATATTTCAAGTTCTCTGGTAGCTTCTTATCTCATTCAGGTAGCCTCTGAATCTGTTTGCAAGTGACGTACTTGATCCCATAGATCTGCTTTGTCATCTCTCCTGACTTTAGCCCTCATTGTTCACATCCTGACTTCTTTCACTTCTGCTGCTGGGATAGGAAGTGAAGACCTGTTGAAAATTCACTTTGGACAATTTTTGCAGAGCCTAGGATTTGAATTTTATGACTATAAAGTCACAAGAACTGGAGAGAAAAGTTCTTGGTTCCAATATAACTTAAAATCTAGAGAACTCTGTGAATCGTCCCATAGAAAAGCATCTTGCTCATCCTAATCCCCTGATCTGTAAGTCCTTAATAATGTATATACACACTTACACTTAAAATACTGGAAACCAACCAGATTCAAATTTTATTGATATTGCAGGAAAAGCTTCTATTCTTACTTAGTCCTTTAATTATCTAGTGCTGAGATTGCATTTGTGTCTGGGACTGCAAGTGGATATTAATCCACATTAGAGAGTGGCTGGTTAAGTTTCATAACATAATCTTGACAACACAATCTTTCCTAATCAAAGATTTTGAGCTGTAAGAAGGGAAATTTGAAAGTTGAAGAAAATAGTCTCCAGTGTTTCTGACAACAATTAGTTGTGTTATAAATTAAACAGAAAGCTATCTAGATTTCAGTCTTGGCATTTAAAAATCCTTAATTGTATTTCAATTTATATCTATAAAGGAGAACTTTGCATATATCTGTAAAGGAGAACTCAATGCCAATATATTCTAAAGTAGCTTTTAATAAGGAAACATAACATGAGTCACGTCTTCAGTGCCACCACACAAAAATCACTTGTTGAAATTTATGTCTCCCTTCCCTATGAAATTATATGTAGCCATGAAACATAAATGTACATGTGTTTTCTGTAAAGCCACTTGACATTTTAGTTGTAATTAGTAAGACCTCTGCTATTCCCCAACATTAAGAATGCAAAGTGTTTAAACATGCAGTGTAGTAATAGCTGTGTGGATGGATTACCACATTCAGCAGCTCACCTCATATTTATGAGGAAATAAATGTGAATTTTATATTCTTAAATGTGTTTTTTAAACCTATCACATGGGTAGCAATTTCTCTTCTATATTCATTCTATAGTTATTTTATCTTCCTTGGAATATTGTGTCATTGGAGGCAGCTCTGTGGGGTGATTGAAGTCTGCAGGATGTAGACAGGATCCAGATCAGGGTGAGAAGGCAACTGGAGGGTGGATCTAGGAGCAACAAAGCTGCTTTGGATTGATGTTGGCTATGTAACAGTGCATGTTTTAAAAATGGACGTGTTTGACACTTTCTGACTATGTGCTCACTACACAGAGTTTCAGGTAACACTGAAAAATGTGAGGGAAAAACTATGAATATCAGAGATGGTAACCAACCACATTTTTATTTTTGTCTTCCTTTAGAAATTATTCAATTACATATCAGTCTTTTAAGAATTGTGTGTCCATACTTATCACATATACAGCATGTAGGAAGTTGTAGCAGACAGCTTCATGTTTGCTGAGATAAACTTCCAGACCAGGCACAGTTATGGAGGAAGGGCTTTATTGAAGCTTACAGATCCAGGGGACGTTCCATAATGGCAGAAGAAACTGGCCTGCCTTTATAGGTCCAAGCAGAGAGAGAAAGAAGTACAAGCCTAAAGGTCAAAAGCCAAAAAGCCACACAGCACAGTACACTTCAGGAACTCCAGCTAGGCACACTTTGCATATCTTTCCATTGAAATCGGAAACCCACCACCACACCTTAAGATCACCCAGTGACATTGCCTCCAGCCAGATAGCCAGCAGATGCAAACTACAAACAATAAAGAACTGAATATATTGGGGGCCATCTATTCAAACCACCACAGAAGTGAACACAAATTTTATAGAAATTATATGTATTATGGGGAATTAAGTATTTGTATGGGTTTTTTAAAAGAAAATGAGATCTTAATATATATGTAGGTTGCATAATTCTATACATACATACATATAGATAGATAGATAGATATATAAAGCTTTATCATAAACCTTTACATTTCTGCTTGATAAAACTAGTTTAATCATATTTATTTCTATTTTCTAATTAGTTGGACACATTTATTTATTTATTTATTTATTTATTTTGGTTTTTCGAGGTAGGGTCTCACTCTAGCCGAGGCTGACCTGGAATTCACTATGGAGTCTTAGGGTGGCCTCGAACTCATGGCAATCCTCCTACCTCTGCCTCCTGAGTGCTAGTTGGATATATTTAAATATTGTAATTGGTTTTTTTTGTTGTTTTGTTTTGTTTTGTTTTCAAGGTCGGGTCTCATTCTAGTCCAGGCTGACCTGGAATTCACTATGAAGTCTCAGGGTGGCTTTGAACTCGAACTCACAGCAATCCTTCTACCTCTGCCTCCCCAGTGCTGGGATTAAAGGTGTGCACCACCATGCATGGCTATAATTGGTTATTTTTAAAATATTTTTCTATTTTATTAATTTATTTGCAAGGAGAGAGAGAGAGAATGGGTACACCAGGGCCTTTAGCTACTGCAAATGAACTCCAGATGCATGTGCCACTCAGGGCATCTGGCTTTACATGGGTACTAAGTAATGGAACCCAGGTCGTTAGTCTCTACAGACAAGCACCTTAACCATTGAGCAATCCCTTCAGCCCTTAATTGGTCATTTCTAATCTTCATTTACTGAATTGTCATTCAAGTGCTTGTCCCTGTTTCTCTTGGGTGGCAGTGGTCTTGTCTTACTCATGTATATTCATGTCAGACAACATTTTAAGGAAAGTACCTGTTTCCATATATATATCATGTATAGCAAGTAATGTTTATTTGTTTTGATTTGTGTTTAGACATTTAGATGATTATTATGGTATTTTTGCTGTACAGTTTTAGTTTTTTTTTAATGTTTTTGTTTATTTTTATCTATTTATTTGATAGTGACAGAGAGAGAAAGAGGCAGATAGGGAGAGAAGAGAGAGAATGGGCATGCCAGGGAATTCTAGGTGCATGCGCCCCCTTGTGCATCTGGCTAACGTGGGTCCTGGGGAATCGAGCCTCGAACTGGGGTCCTTAGGCTTCACAGGCAAGCGCTTAACCATTAGGCCATTTCTCCAGCCCCAGTTTTAGTTTTTATGCAATATTATCTGCCAATGTTTTACATTATGTTATCTTTGGAAAGGTTTGCTACTTTTAGAAGTGTTTTTTTTTTTCCCCAAGGTAGGGTCTCACTCTACCTCAGGCTGACCTGTATTCACTCTGTATTCTCAGGGTGGCCTTGAACTCACTACGATCCTCCTACCTCTGTCTCCCGAATGCTGGGATTAAAGGTGTGTGCCATCACGCCCAATTTAGAAGTTTGTTTGTTTTTTTTTTTTAATGGAATCTCTTGGGTCACATATGTAAATCATGCCATCTGCAAATAGGGATAATTTGAATTCTTCCTTAATTTATATCCCTTTTATTTGTTTCACTTGTCTTATTGCTTGAGCTAAGACTTCAAGTACTATGTTGGAAAGCAATGGTGAAAGTGGGCACCTCTGTCTTGTTCCAGACCATAATGGGAATTTTTAAAGTTTTTCTCCATTTAGTGTGATCTGGGCCTCAGATTTGTTATGTTGAGATAACCTTCCTCCATACCAACTCTTAACAGTGTTTTTATCATGAAGTGGTGTTGTATTTTTTCAAAGGCCTTTTATACATATATTGAAATAATCATATGATTCTTGTGTTTAAGTTTATTTATGTGGTGAATTATGTTAATCATTTTCTGTATGTTGAATCATCCCTGCATCCCTGGGATGAAGCCTACTTGATGGAGGTGGTGGATGATACTTTTGATGTGTTCCTGAATTCAGTTTGCAAGGATTTTATTGAGCATTTGTGTCCTCCAAGTTCATTAGGGATATTGGTCTGTAATTTTCTATTTTTCTTAGGTCTCTGGCTGGTTGAGGTATTAGAGTAATGGTGGCTTCACCGAAGAAGTTTGGGAGCATTCTCTCTTTTTTTCAATTGTGCAAAATAGTTTGAGGACAAGTTGTTTTAGTTCTTGAATTAAGGTTTGGTAGAACTCAGTGGTGAATCTATCAGGGCCAGGGATATTTTTGTTGTGAGATTTTTTTTATTTTTCAATTTCATTGGAAGTAATGGGTTTGTTTAAGAAGTCTATCTTTTCTGGATTCATTTCTGGAAGGAATTTGTCCATTTCTACCAGACTTTCCAATTTTACAGAATACAGATTTTTGAAATACATCCTGATGATTTTTCCAAATTCATTGTGTGCCGGTTGTGATGTTGTCATTTTCATTTCTTTTTTCAAAAAATGTTTTATTTTTATTTATTTGAGAGAGGGAATGGGTACACCAGGGTGTCCAGACACTGCAAATGAACTGCAGACACATGTGCCACCTTGTGCATCTGGTTTACATGGGTTCTGGGGAATTGAACCTGGGTCCTTTGGCTTTGTAGGCAAGCACCTTAACCACTAAACAATCTCTTCAGCCCTTTGTTTTCATTTCTAATCTTGGTGTTACTGATGGAAAGGGAGGCATGAAAGCAGGAGTGTGAGGCAGCTGGCTCTTTGTTTCTATAGCCAGGAACATAGAGCAGACAGGAAGTGGTGTTGGACTATGAACCTCAAGGTCCACCTCCAGTGACTCACTTTTTCAATGAGGCTACATCACCTCCTAATGGTTCCACATCTTCCCAAATATCACCACCAGCAGAGGATCGAATGTTCAAAATAAATGAACCTATCGGGGATATTTCACATTTAAATCATACAATATGAATGTGTATTCATATGTGTGTGTGTGTGTGTGTGTGTGTATGTATGTATCTCTCTCTCTGTGAGTATGTACTTTTTATAGTATCTGGTATTTGATTTGTGGTGGCTCCTCTAATTGTCTTATTATGCTCCTGCCATAGATATGAGCTCATATAATTTCTCATATATAATTTAATAAATAATAACTCATACATAATATCTGGGCAGAGGACATGATAAACATTTTTATATGGAGTTTTGTTTGAGCATAAACTTTTATTTTTTGGGAATGATTGCTCAAGAGTTGTTGGGTCTTATGTTACTTGTGTGTTTACTATTTATAAAGATCTACCAAACTATGTACTGTAGCATTCTATTCCTATTAGTATATTCTCATCAGCATTTAGGATTGCTGTTATTTTTTTGATTGTTGAGGCATTATGTCATTCTTAATGATCTGTTAAGTTATACATGCTCACACATGCGTTATCAGCATGGCTGTGTTGTGCAGAATTTATTAATATGGGCATTGAACTCAGATCTTTTAGGGTTCTCAGTTTAAAAATAGCACAAGTGTGACTTGAGACATAACCAACTTCTCTGAGTTTCTGCATACTGATTTGTGAACTGGTGGTCATGCTAATATCTATCATGCAAAGTAGTTAATATAAACAAATGATGTAATGCATACTAAGCTCTATGCTATTTTCCCGTAAGTTGATGTCATGTGATTTCATTTAATCTTCAGAGTTTTCCCCCCAAATCAGTATGGTTATATATACAGAATCCAATGTTACAGATTTTAGAGTATCTATATAATAGATTTTAGTACTTTAAATTATTGCGTACGACTTGTTTTACTATTAAAGCAATCCAGAGGCTGAGATATCAAGGAGTCAGGACTTGGGCCCATGTTCCCTAGTTCTCAGGATAGGTCTTTCTTGTCACCCTATATTTCTCTCACTAGAAGTATAATCTTCATGGTCATCCATAATGGAGCTCTTTGAACTGTCTGTCACCTACTAATGCTACAATTGCAGTCCTCTTGTATTTGAAGTTCTATTGTTCTTATTTATTTATTTTTTACCAGAACGAAAATGTAAAGGGAACGAAAATTTATGCCACTCTCATTCCCTCCTTCTTAGCTGCTTGGGAAAATAAAGGCTTTGCAGTTATGTTCTGGGACAAACACCCAACCAGAAGCACCACAATGGGAAAGCTGGGTTTTAGCTATAATGGAGTTTTTAAAAAATAGTTTTATTTATTTGAGAGAAAGTAAGAGAGGAGAGGGAGAAGATGAGAGAGAAAGAGAGAAAGAGAGAGAGAGAGAGAGAGAGAGACAGACAAGAGAGAGAGGGAAAGAGAGAGGAGAGAGGAGAGAAGAAAGAGGGGGACAGAATGAGTATGGACAGGCTCGGGCCTTTTGCCACTTCAAACAAACTCCAGGTGCATGCTCCATTATGTGTGTCTGGCTTTATGTGGGTACTATAGAATCAAACTAGGACCATCAAGCTTTGCAAGCAAGTACCTTTAACAGCCAAGCCATCTCTCCAGCCCCTATAATGGGGTTTTGATTATAGGCATGGTTTTAAAGTAACTGGGCTATTTTCTTGTTACTACCATGAATAAGTTTGTCAAGCCAATTATCTGAGGCCTCTGGGGCTGTTACATTTTACTTTTGTAATTCTTGTGGTAATGATTTGTCTGAATTTAATTTGCATTCCTTAATGAATAATGCTAAACATCTCGCTCTCTTTTTTATTTTATTTTTTGCTTTTTCAAGGTATGGTCTCACTCTATTAGCCCAAGCTGACTTGCAATTCACTATGTAGCCTCAGGTTGGCCTTGAACTCTCGGTGATCCTCCTAGCTTGGCCTCCCAAGTGCTGTGATTAAAGGTGTGTGCCACCAAGCCCAGCCTAAATATCTCTTTATATATTTAATTTGTTGTTGTTGTTTTTTCAAGGTAGGATTTCACTCTAGCTTAAAGTGACCTGGAATTCACTCCGTATTCTCAGACTGGCCTTGAACTCAAGACTATTATTCCTACCTCTGCCTCCCAAGTGCTAGGATTAAAGGTGTGCACCACCACACCTAGCTTAATTTATCTCCATATTTCATCTTCCAATACATATCTCTTTATGATTTTCACCCAAATTAGGGGGATGGACTTTTTCTTTATAATTCTAGGTATTAGTCTAGATATTAATTAATGTAAATATGCAATTTAAAAATATCATATGTATTTATTTATTTGAGAGAAAGAGAGGCAGATGGCGGGGAGAGAGAGAGAGAGAGAGAGAGAGAGATAGTGAGATAGCGAGCATGCTAGGCCCTCTAGCCACTGCAGAACTCCATATGCATACACCATCTTGTGCATCTGGCTTGTGTGGGTCCTGGGGAATGGAACTGGGTCCTTAGGCTTTGCATGGATGTGTCTTAACCACTAAGCAATTTCTCCAGCCCTAAATATGCAATTTTTAATTAGCTCATAAAAGTTTTCATTATGTTAAGATTTAATTATTATATTTTTCTCTGTGATAGTTTTCTGTCAGAGTGACAAAGCCCTTATGGTAAACAACTTATAATGAAAAAGGTTAATTTAACTTGATTTCAGAGATTTCAGTCTATGTTTGCTTGAGTATGTGGCAGCATGCTGTATCATAGTAGGGTACACAGTGCATGGGCCTGTTCCTTTTGTGGCATCCAGAAGAAAAGAGAGAAAGGCGGGGGTCTCAATATCCTCTTAAAGGCACACCTCCAATGACATAACTTTCTCTCTATGTGTTCTATTTTTTCATTTTTATTTTAGTTTATCTTTAAAACTTTTTTATTGGTAATTTACATAAACATTAACACTATTGCATGATCATAATTCCCTCCCACCATCCTTCCTTTTCTCCCTCCCAAATCTCACCTCCACTTTTTTTTTACTTATTATTTTTTTTTGACAACTTCCATAATTACAGACAATAAACCATGGTAATCTCCCCCTACTTTCTCCTTCACAACTCCACTCTCCATCATATCCCTTCCCCCCTCTCAATTAGTCTTTTATTTTGATGTCATCATCTTTTCCTCCTACTATGATGGTCTTGTGTAGGTAGTGTCAGGCACTGAGAGGTCATGGAGATACCCAGGCCATTTTGTGTCTGGAAAAATGCATGGTAATGAGTCCTTCCATTCCTTTGGCTCTTACATTCCTTCTGTCGCCTCTTCCGCAATGGACCCTGAGCCTTGGAAGGTGTGATAGAGATGTTTCAGTGAGGAGCACTCCTCTGTCACTTCTCAGCACTACAGTGCCTTCTAAGTCATCCCAGAGGCAACTGCCATCTGAAAAGAGAAGTTTCTCTAGCCAAATATAAAAGTAGCATTAATGTGTGGGTATGTGTAAGGGAAGTGTAAGAGAAATACAAAAGAAAACATCAGACTTGATCTCTACAGACAGACTGTTTATTGGAACAGCAAGGGGTCCCAGCTCTCCCATGTGATGAAGGTTGAAGTGCTGAGCCAGGCTGGGGTGTAAGTTTATAAAGGGGATTCTAAGGAAAACACAGACTGTACCAGCTGTAGGTCCAAGAATAAGGATAAGGAACTATAGTTACTTGTGTCTTTACCCAGAGTAAGCAAAAATTGTCTAGGGAGGATATCACACCAGACGGTTTCTGTTCCCTCAAGGTTTTCTGAGCTAAGGGAGGTTTAGTTTATCATTTGGGAGTGGACAGGACTGCCAAAGCCATGCTTCTGAAGTTTTTTGGCTTTTTGGTCTTAGGGATAGTTATTAACTCTTTAGTTCCCTCTAGTTTTCAGGGAAGACTATTAACCCTTCAGTCCAGACTCTGGAGAGATACAAAAGGTTGGGGAGAATTGGGAATGTGGGGAATTTAGGGGAGGATTGCATGGGCAGGAATGTGGGTGGATACTCATTTTTTAACTACTTCAAGCTGGGGCGTGGGGGGGGGGGGGCTATAGATCTCTCAAGGTGTCCCACGCAGCCCAGTGGAGGTTGGAGGCTCAGGGGTGGGTATTCAGTAGTTATGTGGAATTCAGTGACTCTCCGTGAAATGAAGGTATGTATTTTGTCTTGGAAGAATTTAGTGAGGCATCTGAGTATGCAAAGACCAAAAAGGAGAATTAGTAGAATCATAACAATGGGGCTCAATAAAGAGCGTAACCATGGAAACCATTGCCCTAAATTTGACCAAAAAGTACTCTCATGGATTTTGTTAATTTCTTGTTTGATTTTATCTATCTGTTGTTGAATAATATTAGAATTATCTGTAATGTTGAAGCAGCACATTACAGGGAATTGGTGACATCTAGTATGGTGTTTTAATAATAGGAAATCAATAGTAGCTTTATTTTGTAATATTGAAATTTGGAGTGCTTTCATTTTTTTGATTAATTTTTGTCAGAACTCATGTAGTGAGATTAGCAGTCTTATTGAAAACACAACTCAATTGAGTCTTGAGGGTAAGCAGGAGTTTTATAGATACCATAGCTTATGTTATCTCTTTTAG
Source organism: Jaculus jaculus (assembly GCF_020740685.1). Classification (NCBI taxonomy): domain Eukaryota; kingdom Metazoa; phylum Chordata; class Mammalia; order Rodentia; family Dipodidae; genus Jaculus; species Jaculus jaculus. The sequence goes on from NC_059108.1 coordinate 31,082,087, forward strand.
ATTGATCTGTGAGATTTTCCCATGGTCCCTGCATGATACCTTGATGAAATATTTCTTGATCATCCTTATACCATCTAATAGGGCCAATTATGATGTCAGGACATGAAAAGGTACAGTTTAGCATTAAAGGAGATCTTGCAGTGACAGTTCCTGTTAGGGATACAGAGGGGACACATGTGTTAGGTAATGTGTAAGCAGAAGTTACAGCCTTTGGGAGGAGTTGGAAATGGGTAGAGAATGGTAGAAAGAGTAACATGAATATGTAGGGGTGACATTTTATGATTAGAATGATAAGGAAATATGACCATAATAGCAGGGTGAGGGCTTTCTTCTTAGCGTGGGACCAGCTAGTGGGCATGGCTGTGATTAGTCCACTGATAAGGACTGTAGGTGTGATGAGAATGAGGACAAGGGGAAGGATGGAGCAGAGCACGAGCAATCCTTCTGAAGGGCAAAATGAAGGGTGAGAGTGAAGAATTCAATCTGATGCAGCTGAAATGACATACAAGTGTCCTGTAACCAAAGGATTTCAGTAGCCTCGAGCAGTTGGTCAAAGGTGTAGAAGGGCCATGACATTAACCAAATGTCCATGAGCAGGTCAATCAGGAAAAGGTGAACGTGATGAAGGCTCAGGGTCATTCAGTGGATCTGGAAAAGGAGGCATAAGATTAATAGTGGTCTTGATTGTCTCTTAAGAATTGACGGGAGATAAGAAATTTTGAGATTGGTGGAATTTAGGAGGGTGGAGGAGTAGGAGGGAAGTGTTTTTTTTTTTTTTTTTTGAGATGTGAAGATGAAATCAAGGAATAAGATTTGGAGTTTGGTGGCTGTGGGGGTAAGGAGTATGACCTTATGAGGTCCTTGTCATTTAGGTTGCAAGGAGAAGTGAGTACTAGAAATATAAACCTTGGATGAAGAGATAGCTTAGTGGTTAAGGCATTTGCCTGCAAAGCCAAAGGACCCAGGTTCAATTCTCCCAGACCCATGTTAGGCAGATGTACAAAGGGGTACGCGAATCTAGAGTTCGTTTGCAATAGCTGGAGGCCCTGGCACACCCATTCTATCTTTCTCTTTCTCTGCCAAATAAGTAAAAACAGAAAAAAAAAAAAAAGAAAGAATATAAACCTGGTTCCCAACTTGAGGAGAGGGAAGAGAACAATTAGGGAAAAGCTTGGGGAGTTTTGAATCAGCAGTCTTCCACAATTCTGGTCTGAGGAAAGAAAGAAAGTCTTGGGCAAGAGTAGGGGGCAGGTTGGGATTTGTGGGGTGAAGTCCAGGGTGGATGATGAGTCTGCCATACATTAATTCAAAAGGACTGATGTTCTTGGTTTATGGTGGAGGACGTGGAGATGGAGTAGAGCTAAGGGTGACAGTTTGATCCAGTCTAATTTTAATTCCAGAGTTAGTTCAGTTAAGATTCCTTTAGGAGGGCAATTGGCTCTTTTACCTTTCCCAGAGGATTGGGGGTGGTGGTAGGGAATCTGAATCTTCCAAGTTATATAAAGGGCTGTGGCTACTTGTTGGGTGAAAGCAGAAATAAATTCTGACCCATTATCAGATAGCAGGGAGGAGGGCAAACCAAATTGGGGAATCAGGTCAGTAAGGAGGAGCCTAGCGACTGTTGAGGCCCTGGTGTTAGTGGTGAGGAAAGCTTTTATCCACCCTGAACAGTGAACACCAAAAGATATTGGTAACGTTTGACAGAGGGCATGTGAGTAAAGTCTGTCTGTCAGTTCGTGGCAGGAGGGGGTTCTCCTCATTTGATGGGTTGGAAATTGAGGGAGACGTATATTGTAGTTAGATTAGCTTTTTGACAGAGCAAGGAGCGGTTAAATTTTGGAGAAACTGTTTGTCTTCAGGAGTAAGGGTGTAGAGCCCTGAAGGAAGGAAAGCAAAGAGCTGTTAGCTGGATGGAACGGGGAGGGCAGGTATGGGAGAATGGCGTTAGTGGGAGGGCTAGGAGTATTCTGAGTGGCATTATGGGCTAGGAAAAAAGGTGTAGGCCTGGGAAAGAGGAGAAAAATGTTAGCTTGTCTTAAAGAGTGCTGTGGGTAAGCAAAAGCCATTTGGCTGGTGAGAGTGTATGCCTGGTTATTGAGAATAGAAACATACTGTTTGTCTCCTTGGTGGCCTTTGCAGTGAATGACAGCAGCTTGGGTGGGTCATAGAGCTGAGTCTAAGAGCTCTTGGATAAGAAATGAGTTGATGTCGGGGGACCCTTTCTGTGTAAGGAAGCCTCTCTCTCTCTCCAGATCAGAATATTTGAATGTATGATGTTGTATGCATATTTGGAATCTGTATAGATGTTTACATTGAGAGCGGTTGTCCTGGTGAGAGCTTTGATTAAAGCAATAAGTTTGGCCTGCTGTGAGGTAGTATGTGGAGGCAGAGACATTGTTTTTATGATTTGTGGGTGTTGAGGATCGATCACCCTGGAGGATGGTGTAGCCTCCTGTAAAGGGTTCCTGTTTAAGGGCACTGCCATCAATAAACTACTCAGGGGCATCAGGTAAGGGGGAGTAGTGAATGTGCATGAATGGGTTGAGAGAGAAACCTAGAATATCTGTGTAGACGTGAATAGGGCTATCAGATAGTGTAGAGGAATGGGTGGCAGGTAAGAAAGTAGCAGGATTGTGAGGAGGTAATCTTCAAAAAGGAGACTGGGATTAAGAAGGTTACTATGGAGTATCTGGACACAGGAAGGGGGAAGGGAGAGGAAGGCTCGGTGACTCAGGAGGTTCTTTAAAGAGTGAGGGGTGAGAATATGAAGAGGACTATGGAGGGATATTTTATTAGCCTCAGGGACAAGGAGGGATGTAGCTGTTAGTGTTTGGAGGCAAGGGGGTCCATTCTTGTGTTAACATATCCAGTTGTTTGGAGAGGCAAGCTAGGGGGTGAAAAGCATCATCTCCTTTCTGGCAGAGAATGGCTAAGGCTTGCCCCTGATTGACATGTAAGAAAAGAGAAAAAAAGCTTGTTACTATCAGGTAGGGAGAGAGTGTTGAGAGTGGATAAAGATCATTTGAGAAGGTCTCTTGGGGCCTGAAGGGATGAAGTAGATAAGAGTGGCTTATCAAGTCACCCCTTGGTGGCCTCATATAGAGGATGAGTTACGAGAGAGAAGTTAGGAATCCAAATGTGGAAAAAAATAAATAGACGAAGCAAGTCAAGGAGTTCACGTTTAATATTTGGTAAGGGATGATTAATGAGATCTCTAATTCTAGAGGCAAGGAATGGTTTTTCCTTCCTGTGACAGTGAAAGGCCAAGAGAGAAGACAGAGGTTTTACACATTTGAGCCTTATTTTTAGAAGCCCTGTATCCCCAAAGCCAAGGAGCCGAGGAGCATGGTAGCGTGTGTTAAGTTGAGATCCCTGGAAGGGCTGGAAAGTAGGAGGTCACCTATATATTGAAGGAGAAGGCTAGGTCTGAGGTCTAAGGTGGCTAGGTCTCCTTGTAATGCCTGGCCAAAAATGTGGGGACTGTCCCTCAATGCCTGGGGCAGGACTGTCCAGCTTAATTGTTGGACTTGTTGGGTGTCAGAGTCTTTTCAGGTGAAGGCAAAGAGTGGTTTTTGATTTAGGGTGGAGGGGGATAGTAAAGAAGGCATCCTTGAGATCAAAAACAGAAAAATATTTTGAAGAGGGTGGGATGGAGGAGAGGAGGTATGGGGGTTAGCGACAACGGGAAAGGTTGGGATGATAGCACACTTTATTTTTTCAGACGTCCTGTATTAAACAATAGAATCCATTAGGTTTTCTTATGCCCAGGATGTGGGTGTTATGGGGTGAATGGATGGGGGTGAGAAGAGAGGCTGAGAGCAAACATTGAATTATGGACTTTAGTTCTCGAGGAACAGCAGGGGCCAGGGGTTATTGCTTTTGGGAGATGTAAGTAGAAGGATCTTTAAGATTTATGAGGATGGGTGAGGGTGCGGTGAGAGGCAACAGCAGGATGGGAGATATCCCGTATTACAGGATTGGCTGAGGGTAATAGAGAGGCAGAGGTAGCGGTTTGAGAGCAGACTTCACATGGACTTGAATCCATGTATGGGAGGAAAGTGTTAGTTGCGTTCAGAGGGGGTATATAAATGGAAACTTTAAGTTTGGACAGAAGATCCCCACCAAGGAGAGGGAGTGGACGTTGAGGCATGACAACTTTAACTTGGTGAGTTAAAGTTCGGTCCACAGATTGGCAAAGAACAGGTGGGGGTGCAGCAAGGGTTATTGGGGGTCCCTGAAACCCCTGTAATAAGGATTGCGGCGGGGAGTGTTTGTCCCCTCCAGGAAGTAAGCAGAGAATAGGAGGCCCCACTATCTAGGTGAAAGAGATCTCTTCATTAGCCACCATGCCTTTTACCCTGAGCTCCAGTGAGCCGGGTGCTAATTCAGCTGGGGGCCAGGAACTAGGTCCTGTCACTGGAGAAGGGCATGAGGCGGGATTTGGCATGTTTGCCAAAGAAGCCACCTGGGCAGCTAGTCAGACAATCAATTTTCCAGTGTTTCCATTGTCCACAAGCTCAACATGCCCTGGAAGTGGGCCGAGGGTCGGGGTACTCTTTTGTCTAGTGGCTAGGATGGCCATAGTGGAAACAGGGACTTGGGGGTGGTGGTGATAACCCTGCTTCCCAGAGATAAGAGGGTGAAGGCTGTGGCTGGGAATGGTGTAAGGTGGCAGCCAGGAATTGAAAGCCTGACTGGCTTTCTTTCCTACTCCATTCTCAATTTCTTTCTCTCTCTTTTCTGGCCTCCTCCTGTCTACCATTAAAGACTTTGGACACCAGATCAAGTAATTCATTTGTGGGCGCGGGGGGGGGGGGGGGGCGGTCACAGGTCCCTTTTCAAGTCTTTGGAGTTTGTGTCTGATGTCGGGAGCAGAAAGTGAATGTGAGGAAGCAAAGTGTCTTCATGGAAGTTTACATCTATCTATATTAGTGAACTTGCTTATAGTCTCAGAGAGGCGGTTGAGGAAAAGGGCTGAGATTTTAGTGGGGCCCTGGGTAATGTCTTTCAGTTTATCAAAATTAATTCTGCCATGGGCATTCTGGTGCATACCTCTACTTTTAAGGGAAGTCTATTAACCCTTCAGTATAAACATTAAGAAAAGTGCTTACTGGGCAGTTTGCTGAGCATATTGTATTCATTTCGACAGACACCAGCGGGCTTTACACCCCTAGGGCTCATGGCTTCCGCCGTCATAGGTTTTCAATATCGGGCATGCAGTCCCTGCCGTGGAGCAGGCCTCTAGTCTGCTCCCGTAATAGACATGCAACTATTGTACCTGTTAGCTCCTTTGGCCTTGCTGGCCAACTTAACGCTTGAAGTATCCACTGCTATTTTTCATCCACTGGAGATTTCTCTCTCTGCCATGGGAACTGCATGCAGCATAGCATTTTCCAGCTTTCTGATCTACAGGGAGAAGGTTTTCAGCTCAGATCCAGCACGATTTCTCAGTGACCTTGCAGCCCAAGGATGTGGAGTCTTCAGCCATAGGGTCTTACCATCCATTCCTGGTGGGAAATCAAGGGCCTCAGCAATGGTCTGTAATGTTTTAGGGGTATCAGGGATCTCCCTCCCTGGCCAACAACTCACTGGAAGGTATCCCATCCCTGGCACTGAAAATTTTCTAGTAACAATCTATGGCTTCTTGGTGTACCAGTGTCCAAAAAAGTTAAGATTCCATATGACTTAGTCCTCCCACCCTTCCTTTGCTCAGCCTCTTCCCCTGACCTCACATAGGCCTTTCCACCCCTGGTAATCTGTTCTTTTACTTACATATATATAATGCCATCCTCTTAAGTCCCTCCTTCCCTTTGAATCCCTTCTTTCCAACTAGTCTCTCTTCTATTTTGATGTCATTTTCTTTTTTTTTCCCCTCCGTATTATTCAGGTCTTGTGTAGATTGCAGTGGAAACAGTCATTTCCTTCCTTTGGATCTTACAATCTTTCTGCTACCTCTTCCACAGTAGGCCCTGAATCTTGAAGGATGTGACAGAAATGTCCATTTTAATGCTGAATACTCCACTGTTACTTCTCATCCTTTCTGTGACTTTTGACTCACCCAAGTGGCCACTATCATCTAAAAAGAGAAGCTTCTGTAATCGAAAGTGAGAGTAGCATTAATATGTGGGTATAAACATAAGTATTTAGAGGGGCATTTGGTGGGTGTAATATGTCCATTTAAGCAGACAAAAGTAGTAGTTCCCCCCTAGGGCTGATGACTTCTGGAGCCACAGACTTTTGATTAGGTTTTCAGTACCAGGCAAGAATTCCCTTTCATGGGACAGACTTTCAGTTTAATCACATAGCAGTTGGTTTCTCCCATAGCAGACATGCCATCATTATACTAGTTGGCACATTTGACCTGGCTGGCTAGTTGTAAAATTTGCATGGTTCACTGCTAAATTTATACAGTTGATGACTTTCCTCCCCACAACCGGCTGCATAGATTTTTTTCCAGCATCCTGACAGCTAGTCAGCAGCTCAGCTTCTGCTTGATTTCTCAGTCATCTGCAGACCAAGAATGTAGAGTCTTTAGCAATAGGGTCTTACAATATTGTTCTGCTGGGAACCAAGAGACTTCACTTTTTAAAAGTCCCATCTCTCAGTAGCACTGCAGATTGGAAACTAAGCCTTTAACATATAGACTTTGGAGAAGTTTCAATATATAAACTGGAGAAAATTATTTGCTTATCCTTATCCTGAAGATTAACTATTTTTTAAAAAGATGAGGTTTTATATTTTTGTTTATTTATTTGACAGAAAGAGGGAGAGGAGAGAAAGAGAGAGAGAGAGAGAGAGAGAGAGAGAGAGAGAGAGAGAGAGAGAGAGGAGGGAGGGGTGGGGGAGAATGCCAGGGCCTCCAGCCACTGCAAATGAACTCCAGACGTGTGTGCCCCCTTGCACACTGGCTAATGTGGGTCCTGGAGAATGGAATCTGGGTCCTTTGGCTTTTCAGGCAAATGCTTTAACTGAGAAGCCATCCCTCCAGCCCTCTTTTTTTTTTTTTTTTTTTTTTTTGTTGTGTGATTTGGAAGTTTAGCTGGAGAATTATATGCTGTATACTTTTAAACGGAAACCACTAGTCTTGATTCCAAAGTGGAGACCTAAGCCAATGAATCAATAGATGAGAAAATTAACCACAATCTATGCAGCTGTAGTCTTTCCATATTTTTATCGCTCTGAGCATTTGTAAAGAAAGACTTAACATCCCTTTGCAGGTGTGGTTATGATGGAAGGAAAAACATACAAGTATAAAGCCACTGTTTCTTATATTTTGTAGAGTTATTGTTGGATTACTAGAATGAAGAGAATTCAGTAGAAATATTAACATCAGGTTGATATATTAAATATTTTCTTATATAATTCTACTTTATCCTTTGTCACATGCCTATAAGAAATGTTCGAGTATTGAGTTGGGATGTAGCTTAAAGGTAGGACAATTATCTAACATGGAAAAGGCCCTGGGTTCAATTGCCAGCACTGCAAAAATGTATGAGATAAATAAATGCAAGATTGCTACTCCTGTTTTTTACAGATAAAAAAAATGAAGACTAGAAGTTATACACAATATTAACCATTCTAATTTACAGTGAGTAAATCACACAATGTGGATTCAAGCATATAGTGGCAGCTTGTCTCCTAATATGCTTTACTATCCTATGCAACAGAAGCAATGTGACTCATGTCATTAAAAGGATTACATAGCACACAGTTTTGTGGTAGGAAAAACATTAAGAAATTTGCTCTAACAAAGGAAGGTATGACCACATATATTGACTGTTTGGGTCTTCTAATAGGACTAGTTACTTAACAAGTTAAAATTATAAGGATGGATTTACAAACTTTATTATTTTTAGAAAGAATTTGCTTGGTTTTTCAATTTTAAACTTTTTGTTGACACTTCCATACATGTAACGCAAAATACCATGATCATAATCCCCTCCCACCATTCTCATTTGACTGCATCCTCTATCCCCCTCTACTGAATCCTTTCTTCTTTCCAACTAAAAGCTTGCTTCTTTTGAAAACATGATTATGGTCAGACAAAATTTCATGATTACCTCAACAATAGTGTAGGGCTTTTTCTTAGCATTTAAATTCCATGGAGTGTTATAGGTAAATACAGCATAGCTACCCTATATAGATTTTAAGATAAAGTCTCAGTTGTTTTTTTTTAAACTAAGGTGAAAACAAACAAAATGTTTTGTTTTGTTCTCAATCCTAAATTATGCTTTCTAAAACTCCTAGATTATCAGAAATATAACTTACATTATAAGTACTATAGATTAGTGACTTTCTTGACTCCAAGCTTGAGCTCCCACAAGACTTCTGAGAACTGTGTTTCTGTGGCCTCATCAGTGAAGAAGCAGTAGTATTTGGTGTGATGTCATTTGACAGATATTCTGGGGCTTCACTGGTCCCAATTTCTACTTTTTCTGGAGTCTGAAATTCTTGCTGTTTCATTTTAAAGGCCTCTACAGAAACTCTCTTTGAAAGGTAAATATCTTACCAGGAAGTAGATATTATCTGCAAACAACTCACATTTCCATATCCACTCCTTTGCCAGTAATAAGACCTTAAAGAAGCGGAAGATAGAACTAGTTCACATGGGTCAGGCTTGCGATGGTGTGCGTGTGTGTGTGTGTGTGTGCGCGCGCGCGCGTGCGTGCGTGCGTGCGTGCGTGTGTGTGTGTGAGGCTCATGGCAGCAAAGAAACATACTTTATGGGAAGGATTTTTCTGAGGTCAGATATTCAATTCGATTTTGTTTTTCAAAAAGCCAATTGGTTATTTTAAGGTGTAAACAAAGGAAATATAAGGGCTATAAAAATATACAGCATAGTTTAAAAATTTTTAACTTTTTCTTAGCATTTATTGAATGTACAAAAAATAATAGATTTTACTGTGGCATGTCTATACATGATTATAATGTATGTTAATCATGTCACTCCACTACACTGTGTTCATGGTGAAGTAAAGGCCCAACAGAGATACTTGTCATCACAGACTCTGATGGAGGCAAAGGTTATGGTTAGGTGCCAGGAGACCTCATTGTCAGAGAATGTGACAAAACCTCAAAAGCCACAACAATGTCCTTTATTTAACTAAAAAGTCACATTAGAGCAAAATATACCAGAAAGTATGTTTCATCCATAAAATTTACAAAGTACAGCTTATGTCTATAATGCACAGAGTTTTATAAATAGATGTGCCCATGTAAACACACAGCAATTAACATGTAGATAATTTCCATCATCTCAGATAATTCTCTTACATCTCTTTCCCTTCTCCTGGTTTTCAAACTGCAAACTGTGCCTTTATCCAAGTCTGTACTTACTAGTGTCTCTCTTCTGCCTTTAGCTCATCATTGAGTATATTAGGTGAAGGTGTTTATTTCTTCCCTTTTTCAGGTTGAACAACCTTTTTTCTATTTCAGTTTTCCTAAGTAGTTTCATTTTTAATTATGAGCAGATGTTAATTGTTTTTAAAGATTTTCCTGCATCTATTGAGCTGATTATAGAATTTTTAAAAATCCATTTCCAGGGCTGGAGAGATGGCTTAGCAGTTAAGCGCTTGCCTGTGAAGCCTAAGGACCCCTGTTTGAGGCTCAGTTCCCCAGGTCCTACGTTAGCCAGATGCACAAGGGGGCACACGCGTCTGGAGTTCATTTGCAGAGGCTGGAAGCCCTGGCGCGCCCATTCTCTCTCTCCCTCTATCTGTATTTCTCTCTGTGTCTGTCGCTCTCAAATAAATAAATAAAAAATTAAAAAGAAATCCGTTTCCATGATTAATTACACTGGTAATTTGCAACTACAGATAAATCTTTCTGAAATAAATGTCATTTGGTTATGATATATTTGTTTTATGTATTTTTGGATACCATGTACTAATGTATTTTAGGGACTTTTGCATCAGTGTACATGTGAGATAATCATCTTTCATTTTCTTTTAATCTTTGGCTTTGGTAACAAAGTAATTCTGGCTTGATAAAATGAATTGGTAATTTTTTCCTTCTTTTCTGAAAACAAAAGTTTATGTATGATACTTTTAATTTTTCCTTAACGTTTGGTAGAAATTACTCGTGAAGCATACCATGAGATGGCCTTAAGTTATGAATACAATTTCTTTTATAAACATAGAATAATTAAGAATTCTATGTTTCTTCTTGTGTTTGGATATCTTTATCAGTAACATATAAATTTCCTCTAAATTATCAAATATTTGGTATATAATATATCAAATATGTAATGTAGCTGTTAAAAAAATAGTATCCTTGAAGTAGAGATTTGAACTCAGTTATTCATGCTTGTGTGGAAACATTGATTTTGATAATTTGTTTTCAATAATTTTATTTAGAAAATATTTCTATAGGCTAATGCCTTTTATAAATCTTTGAAAAATAGGTTCTTATTCTTGATTCCTTCTGCTTGTTTTTATTTAGCCATTTTCACTGCTTCCTTTTTAAATATATCTTTCAGTTTAATTTGTTCTTCTTTTCTGCTCTTTCAAATGTCATGTTGGTTACAGTCTTTTGAAAACAATAGAAATATTTACATTAGGACAAGCTTGAAGAATTTATGCTGAATAGATTTGCAGGCTTCTTATTTTTATTATCTATAATTTTTTAGGAAGGAACTGTTGCTATGAACTAAATTTTAATTACATAAAATGTACCTGAAGATTGCAAGCAACATAAGGAAATTATGAGACAGAAAAATCTTTATTTCCTTCTTGCCAAACCAAACTGCTAAAAAAAATAGCACTTTAATTTAGTGGTGAAAATATGCTTATGTATCTTAGCCAGTTACACAGTACAGGAACTTTTCCTCATACCCTCTGCCTTATCAGCCATTATGTATGAAATTTGGTCCGTATCATTGGAACATTGATCATTCACATCAGTTGTGAAACATTTACCCATGATCCATTTCTCTTAGAAAGCATTTCCTCAATTATCTGACATCAGTATGCCTGTATGACACAGCAAGTAGTTTTTTTTTTATAACTCTTCCTCCCCTCTCTATTTTTTTTTTTTACAGTAGCGTATGTTTGTGTTTTTCTAACTATAATGTAAACTTGTAAGTGAATATGGTCTTGTTTCCCCCCTGTGGTGATTTGAATAGATGGCCCCCAATATATTCAGTTGTTTATAGGTTGCATCTGTAGCCACCTGGCTGGAGGCAATGTCACTGGGTGGAGGTTAAGGTGAGGTGATAGGTTTCAGATTTCAATCTAAAGATATGCAAAGTGTGCCTAGCTGGAGTTCCTGAAGTGCGCTGTGGCTTTTGACCTTTAGGCTTGTACTTCTCTCTCTCTGCTTGGACCTGTGAAAGCAGGCCAGCTTCTTCTGCCATTATGGAACTTCCCCTGGATCTGTAAGCTTCAATAAATCCCTTCCTCCATAATTGTGCCTGCTCTGGAAGTTCATCTCAGCGAACCTGAAGCTGTCTGCTACACCCCCCCCCAAATATTCCTCAATCAACATCTATGTGCTTCATTATTTTTCATTTGAAATGTTTTTTTTTTCCCACATGTAAAAGACATCTTACACAAAAGTAAGATTCAAAAATGTATATGATTGAATATGAGTGCTAGGGAAAAGTAGATAATACCCTTTCAATTTTTTTGGCAATTTTGGTCATATCTGTGATAAGCACATGTATAGAAACTCAAAGAGCTAAGAAAACTGTGTGTTATCATTGAAATTTCCTGGTTATGAAAATCTTCCTTCACACAGGTAGATCTAATGTAGTGGTGGATTGTTTATGTGGCTGTGGCCAGAACCAGGACTGTGTATCATCACCATCAAAAGTGACTTAAAAAGTGACTTGTGTCCTCCTGTCAGACTCCATCTCCTAAAGGCCCCAAAGCCTTCTAAATAGGGTGGCAAGCTGAGGACCCAGAATTCAAAACATGTGTTAGGGGACAAAAAGAAATAAGTAAAAAAAAAAAAAAAAAAAAGAGATCCCTCCAAATTATTTGAAGAAGCTGGGGCTGGAAGGATGCTGAGTCAGTACAGGGCTTACCGTGTAAAGTTAAAGATCTGAGTTTGGTCTCTAGTATCCACGTACAAGCCTGGCATAGTGGCCCTGGCCTGTCATTCTAGTGCTGGGGAGGCATAAGCAGGATGATCCCTGGGATTTGCTGGTTAACTCGTCTTGCTGAAGTGGTGAGTTCCAAGTTCAGTGAGAGACCCTGTGGTTGCTTGAATCAGATGTCCCCAATAAATCCTTTTATTTTGAATAATGCTTGGCCCCTAGCTGCTGGCAGCTTGGGAGATGAAACCTCGCTAACAATGGAGGTGTGTAGTTAAAGGTGAGCTTGGTGATATGATAGACAATTCTCCCTTGTCAGAGCTCAGCTGACTCTCTTACTGCTGTTTATTACCTGTTGAAGCAGAGGTTATATCCAGCCTCTGCTCATGCCACGCTTTCCCCTGCCATCATGACGTGTCCCCTTAACAACCAAAATAAAAGCTTTCCACCCATCAGCTGCTTCTGGTCAGGTGCTCTGTCCAGCAATGAGAAGGTAACTGCAACAGACCCTGTATAAAAAACAAGATGGAGAAGATACCCAGCATCCTATGCTAATGCCAACTTCTGGCCTCCATTAGTGGTGTTCACACCATACATACCTTACCAAAAACAAACAAACAAAAAACAAAAAACAAAGAATCTGACAAATGATATACATTATAGTAATCGTAAGGTATCAACAAATTCAATCCTATAGATTTTTCCTATGATTTTGGACTTCATTCTCTTTGTGTTTTTTTTTTTTCACATGACAATTAAATAATTAAATAATGCTATTTTCTATCAAATTTGGGAATTAGATTTTGCCTTTGAAATATTTGATTATTTTTGTTGCTAATATTTTAGAAAATTTTCTTTGAACCTTGTTGTTCATTATATGCAACATCACCCATAATTTTAGATTACATAAGTATTTATTTGAATTGTAGTATGCTTTGTACTTTCAAATTTAAGTTCTCATGCACCCAAGCCTACATTTCAACAATGATAGAAGCTAGTGTTCAACTTCATAAGGTTTTGTTCTGTTTTTCTGCAGGAACATGTTTAGAACCTGAAACATTGTTCTTATGAGGTCATGACTGTTTACTACTTTACACCCCCTTTGGAATGCAGTATTGTGATTTGAGGACAAACCCATTTTTCTTACTCCATAGTCTTTAGTTTTAGAGTAGTCACATGTAGCTGCTTTATGCATCTGTCGACACATGCATGCTGTGTGTTATTTGTATAACAGACAATTTCTTTTTGCTTTCCTTCCCCCTCCACAAAATGAGCTATTGCATCTGCTCTGATGACTAAAATTTGAATGAGGCCATAGTGTAGATGACGACATTGTGAAATATAAAGTTGAATCCGAAAGTTATTCGCAAGGTTATTGTTACCTTCCTCATATGTTGTGGTCATCTGGTTGACTCTGAGGTCACTCATGCATGGTCACGCCTCTCTTACTCATTTGCTCTCTGTACTGACTTCTCTTCAGAAGCTTCTCCTTGTTCTTGTCTACTGTCTGCCATTACTTGGTCTGCTTTAACTTCTAACTGTAAGATTCATATCAACAAATAATCATCTGCTTCTTTATTCCAGGGCTCAATTTACAGCATTGAGAGTATCTTTAGTTGTAGGTATGGTATGTGGCCTGGGAGTTGCAGTGACCATAGCCTTGTGGATCCTGTGGAGTAGTGTGAGAGAGTAGCACTTAATCAAATAATACCCAAGACAAAATAAACCAAAGAATGAGCTATGCAGGGAAGAAACGGAACACAGTGTCTAGACATACTTAACCTGGAGTGGAAGGCTTTCTTTCCACAAGGCTTTGAGCTGTCACCCAAAAGATGAGTAGGAGTCATTGAGAAGAAAGTTTTTACAGTTTATCGACTGTCATTTATCTTTGCAGAAATCTATTCCTTGTGTTGGCTTTGTTCCCAGCTCTCTAGGGCGTTCCTGTCATGTCCCCTCAAACCAGCAGCAGGTCATTTTAAATCTGTACGATTAAAAGAAATCTTTCCTGGGTCATGAATGATAGGCCAACATTTACCATGTAATTTTTCTGAGTCTCTTCTCCTGTTTTACCATTCAGTTCCAGACAAACAGGGTAGCATGATACATGAAACATCTTCCTATAACCAAAACTGTGGAATGAAATCATATGGACTTACGGTTAGCTAATTAGTAGGGCAGCCATTATTTCACTTTCTTGATATATGTCCCATGATCCTCCCTTGCGTAACCAGGGCTATGCTTTTGTACATATGGCCCCTGGGTGACAGCTTCACAATTTCCTGCTCTTCTTGGAATTTGTAGTGTCTTGAGCGCCGCTTCAGATCTTCTGGTGGTGTTTGCACTGTACACACTCTCTCGGGGACATGATTTACACACTGTAGGTAGGCAGCCCTGGCTGAGTTGCATGGGGGATGGGGTGGGGTGGGCCACTTCTCTGGTTGCCTTTCTCCACAGCAACCGACTTTTCCTCTAATTCTGTGTCAGAATTCAGAAAGATATACCAGTGCTGACCCAGCCTTCTCTTTGTTTTCTGACAAATAGTTTGTGGATACCAGAAACAAAAGGTGTGTTTTCTGGCATTGCTTCTGGCTTTCCTTTGGCTAGGAACAAGTAGCTTTGTAGACATGTTAAGCTTCTACTATTTTAAAGTCCAATGAATGGCACTTACTTGATTTTAAACAATGTTAAGTTACTGATTATAGTGTTATAATTGGTAGTTATTAAATACAACATCTAATATCTAGTTGACTAGGACTGCATTTACTATTTTAAAAAGGGAGAGAAAAGGTGTAAGTCCCTTTTGACTTTGGGTGGATTCCGTGTCTCCCTTTTGGCCTACCTGGGGGGAACGTGATTTGATTTTTTTTCTCAGTGGGCAGTGAAAATCATATACGTTTCTGAAGCTACGTAGTAACACACATACAAACATACTTGTCTTTGTGCCACATGTGGATTAGAATGAGTAGATATTTTGCTCTACTCTGCATGTTTCCTCAATGTCAAAGACAATTTCATTTAAATACCTTGATTTTAT
The DNA here is from genome assembly GCF_020740685.1 of Jaculus jaculus. Lineage (NCBI taxonomy): Eukaryota > Metazoa > Chordata > Mammalia > Rodentia > Dipodidae > Jaculus > Jaculus jaculus. Next base: position 31,097,155 of record NC_059108.1, read on the forward strand.
GTGAATTTAAGAGATCTATGCAAATTCTTACTTTGCTTATCATAATTGAACATATTGTTTGTATTTTTTCTTTAATTATTTTTCACAAGACATTCCTCTTCCTGTTAAACAGATTTGTTTCCTTTAATTGTATAAAAAAATTTATAGATCCACGGTTCATTGGTGAATATTTCTAGCTTCTGGTATTGTGGAATTCTGTATACATCAGGCATAGAAACAAAGTTAATGGATATTATTTCTTAATTAGAAAAATTGCTAATAGATGTTGGCCAAGTTGTAGTTGAGAAATCTGGATAGTGCCTTCAATCCTTGAGTTGATTATAATCCCATTCATTTACAGCTCTCATAGTATATCCAATTTTCTTTCACAGTTTACTAATATATTCTGATTACTGTGACTTTAGGAACACTTAGGAAGCCCTCTGAAATTTTTCTTGCCATGTACTGCTGCACACTGAGAGTAATTTTTAAAAGTTGCAGCTTACTTCCTTCGTACCTTACTTTAACACCATTGTGTGGTGGTGGGATGTGCTGATGCATTTTGAGCAGTTTTGCATGACTTGAAGGGGCAGGCTTAGTGAAGAAGATGATTAATTTTTGTCCCAAGCATCTTTAAGAAGCTAATGAAACAGTGAGTCCTGCCCCCATCAAATGCATGTACTCACTAAAACATACTTGTATATATGGATCTTCACAAAAATCCCTTAAAGCTCTAGAACTCAATTTCCCTTATAACCCTCCCCTGTAGAAGAATCTTTCCTTGGCTCCATACTCTGCCTCTCCACCTCATAGATTTGTTCATTAAACAGTTTTTAAAGAGCAAAGCATATGCCATTTTCATTTCGCTGAACTCAAAACTTCAAATTCCTCATCATATTAAATATTCAGTGGAACTTGCTGAAAAATCTTCTGTTGAATTTAGTAGTTTCTATGTGGAACTGTCTGAAAACATGGAAGACATTTTCTTTTTTTTTTGTCCCCCCAAATAGTTTACTTATTAAGCAATATATGCATCCAAAATCTATAACATGATTCAAAAATACATATATACATCTATATATTATTTAATAAAAGAGTTTTATATTAGTATCTTTCCTTAACAAAGGGGTCATAGGTAATAATTCTTTGAAAATAAAATGTGATATTCGTGTTAAAGCTGCTTCAGCCTGTTGGATGAAGTATAATAAATAACTCAGATCACATATTGAAAAGTGTCATAGGTGCTCTTCAAAGTGAATAGATCTTAAATCTTCCCTCCTTTAAAATTTTTCTCTATACAAGTAATGAAGACCAATCACTGTGCATTAAAAATCTAAGAAAACCTTAAGTCTTCAATGCCAGAAATAAGCGTCCCCTATGTCATTCCCAACCAGGAAGCTGTAACCTTTTGACCTGTAGCAGGGCAGATTTGGACCCTTGGTCACATGGGGAACTGTTATCTGGATCATTTTATTGCTTCAAGCTTTCCTGCCAAGACCTTTCCGGGACAGGCAGAGAGCAGAGGCAGAGTGCTATCTGCACAGGAGCTCTGTCCACATGCCCTACTGCCACATGGCTCTTCATTGCAGAGTAGAAGACACAGTCTGCAGCCTGGCTCCTACTGACCTCACCTGAAGGACAGGTGGAGGTCAGCACTACTTGGATATCACACAGACTCCACACCACTACACCACTAGCAATTCACAGATATGGGGGTTCAGTTTAACAAACTTTATTTAATTCTCCATTTCTCTCCACAACAAAATGAGTACTCCCTCACGTTGTTGACGGTGTAACTCTGAAAACAAGATAATTTCTTCTTTAGCAAAATGCTCATATTTTAGCATATTAAGTACATAGAAAGCTATAGTAAGTACTGGTTGTATAGGTAATGTGGTTTATTAGGTGAAAAGAAGGTTAAGATCACTTTGGGATGTTAATAGTACATTATATGGGATAAAACTTTCATAAAGCCATGTCATCGCTTAGTGTTAACATAAGAGATACTACTGCAGGAACTTTGAAGCTCCTCATTTGCTGGTGTCTATTTTTGGTGGTGAGTGTATGCTCACTGAAAGACACTCTATTATGTCTGGTCTGAGCAACAACAGCAATCAGAACAATCTGGATCCAGGAAAAAGGGTGAACTATAAAATCCAAAGTGGAGCAGTGCTATTCCATCTCAAGGGGCCATATGCATACTACCGGTTGACTAAACTCAACACTGCTCTTGTGTATCTTAGTGCACTTCCTGGAAGAGTAAGTTACTTTGCAGATCTCTCAAGAATACTCAATTTTAGGGCTGGAGAGATGGCTTAGCGGGTAAGGCACTTGCCTGCAAAGCCTAAGTACCCAGATTAGATTTACCAGGACCCATGTAAATCAGATGCACAAGGCGGCGCATGTGTCTGGAGTTTATTTGCAGTGGGTAGAGGCCCGGGAGTGCCATCCTTTCTCTGTCTCTCAAATAAATAAATAAATAAAAGTTTAACAAAACTTAAAAAAAAAAAAGAAATATGCTCCATTTTGAAATCTGATAGAAGCAATAGGAATGACCATTTGTGACATTTTATAAAGTAATGCAGTCCCCTTGGCATTTTAAAAATATTTTATTTATTGATTTGAGAGATGGAAACTATTGAATAATTAATGCTTTCAGCTCATTTCTCTGGTTTGGGGACAGGTAGTATCACAAATATTGTACAAAAACAAAGCATTAAAGTTTACATTTTAACTTTATTATTGATGATTGAGTCTACATATGATTGAATGAATATATGTATGATGAATATATATGCAATTTGTGTTTAATTTTAAAGGAAAAATAAATATTGGCTTCTACTTCCTTTTACACAAATAGGTATTGTTGTGAAACAAAACAGTTCATTGAGATGGAATGTCTGTCTGAACCCTCTGGTATTCTTTGTAAACTTTCCTGGTGAGAAATTACGTACTTCTGAAAACTAGACTCAGGGAAATGGGCTCAGGTCATAACCAGATTCTTTGATGACCAATCACCTCCCTTAGGGAGGCAAGCACATTTAGGTTCCCTGAAAATTCCCCCTTTGTGGCGACTATAAAACTGTGCAATAGTAACAACAACAAAAAATGCTCTATCAAGTGACTCAAGCAAGAACTTCCTGGTTTTTATGTGATTATGAGTCCTATCTCAGAATTTGACCGACCTGGTGCGAGGTCATCTTACAAACATTCCTTACATATGTGCAGCCAAGAGGCAAGCGTTCTTCTCCAGGCCAGCCTCATTTCTGATCTTTATATTTCTGTGCAAAAATTCTCTTTGGGAGAAGAGAGAGGTCAGATAGGAATCTGTGCTCCAAGGCAAGTAAGCAATTAGAAAGGAATTATAATATAATAGGACCATAGTGATAGGTCTTTCCTAGTGCAAGCTATGTGATAAGCACAGAAAAGATCACAGGAAAGCACAGGCATTATCTAAATTTTAACATGCAGTACAAACACAAAGACTGAAAGTACATTTCAAAGTACCATGAACGACTACTTTCACCAACAAGTATTTATTTAATAGCTCCAAAGGACATATGGCCCGTGCTTCCTGCAAGAGATAATGCGGGGTTATCAGATTCAGTCCTTGGCCTATGTAGATCCGCAGCCCCAAGTGAGACCCTGCCAAACAAACAAGTAGATAGAAACCAACGCAGCAACTTGTGTATGCTTTGTGTCAATCCGGAAGACCGGTCAGACTGTCCTGTAGGCATTCTGAGTAGGCAAGTTTAAGAGATCCCACTACAGCTAGTGGTAACACTAGAGTTTCAGTGGAGCAGCATAGGGAAGACGAAGTTGAATGAGTAGCTAATGTCTGCATGATCAAAGGCCTGAAATTCCGGGTCATTGGGCTTCATTTCATAAGCAATCAAACTAAAACAAGTGAACAACAACTACAAAACAACCTGACTTTATGTGTATGTACAACTGAGATCTACTAGACCATACTTTCAGAGGGGTAAATCCAGTGATGATGCTCTGAGTAGGGAAAATTGAGATGATATATATGAGGCCTGGGGTAATTTTGCCTGGGCCTTTATGTATATGATCAATAAATATAAACTATTAATTTTTTTTTGTTTATCAAGGTAGGGTCTCGCTCTAAACCTGGAATTCACTATGTAGTCTCAGGGTGGCCTCGAACTCACAGCAATCCTACTACCTCTGCCTCCTGAGTGCTGGGGTTAAAGGCATGCGCCACCACGGCCAGCTCTAAACCATTAATATTAAATGGAAGAGACTATGCTTTATTGCCATGGCCCATGTGAGGATGAGTTGAACAAAGGTTTTGGTGAGAAAAGTGGAAAGAATAAACAACAAAATCTACAAGACCTTTATTTTCTTCTCCTTACTGTTATCATCCCATGTGAGGAATCATGGTGAGCCAAGGACAGAGAGCCCAGAAAGAGTTTACAGAATGGAAGGCACTGCTGCTCAAGCACAGACAGACCCACCATAGCCCAAGGCACCTCTAAGTAGAGGCATTCCATTTAGATATGATAAATAACTAGATGTAGTTTCAAGTGTAACGACTGTTGGTGATTTGGAAAATGAGTGTCACTCGAGTGGGCCACGCCACACTGGTGAGAAGAGTACCTGTGTTACTCACTATCGCATGTGCAACCATGATGACAACAGTAAAGATACCTGGAGCACCTAGCTCCCCTGGGGTGGGGTGTTGCAGTCAGGTCCGCATTGCTTGTAGAAATCACCCAACCAAGAGCAGCTTGTGGGGAAAAAAGAGGTTTATTTTGGCTTACAGGCTCAAGGGGGAAGCTCCATGATGGCAGGGAAAATGATGACATGAGAAGAGGACGGACATCACCCCCTGACCCACATAAGGTGGACAATAGCCATAGGAGAGTGTGCCAGACACTGGCAAGGGGACACTGGCTGTAACACCCATAAGCCTGCCCCCAACAATGCACTGCTTCCTGGAGGCGGTAATTCCCAAATCTCCATCAGCTGGGAACCTAGTGTTCAAAACACCTAAGTTTATGGGGTACACCTGAATCAAACCACCACATGGGGTATCTATGCTTACTTTTCCCATGGTTGTTTGCCAAATTGACTTGTATTTCCTTTTCCACATTTTCTTGGGTAACACAAATTTTTATTTTTCTTAATTTTTAAAATTTGTTGTCTGCAAGGAGAAAGAGAGAGATAAAGAGAAAGAGAAAGTATGGACATGCCAGGACCTCTTGCCAGTGCAAACAAAGTCCAGACATATGCACCATTTTGTGCATTTGGACTTTATGTGTTAGGGAATCGATCTCAGGCCGTCAGTATTCACAGGCAAGCTCCTTTAACTCCTGAGCCATATCTGCTGCCCAGGGGAACACAAATTTTCCTTCAGGGGCTGGTTTAGGCCCTTCCTTCCTTCCTTCCTTCTTTCCTTCCTCCCGTCCTTGTCTTTCTGTCTGTGGTGGCTATACGCCAGTTGCCTTGGTTTTTAAGGAGACAGTAGAAGAAAAAAACTTGAGGTTAACTTTTGTAACCCTTAATAATTACTGAGCATGGAGTTTCTCTTTCTTTTGAGTGTGCATTATCTGCTTAGTGGCTTAGATGCTTACTTCTTGCCAATCAAAAGTTTAACAAATGAAATAACACAATTTTAGTGAATATAACATGTATATCTATTGTTGATTTCCTAATAGTAACATTTGATTGATAACTATATTATTTATGTGTGGGTATTCAGTGATGACGCATGCTTCTATTTTTTTTTAAATTAATGCTCACATTGTCTTTTCGTTTTTCTTTTCAATATGGAACTTCCACTCTGCAGATTTTATTACTCTTTTTGAATTAGTAAAAATGTCATACTGCCACCTGGTGGCAGTATGTTCTTGTCAGGAATGACAGGGGACTGGAGAGATGGCTCCGTGGGTAAACTGCACTTGCCACAAACAAGCATGAGAGCCAGAGAGCCCCTGAGTTTGGTTCACCAGGACCCACTGGCCACACGAGTGTGTAACCCAGTCCTGTGGGGAGCAGAGATTGGAAAGTCTCGGAAATTGCAGCTCTGTGTTCAGAGAGGCTCTGTCTCAGGTAAATATATGGATGAGAGGTAGATGAAGAATAGATGAAGTTCTCTGGCCTCTGCCTATGCCCAGGCACACACATTTGCACATACACATACACATACACCACCACTACCACCACACACTACAACACAAAGACTGACACGCACAACAGAGGAATCACTTGAGATTAGAATCAGTACAGACAGAACTGAAGAGGTAAGATGTCCATTTATTCCCCTGTACTCCATCATGACCTCAAATCAACATGTCTTAATCAAATTTATAACTGCTCTCAGCCATTTCTCATAACATGCATTGAGTAAGAGTAGGCCTGGACATCAAACTTCTTACTGATGTGATTTTCCTTAACCTCAAAATACATCTGCAAGGCTGTGATTACTGTTCTCATTCACAGATAAAGAGGTTGAGGGAGGAGAGGTTAAGTAAGTTTCCCACTGAGGTGCATTTCTCTTAACTACTAGCTGACAGCCTTCTGAGGTGTTACTGCAGCTGTTCATATTAAACCCTGCTGTTGTGTTTGAGCTTCCAGCTGTTTCCCTACTCCTCCATAATCACCTGGCCCCATTCTCTGGGATTTTTCTTTCATTTTCTTTAGTATGTATGGTGTGTGTGTGTGTGTGTGTGTGTGTGTGTGTGTGTGTGTGCACATGTGCCCCACAGCATGCATGTGGAAGTCAGAGGACAACCACAGGGTGTTTTCCGTTGGTCTCTAGAATATCACATGGTCTGAAAATCAATCACAATTCATTGCAAGTGGGTCATCTTTGAGTATGAAGGTGGCATTATAGTGCCGCTACAAGCTTAACACTATTTTTCTATTTATCGACTTTCCTTCCTGATGGGAATACAGCCAAGCAAAAGTTTAGGTGTTTCATAAGAAGATGAATCCAGTCAAATATTTATATCTATTTTATCATCAAAATAGATTCAATTGTGGTGTGATTTTTTCCTTATAAAGCAATTGTGTCCATCTAGGAAGCAAAACTCCAAAACTGCTGAGGTAGGAGTAGACTTAAAAATTATTATATAGCCGGATGTGGCGGTGCACGCCTTTTATCTCAGCACTTGGGAGGCAGAGGTAGGAGTATCACTGTGAGTTCAAGGCCACCCTGAGACTACATATTGAATTCCATGTCAGCCTGGACTTTATGTATTAGGGAATCGAAGTAGCTACCCTACTTCACCCCCCCCCCCCAAAAGAATTATATATTCTCTCTACAGCTGTAGTAAGATTGCCTTATTTTTAATCATTTGATTTACAAAACTTGCTTATACATACACTGGTCTGAAGAAACACATATAAATTTGGTTATCTAAATATAATGTGTGCATATAAAAATATGAAATATGTACAAAGACAACATATAAGGATATAATCATGATTTTACAGTTTAACTTGCTAATAAAGAAGAGTACTGCATTGCATTCTGCCATGACTTTTCTTGGTTTAGGATTTCTGAAACTGTGTTTCAGATTTCATTAAAAACATGGAAATAAAATATTAACTTGGTAGATAAATTTTGTTCTGGTTAATTATTATGTATTTATATTTTATCAAATCTTTCAATATTGTTGCAAAATCAATGCCACTGAATTAAAAATACATTGAGCTCATCAGTATATTTCATCTCTATTACTTCTTTGTTTGAACTGTTAGAGCAAGAAATCTTGCCATTTCTGGGAATGGAGTTAAAAGAATGATGGGGTATTTTATTTTATTTAATTTTTGACAGCTTTTTCATAGTTGTAAACAATATCCAATGGTAATTTCCTCCTTCCCCCCACCCTCCCCTTTGACACTCCACCCTCCATAATATCCCCTCCCGTTCTTAATCAGTCTCTCTTCTCTTTTGATGTTGAGATCTTTTCTTCCCATTATGATGGTCTTGTGTAGGTTAGGGCCAGGCACTGTGGGGACATGGATATCCAGGCCATTTTGTGTCTGAGGAGCACACTGTAAGGCATCCTACCCTTTCTTTGGCTTTCACATTCTTTCTGCCACCTCTTCCGCAATGGACCCTGAACTTGGAAGGTGTGATAGAGATATTTCAGTGCTGAGCACTCCTCTGTCACTTCTTCTCAGCACCATGGAGCTTTTTGAGTCATCCCAAGGTCACTACCATATGAAAAGAGAAGGTTCTCTAGCCAAAATTGAGAGTAGCATTAATATATGGTTATGAACATTAAGAGAAGTGCTTACTGGGCAGTTTGGTGAGCCTAGTATATACATTTAGCCATATACCAGTAGAAATTACACACCTAGGGTCATGACTACCCCTGTTGTAGGTTTTCAGTATCAGGGATGTATTCCTTCTCATGGAGTGGGCCTCCAGTCCAAGTAGAGAGCAGTTAGTTTCCCCCATAACAGACATGCCACTATTGCACCTGTTGGCTCATTTGGCCTGGCTGGCCAAATTTAAGGCTTGCAGTGTCCACTGCTGTGTATCTTCACTGGCGATTTCTCTCTCTCATTGAACTGCATGAAGGTAGCTTTTCTCCAGTTTTCTGTCAGCTGGCAGTGAGCTTGTAGCCCAAGTATGTGGCATCTTCAGCAATAGGGTTTTACCATTTATTCCTGGTGGGAAACTAAGGACTTTGGCAATGGCCTGCAATGGTTTGGGGGGTATCAGGGACCTCCCTGGCCAACAACTCACTGGAAGGTATTCCATCCCTGGCACTGAAAATTTTCTAGCTACAATCTATGCTTTCCTGGTGTTCCATTGTCCAAAAAAGTAGGTTTTCATATGACTTATTTATATTCTCTTAGATTTTGATTAGCCCTCCCTCCACCTTTCCTTTACTCAGTCTCTTCCCTGACCTCACTTAGGCTTTTTACTCCAGTTAATCTGTTTTTCTACACACACACACACACACACACACACACACACACACACACACACACACACACTACCATCTTATTAAGTCCCCCCTCCCTCCCTTTCTATTCCCTTTATATCTCCTTTCTAGCTTACTGGCCTCTGCTACTGAGTTTTATTCCTACTTACATAGAAGTCCAATCATTTGTAGCTGGGATCCACATGTGAGAGAGAACATGTGATATTTGGCTTTATGGGCCTGGGTTATCTCATTAACAACAATCTTTTCCAGATCCATCCATTTTCCTGCAAATTTTCTAACTTCATTTTTCTTTACTGCCAAGTACATCTCCATTGTGTAAATGTGCCACATCTTCATTATCTACTCTTCAGTTGAGGGATATCTAGGCTGGTTCCATTTCCTAGCTGCTGTGAATACAGCGGCAATAAACATGGTTGAGCAAGTATCTCTAATGTAGTGAGAAGAGTCCTTAGGATATATACCTATGAGGGGTATAGCTGGTTCATCTGGTAGATCTGTTTTTAGCTCTTTCAGGAACCTCTACATTGATTTCCACAATGGCTGGACCAGATTGCATTCCCATCAACAGTGTAGAAGGGTTCCTCTTTTTCTGCATCCCCACCAACATTTGTGGTCATTTGTTTTTATTATGGTAGCCAATCTGACAGGAGTGAGATGGAATCTCATTGTAGTTTTAATCTGCATTTCCCTGATGACTGGGGATGTAGAACATGTTTTTAGATGTTTATATGCAATCTGTATTTCTTCTTTTGAGAACTTTTTAAAAAATTTGGTTGTTTGATTTATTATTATTTAATTTTTTGAACTCTTTGTATATCCTATTAATCCTCTGTCATATGTACAGCTGGCAAAGATTTTCTCCCATTCTGTAGGTTTCCTCATTGCTCTATTCAGTGTCCTTTGCTGTTGAAAAGCTTTGTAATTTCATGAGGTTACAACTGGGTATTTTAAGTATTAACTTTTTTCTCTCCCTCTGTATTTCAGTGATAACTGTGGCTCCATCGTAGGGCCTTGTGCATGGTAGGCAAATATTCTATCACTGAGCTACACCCTCAGCATTTTCTGTTCAGTTTGTCAATGTTAGAATTCATCAGTGAATATTCTTGTTGCATATAGCCTTAAGCTCATACAACAGATCATCAGGAAGTGAGATCAAGCAGTGTACAGATACTCAGCTTTAGTGGATAGCACCAAATTGCTTGCTAGTTAGTTATGCCAAATTATATTGCCACTACCATTGTGTATGTCAATTGCTTCACATTTTTTTCTAATGACTCATTGATGGGACAACTAACTGACAAGAAGCAACTTATGTAAGGAAAAGGGTTTAATTCAGTTTACATTTCCACAGGGTACTTTTTGTGGTGGGGAAGGCATGGCAGGTCAGAGTGGGAAGTGGGTGTCACATCCTCAGATGGAGAGCAGAGAAAGATGACCATAAATGCAGGCTAAAAGAACTCAATGCCCACCTCCAGAGACACACTTCCTTAACAAGACTCCACCTCCTAAGTGTTCAACAATATTCTAATCAGTGCCACCTGCTCAGGGTCAAGTGTTCAAATACATGAGTCTATGTGGAGAGGCATTTCACATTCAAATCACCACATCTCATAATGTGAGAATTTTAAATTTTGACCAGCTGGCAAAGTGTGAATTTATATTGCACTACTTTTTATGTGTTTTACCTGATTATTAACACAGATACAGGCTTTGCTTCTTTTTTATTTTTATTCTATTTTTGCAGAAGTGGGGATTAGGGCCTTGAGCATACTAAGCATATGCTCTACCACTGAATTATATGACTCAGCCTTTTCTTTCCTTTTTTCTTTTGTAAGTTTCAAAAATATTTTATTTATTTATTTGAGAGAGAGAGAGAGGGGGAGAGAGAGAGAGAGACAGACAGATTGGGAACGGAAGGGAGTGTGTGTGTGTGTGTGTGTGTGTGAGAGAGAGAGAGAGAGAGAGAGAGAGAGAGAGAGAGAATGAGAATGGGTGCACCAGGGCCTCTAGCCACTGTAAACGAACTCCAGATGTGTGCGCCACCTTGTGCATCGGGCTTATGTGGGTACTGGGGAATCAAACCTGGATTCTTAGGCTTCATAGCCAAGTGCCTTAAATGCAAAGTCATCTGCCACCCCCTTTTCTTTATTTTCATTAATAAGTTGGCCTTTACACTTTGATGAACTATCCAGTTATATCCTTTGCAGTATATTATTCTTTTGTATTTCTTGATTATGGATGTATGGATGTCAATTATATTTCTATTTGTATACTTAGGATATATTTTCTCAAAGTTCATGTCTTGTGTTTGAATTTTATTTCATAATAATTGTTTTGTTGAAGAATTGATTTTTTTCATTAAGCTTTGCTTGTTTTTTTCTTTCTTTTTGTTCTAATCCAATGTCTCCACAATTTTTTTTTTTTTTTTTTTTTTTTTTTGGTTTTTTTTGAGGTAGGGTCTCACTCTAGCCCAGGCTGACCTGGAATTCACTATGGAGTCTCAGGGTGGCCTCGAACTCACAGCGATCCTCCTACCTCTGCCTCCCGAGTGCTGGGATTAAAGGCGTGCGCCACCACGCCCGGCTTTCCACAAGTTTTAAGGTGTGATTCTAACATGAAATCTTTATGTGAAATTGTTGTGTATATTTGGCCAGAATCTATATATTTTTCATGTGGATTATTAAAGGCACCAACATCATTTATTGAAATTACTAATTTATGCTTGGGTCTACTTGAGTATTTACAACTTTGTTTAGTATAGGACCAGTTTTGATATTAAAGATCTATAGTTTGAGGTTGATCACTCACAAACTTATGCTCAGTACCTGACCCATTCATATTCCTGGAAGGATGAGAAGGTGAAGATAAGAGATGGAGTGGCATCAAAATACTTCCTTTCACATTATCTGGCCACTGATTAAAGTTTTTCTTATGTTAACATATTATATTATGATAGGCTTAGGCAGTGATGATGTTAGAAAACACAGGAATTATTTTGCTTGTTTGTTTTTCGAAGTAGAGTCTCTAGCCCAAGCTAACCTGGAATTCACTATAAGTTTCAGGCTGGCCTCAAACTCAGGATGATCCTCCTACCTCTGCCATCCAAGTGCTGAGTTTAAAGATGGGTGACATCCTGCCTGGCAGGAGTTAATTTTTAAATTGTTCACACCTTAGTGGGAGACTCATGAGTCCTTTAATAACAATACTTGGGTCTTCCCCTCAGGAGTATGGGCTGAGTGGTGGAGACCATTCCATGGTCATGACTAGATGCTCTTGATTCTGGAACATGCAGGCTTACCTGGCCAAATCTGTGGTGGGTGAGGTGCAAAATATCCTCCTTAGGCTCATGGGTTTAAACATTTGATCCCTAGCTGGTAATGATGTTTGGGAAAATTGTGAAGTCCTTGGGAGGTGGGGCCTCGCTGGAGGAAGTGGGTCACTAGGGGCGGGCCTTGAAGTTTTATAGTCCAATCCCAGTTGCTGTTGCTCTGCTTTCTCGCTCAGCTTCCTGCCTACAGGAATGATTATAGCTTCCGACTGCACCCTGCCATAGTTCACCACCAAGGTGGGCTCCTCTTTCTGGAGCTATGAGCGGAATTAAACCTTTTCCTTCTATAAGTTGCTTTTGGCCAGCAGTGAGAAAGTACCAGATAATACAAGCACATCATCCAGAAGGAATACAGGGACAGGAAAGCATGTCGGACAGGCATCACTTAAATTCCTGCTTTGTAATTTATCTTTATGACTTCTGGTGTGTGTTACTGACATGCTGGGAACCATCACAAGTGTCAAGAGCTACTATTTATATTTGTAACAATTTCACTAATGAATATAAAATGTTTCTGATGTTAGAAACTTTCTTCCGGGGACTGAAGAGATGGCCTAGCAGTTAAGGGGCTTGCCTACAAAGCGTAAGGACCTAGGTTCCATTCTCCAGGTCCCATATAAGCCAGATGCACAAGGTGGCCCACGTGTCTGGTGTTCGCTTGCAGTGGCGTGCCCATTTTCTTTTGCTCCTCTCTTTCTTGCTCTCCCTTTCTTTCTCAAATAAATATAAAAATAAATTCTTCTGATGTTAGAATACTTCCTTATAAGTTTATTTTCTTTTAAAAATGAAAGCTGTTTGGTTAATTAAGATTTACATCTCTCTTATTTTAGGTGGTTCTTTGGAGCAATCAAAAGAGCAGATGCAGAAAGACAACTGCTGTATTCAGAAAACCAGACGGGAGCCTTTCTGATCAGAGAAAGTGAAAGCCAGAAGGGGGATTTTTCCCTCTCAGGTAGGGGCATCATTTTGTGTGATTTGAGGATGGGTTTGAAAACTTGTTTAATGAACTTGTTATATGAACATGGATGTGGTAACTTAAACTTGCTGTATTTCTTTCCTTCATAATAGCACCATAATTAAACATACTGAATCTCAGGAGTAATATAAAAATTAGGTAAAAAAGTCTGTATAAACAATTTCCAGTTTATGTACCCTAGATATGAAATAAAAAGTCCAGAGTCTAGCTGCATTTCTTTTCACTTTTGTCTGATCTAGTATATTTTAGAGAAATGATAAGAAAGAAGCAAAAATTATGCTGTGGTCCAAACTGATCTTACCAACATGCAACTTCTTTTATCCTTTCTCATCTTTCTCTATCTCTCCTTCCTCTTCCTCATCCTATTCATCCTCCTTTTCCTTCTTTTTCACATTTTGTTTATCTTTGTGTAATAAGTAGAAAATAAGTTGAGATATTGAATGCAATGCAGTTAATTAACCTCATGGAATATACAGCAGGTTATTTAGTTAAATATAGATTTTTAGCTCAAATCCAAATGCATTATTGCCTGAGGAAAACTGAAGGTTAAGATGAGAAATATGATTAGGGTTACAGATAATTGCATGTATGCCATTTCTTTTAAAAGTTTTTATTTTTTTTTTCACCTGAGTTATTATGCTGCAGGATGTCCAAGTTGCCACACTAATTCATCTCAGTGTGAATTTCTTCTTGTTTTGTCTCAATCTCTGTACTGTGTCTGCCTGTCACTTACATAATCATCCTCTTGAAGCAAGGATTCTGTTCTCTGGATAGACATAAACCTTCTTGGGGAAGAGCTTCTGCTTGCCTTTATTCTGGTTCCCCTGCAACAAGTGCCTAATATATGAGACCCTGTGTATCTCATGAGGTCTGCCTGGCTCATGGTGCAAGAAGTTAGGATGTTCTTCACAGTGCCATATTGAAGCAAGTCCAGAGCCCATGTTTTGGAACTTTGACAAGAACACCGGTACCTGCTATCCTTCCACAGACCTGGAGTTACTAAATGTCAGGAGAGATAGGTTGGACATGGGAAGGAATCTGTCTTCTTTTGGGAAAACTTGTAGGTCTCTCTGATGAACAGCTCATTATGGATGTTAACTGTATGCCAGTACTGGGAATTACAGGCCAGTGCCAAGGGAAAATAAGGAGGAAAAAGATAGATAATATATAAGAGAAAGAGAGAAGAGGGAGAGGGAGAGGGAGAGGGAGAGGGAGAGGGAGAGAGGGAGGGAGGGAGGGAGGGAGAGAGAGAGAGAGGGAGGGAGGGAGGGAGGGAGGGAGGGAGAGAGGGAGAGAGAGAGGGAGAAGGAGAGAGGGAGAGAGGGAGAGAGCGCACACAAGAATCAGGAGAAGATTAAGGTTAGTCTTTATCATACCCTCTCCATGGTCCTGTGATTCAGGTGTTCCCTCTATGGACCTGATGAAGATTCAACCATTTAGTCTGTCTTTTATGATATAGAATTTTAGGGTACCATTGCCATTTGGGTCCAGTTTTGTGTCCTCCATCCACACACATTTACCCTCCCCTCCTGCCCCACCCTCCCTATTGTCTGGTCCTCGAGATGCTTACTAGGTTTGTCAGCATCTTGAGTGGATCCAGGTTAGGAGCCACAGATGAATGAGACCATGTGATGATTATCTTTCTGTGATTTGGTGAGTTTGCTGAGAATGATCTGTTCCAAGTTCGATCATTTTTCTTCAAATTTCATTGTGTCATTTTTCCTTTCTGCTGTGTAGAATTCCATCATGTAGATATACCACATCTTGGTTACCCATTCATCTGATGATGGACATCTGGGTTGATTCCAGCTCTTAGCTATTATGAATTGAGCAGCTATAAACATGGTTGAGCAAATCTCTCTGAACTGAGGCATGGAGCTTTTGGGGTAAATGCCCAGTAAGGGAATAACAGGGTCTGTTGGTACTCTCTGCAGGTTTGCATTTGTGTTCATATATTTGTAAAGCTAAGTTTTATCGTGGGCAGTTTTTCTTTCACCATATATTATGAGGGATACTTTTGCTGGGTACAGTTGTTTGGATTGGAAGCCATAAAGTTTTAGACTTTGCAGTGTTTTATTCCAGGCCCTTCTGGCTTTCAGGGTTTCCATTAAGAAGTCTGAAGCAATTCTGATGGGGTTATCTTTAGATGTGTTTTTATTCCCTAGCTGCCTTTAGGACTTTCTCTTTCTTTCTTTCTTTCTTTCTTTCTTTTTTTTATGAGGTAGGGTCTCACTCTGGTCCAGGCTGACCTGGAATTAACTCTGTCATCTCAGGGTGGCCTTGAACTCATGGCAATCCTCCTACCTGTACCTCCCGAGTGCTGGGATTAAAGGCATGTGCCACCACGCCTGGCTGACTTTCTCTTTCTTATCGATGTTTAGGATCTTAATGATAATATGTCTTGGAGAATTTCCTCTTTGGTCCAGTCTGTTTGGAGTTCTGTTATCTTCTTGTAACTTGATGGGCCTTTCTTTTGAGAGAATGGGAAAGTTTTCTTTGATAATTTTGTTGAATAAATTCTCCATGCCTTTGGTCTGAATTTCTTCCCCTTCTGGCATTCCCATGACCCGAATGTTAGGACATTTAAGGGTATCCAACAGTTCCTTCATGTGTTCACAAAAAGCTTTGAACTTAATGAAACTTTTGGTCTTACAAACTTTTTCTTCTGTTTTGTCTTCCACTTTTGAGTTTCTATCCTCCACATGGCTGACTCTATTCTTGAGACCTTCTATAGTTTTGGGCTTGCTCAACTTGGTTTGTATTTTCTACTGCTTTTTTAATGTATAGTTTCTATCATGCTGTTGAATTCCCTTTTCATATCATTTTCTGATTTCCTTAATGCTTCTTGGAATTCATCTTTGGAACCTCTCCTGGTTCTTTTCTATTAGGTCTAATCTAGCAAGGATAGCATTCATACAATTATTGGACCTTTATTGATTTTCTGCAAGTTTGATATTTTCTTGGCCAGGGTTGCATAGATTGTATCTTCATTTTGGAGTTTTGATCCTATTGTCTCTTCTATGTTTTGATTAGTGACATCCATCGTGGGACTGGGCGATCTTGTTGGATTTACTTGCATTTGATTCTTCATGTTATTCCTTTTGCACTGTGGCCTGCCCATCACAGTGTAGGAATTTTATTTAATTTAGAAGGAAGCTGTAGACTACCCTTGAAGTGTCTTCAGTGATTGTTCCCTTTTATGTTTGCTTTGACTTGGTTTCTGATGGCATTGGGGCCTGTCTGCTCAGAGGGAAGAAGCCTGTGAATCTCTGGCGCGAGCCTGCGGGCGTGATGAAGGGTTTTGCTGTTCATTGATTCAGGGTATGGGACTGCATGGTCAGGTGGCCCAAGGGCACAGGGGTTAAGGAAGAGTATGAAAAAGCAAACTGGTATTGCTGCGGGGCTGTTGGGGGACAGGGCGGGGAGGATGTGAATGTGTGGTGGTCCCTGACACTGAGGGGTGAGAGGAAGGGATAGTGGGTCCATTGGGACCCTGTAGCAGGGGGTGGATAGGACTTCTGGGTCCCATGACAAGGCAAGGGGGATGTGGGACTGCTGAGGGTCAGGTTGTGCAGGGGGGTTGTGGAGGTCCCCTGTGGCAGGAAAGCCTAGGGAGGGGAGAAATGCTAGCCTGCTGGTCTGGGCCCATGCGCTGGGGTGGGGGAGCCAGTGGTGAGTGGGACAGTGTTAGTGTGAGGAGGTCCCCTGGGGGATGCTAGCCTGTTTGCCTGGGTCCACACTTGGGGTCAGGGGCAGCAGCGAGTGGGACAGTGTTAGTGTGAGGAGGTCCCCTGGGGGAACGCTAGCCTGCTGGCCCGGTCCATGCATGGGGCTGGGGGACAGCTGCGAGTGGAACCTCGCTTGTGTGTGGAGCTCTGCAGTGGTGGGAACGCCTAGGGTGGGGGTTGGCAGGAGTGGGATGGCGTTCATGTTTGGAGCTATGAAAGCCTGTTGGTCTGGGTCCACTTAGCCTGTGGTTCATGCAGCAGGGACCTGGGGCTGGGATTGCAGCTGGGACTGCTGCTTGAGGGGATTGGGGGATGGCTGTGCTAGCCAAGAGCGTGGGAATCAGTGGATTTCCTACTTTGCTCCTCCGTGCCCTGCCACTGGAGGTCTATTAGAATCTGCAAACCCCTAAAAAACCTAATGAACTTAAAGGTCTTGCCTTTCCTTCCCCAGAAGGTGAGGCATGGTGAGGTAGAAGCCGTCTTGACTGGAAGTCCAGCTCCCTTCTTCTTTCATACTATTACTTCTAGAAGCTACATAACTTTGCATTTGGATGAGTGTATTGTTCTTTTATTTTGACTACTTAGTATTTTATACATTCTTATTATTTTCAGTTATTTTTCTATCATAAACTATGACACACTGGACTTCCTTGTATAAACATTTTGTGTACTCATTTCCACGTTGCTGGGCTGACTATCCAAACCAGACAGTTTATGGGAGGGATTTATTTCAAGTTTACTGATCCACGGAAAGTTCCATCACGTGATGGAAGTATCTGACTCCAATAATAAATTCAAGCAGAGAGACACTACCAGACAGCCACCACCATAAACAAGTGTAGTCAGAGCTCAAAACATCTCAGCATACCTTTAGGCTGGAATTCAGATCCACTCCCAGTGACACATTCCCCTGTATCAGGAGTCTGTCTGCTATGGGATGAAGGTGTAAATTCGTTTTAATAAAACACTTTATTCTATGGGGGTCATACATTCAAAGTACCACAGTGGACATGCTTGTAAATAAACATTTGATTATTTCTGTGAGAACACTTTTCAGAAGAGGAAAATTGAAACTTCTTGAAATCTATGACCTCAATAAAATGAGCAATAAGGGAGTTCTTTGTTAAAATACATCCATATTTGTTTGTTTGTCTTTGCCAATGTTTATGTATCAAATTAGGTGATAGTTATTTAGACAAAAGCTAGATTTAAAGTTTCAGATAAGCACAAAATAGAGAATAATAAGTTTCCATGAAGAAAGCAAACTGAAAGTGTAATTACCTGACTCATATCTCTGAATAATGCTCAAGCTGCAGTGACTATTTGGAACCCTCTATGAAGAACATTGTAGAATAAACCGGCTTTACAGGCTTAGAACAAAATTACAAGGATATTGGCTTCTGTGTGCTGTGAATACTCTAGAGCTTGTGATGGATTTAGGAAGCTTTGTAGAACTTGCTTGGAGACTGTCATATCATTATAGATTCCTTCTCAATGAAGTCAAACAGTTTAGTCTTTCAAACAAATTATCTCATTGTTGTATATTCACTGGGGGATACAGTAAATACATCTGATTATGTGCTACTGAGAGGGAAATTTGCATATTAGCAGAGGAAAGGCTATGTAGGGGAGGAAATAGTATCTTCAATAGATACATATTAATCAACCAGACAATACAGTCACTGCCTGTTGATTGTCACGAAGCACTGTCAGATATACCACACATAGATGTATTTCTTAGTGCAGTTGTCTGCTTAGTCAGTCATTTGAAGTGCTAGTGGGTAGACACTCTACTCTACTGCTCATTGTCTCTGTGCTGAGTCATTTCTTTTTTAACTATTTAACTCATTGTAATTAAGCAAAGCAGCCCTGAAAACCAGACGTTGTTCTGAGTTCTATTAATTTTGAATATTTTCTGTGAGGAAATGCCATTATAGAGAACATGTAGGTCCCACGGAGTATGTGGGTATTTCATTATAGTTGCTTATGGCTTCTGTGAAGTCCTTATTGAGAATGTAAGATATGCTTCTATGGCTGGAGTGATAGCCTGGTAGTTAAGGCACTTACCTGCACAGCCAGTTTGGGTTCAAATCCCCAGTACCCATGTAAACCAGGAACACACTGGCAAATGCATCTGGAGTTTGAATGGCTGGAGGCCCTGGTATACCCATTCTCTCTCTCTCCTCTCTCTCTCTCTCCTTTCAAATAATTTTTGTAAAAAATGTGCTTCTCTAGTGTCATACAATAATTTAAAAATAAATATACCAAAATTTTATAGCTAAGTAAATATTATATACTTCAAAGGAATTGATTATTATTGCTAAAAGTATCACTCAAATAGTAGAACTGCCTTTACAGAAAGACTGTTCGGTTCCTATGTGTTCATTAGGGGTATTGTTGACATGTGGGAGTGGCCAATTATCTGAAGTAACTTCCTGAGTAACATGGATGAATAATCCAAGTGACACAATACAATTATAACTTTGCAAACATTTTTGCACACTTTATAATTTGAAAATAGTTTAGAGAGTAACACAGTTAGCAGCGTCTCTAGAAAAGGTGGTATCCTCTCCTGCTGTGTGGACCTTTCATGCTGACCACGTGTGTACCCTTCATGCTGACCTCATGTGCACCCATCTTTCATGTTGAATTTGCATATTCAAAAGCCCATAAGTTTCAAGAACATACATATATTTATTTTATGTGACATTGTGACACAACATTGTCCCCTGCAAAGTTCATGTGTGAGAACTGCACAATCAGGTTACCAAAAAAAATTGTGGAAGAATCTCTTCATGTTTTCAGTACATTCATGATTCTGCTGTATTTATACTTATTCTGGGTTGCACAGGGCCCATGTGCCTCAGGTTGGACGCCCTGGAGGAGCAACACTCACTGTGGGTAGAAATGTGCTTTTCAAATTGGACTGTAAAGCCCTTTAGCAGAAGGAACACTTGTTATTGCTTCTGTTTCATGTTTCTTCTGTTCCTCCATATTTATCCAACTACACCTTTGTAAAGATGGCACACACTCTTAACACTCTCCTCTTTATGCTGGAGTCCAAGGGCCTAAGATGAGCAAGGCCATTGCAACCCCCTTTAACCTGTGAAGACTGGGCTTTGAGCAGCGCAAATAATCTTCCTATCTGTGATGTTTCAGACTTAGTTTAGAAAGATAGTTTCACACCTTGGCAGGTCAGTTTTTCCAGATAGACTGTTGCAGAAGATTCAAGGTGGATCTCACTCCTTAGTGTGTACCTCTCTGTCTCTCTCTTTCTCTTTCTCTTACTCGCTCGCTGTCAGGCCCAGATCTATTTTATTCAGCCTTTTCAGCTACTGTTATTGAACCCAATATTCCTAGATTTGCTGATTCATTCAAATTTGCCTCTAGCCTGGAAGAAAATGCTTCTCTGTGTCATTATCAGTTCCCAGAGTCATCCATTTCTCCCTCATTTAAAATTAATTTTTAATTTGTGACCACTAGTGTTTGTCATTAATTCTGTTACTATTAACTATGAGTGTAAATACAATTATGTATCTTAAGTAGGGGTAAGCATTACATGGCTAGAAAAAAATTGCTTCTTGAATTTATTATGTAATGAAACTTATATGGGTCATGGGAGCATTTTGATATTGGTTAAAGATGTTTTACTTTTTTCAAACATGCATATGCTGCAGAAACGAAATCTTTTGTTAATAACTCCACTATCTCATATAAAATGTATTAAATTTTAAACATGTTGGTGCCACCTTAGAAAATGCCTTTTAATTAAAGTCATAATTTAGTTGTGTTCAGCTTAATTGCAAATATCATTGAGTATAATAGCTAGTGTCTTCTCTGTGAGTTATAGGATATGCTGACTTTTTTTTAACATTACTATTGATAAGTTTCAAATGTTTTAAGTACTCTATAAAGGAAAATTAACATTTTATTATGCAGCACATATATCTATGTGCATCTGCATGCACACACAGATACACAGGCAAAGTTTCCTTTTCCCTAACTGAAATACCATGACTAGATTTCTAGAATCCATAGCAATGTTTACTGAGCTTTCTTCTGTGGTCCGTACATCATGGTGACTCATGGAAGTCTTCTTTGCTTGTTTTGTTTATGTAAGACACTTTCTCTATTGTCATTTTGAGCTGCTACAAGGAAAGCACAACAGGAAATGATGCATCTTATTGCCCTTGGAATGGAACACTGTAGGAAACCACTTTAGTTACTGAGTAGGAGTTGATGTCGCATAGAGATCAATGGAATTGCTGTTTTTGTAATTCCTGATATAATTCAGTCCCCTTTTCATCTTATTAACCATCAAATCGTTCCTTTACATCTAGTCTAGTATTGCTTTTTGTCTCATGTTAGTAGCTGGCTAACAATCTCTGAAGTTGGCATACCCTTGCTTTCTTTTTTTCCCTTTTTCTATTGGGAACATACAGTAATTTGACTTTATTCCCATCCATTTATTCTTTTTGGTCCCTTTCTCCATAACCCCCTCTTTCAAGGTATTCCCCCCTCTGTTCTGTTGTCTCATTCTTTTCTCCTTTTCCATCTTGTATGTTTCAATGTTGATGGACTCAGAGCCATGCTGGTCTTCTGGGGATATTGGTAACCACTGTGAGTTATGAACCCAGTCACTTCATATCCAGAGGACAGTGCCCCACCGAACACCTACACTAAATGTAATGTGGCTCTAACATTATTTCTACTCCCTCTTCTACAGTGTTCCCTGAGTCTTCATGGGTATGGTAGTAATCTCCTTTAGTGATAAATTCTCAACAGTCTCTTATTTTCTACCTTTTTCCCCCTGGTTTTTGAAGTAGGGTTTCATTCCAGCCAAGGCAAATCTGGAATTCACTATGTAGTCTCAGGGTGGCCTCAAACACATGGCCATCCTCCTACCTCTGCCTTCCAAGTGCTGGGATTAAAGGTGTACACCACCACACCCAGCCTATTTTCTACTTTGATGAATTTTGAGTCTCCTCAGTGTCTATCATCATTTCCATAGAGACTGTTCTCAGCTAACTGTGAGAGCAGCACTCACATTCTTTCCACTACTACCTTTGTAATGTTCTCTGAGCCTTGGAAGGTGTGAGAGGTGACTCACCTAGTGCTAAGCCCTCGGGTATCACTTCTTGTCATTTTGATGAGTCTTGGGTCTCCATGGTATTTACCATCATCTATAAAAAGGTGACTGTGGTGGTTTGACTCAGGTGTCCCCCCCAGATTTCATGTGTTCTGAATGCTAGGTCCCCAGCTGCTGGCCATTTGAGAATTGGAGCCTCCTGGAGGCAGTGTATTGTTAGGGGTGGGGTTATGGCTGTTATAGCCCGTTTTTCCTTGCCAGTGTTTGGCATACTCTCCTGCTGCTGTTGTCCACCTGATGCTGGCCAAGAGGTGATGTCCACCCTCTGCTCATGCCAATGTTTTCTCCTACCCTCATGGAGCAACTCCGAGTCTGTAAGCCAAAATAAACCCTTTCCTCTCACAATCTGCTCTTGGCTGGGTGCTTTTTACCATCAATGAAAAGCTGACTGCAACAGTGACCATCTATAAGGAGGTATCTATAACCAAAAATGAGATCAGGATTAATCAAATGGCTCAAACATACCATTTAGCAAGCTGTTTGATGGACACACTGTCTCTGTTTATCCAGACAACAGTGTAAGCATCCTTCTGGGATCTGTGACCTTCCATGCCATATGTTTTTGAGTATCTCAGTATCAGGCATGAATTCTCTCCCACTGAGCTGGGCCTCTTAACCAATCAGCGAGCAGTTGATTCCCCCCACAACTTGTGTGCATCATGCACTTATTTTCTATTTAACTGTCCAAGAATCTACATAAGAGATACAGTCTCAGTAGCCCTGTGAACAGAGTCCATGATTTGTTAAAATCTGTATGGGAATTTTTCCATTTCCATGGGAATGTAGATGGGTTGAGATGTTGTACATGGCTATGACCACCTTTGACTCTGGCATCAGGTAAGGGCAGTCAAGAAGGTGGAAATATTCTCTGGCCTCTACTCAGCATGTGCTCTGCATTGGAGAGGAAAGGTATAATCTTGTGGAAACCGAGCAGCCTTTACCAACTTATGTGGCACTGACTCCATGACCTGGGGCTTACCTGTAGGGTCCACTTGAGTTTTTACATCCTAGCAGAACAGCAGCTTCCAGCCCAGCAAGAGTGACTCAGATGGAAGATGAGTAAGTGCTACTAGTGTGTAACCGATTGGCATGTGAAGAGGAAATAAGAACTCGATTCTCTTGTGCTTGCTTTCGTACATCCTTCTGGTTAGTCAAACATTAACCACTCAGTGTTATCATCATAGTTAATCTGAGAAAATTTAAAACCACAAAATATTTATTTCTCACAGCTATTGAGGCTGGGAAGTCCAAGATAAATGTACTACCAGATGTGGCGTCTGACAAAGGCCTTCTTTCTGGTGTGCAGACAACTGTCTTTCTGTAATTTCCTGGCTCTGTAGGCGGTTACGAGGGTATGTCCTTGAACAAAGGAGTTAAGAGTTTGACTCAGAGGAGTGTATCTGAACCCTGTCCTCTAGCTTTCACTCTTTTTGCTCCATGGCTGTCGTGAGATGAGCAAATTTTCTTCCAACACATACTTCTATTGTAGGGTTTTACTTTGTCACAGGCCTAAGAGTAATAGTCAGCCAGTTATGGATCAAAACCTCCGAAAAATTTAGTCAAACTAAATCCCACTCTTTCTAATTTTTTTCTTTTAAAAATAATTTTATTTCATTTATTTATTTATTTATTTTTTAAAAAATATTTATTTATTTGTGAGTGATAGATAGAGAAAGAGGCAGAGAGAGAGAGAGAGAGAGAGACAGAGAGAGAATAGGCATGCCAGGGCTTCCAGCCACTGCAAACGAACTCCAGACGCATGCACCCCCCTGTGAATCTGGCTAACATGGGTCCTGGGGAATCGAGCCTCAAACCGGGGTCCTTAGGCTTCACAGGCAAGTGCTTAACCACTAAGCCATCTCTCCAGCGCTCTTTTTACTTTTTAAAAATAATTTTATTTCTTTATTTGCAAGCAAAGAGAGACAGAGAGAATTGGCATACTAGGACCTCCAGCCACTGCAAATGAACTCCAGATGCATGTGCTACTTTGTATATTAGACTTTTTGTAGGTACTGGGCTCAAACTCGAGTCATTAGGCTCTGCAGGCAAGTGCCTTAACTGATAATCCATCTCTCCAGCTCTCCTTCTAAATTTTTATCTGAGTACTGAAAGTTGACTAATACAGACAAAGAAAAGGACAATTCAAAATATTGGGAGGAAAACATTTTCAAATATTATTTAAAACTATTTTTATTTGTGTGAGGGAAAAAGAGAAAGGGGGATATAGTTATGCCAGGGCCCTTTTCAACTGCCAATGAACTCCCAATGCATGCACTATGTTGTGCATCTTGATTTATGTGTGTACTAGGGAACTGAACCCAGGTCAGCAGGCTTCGTAAACAAGTGTCTTTAATAGCTGAGCCATCTCCCCAGCCCTCAATTACTTCTTTTAACATTTCCTTGTTTTCCAACTTATCCATTCACTCATTCATGATAGAAATTTTATTTAGCTTTACTCTGTCATAATTATGTAAGGAAGTAATTAAGTTATAATAAGCCAAGTAGGACCACTTGGTTATATACACAGTGCTTAAAGATTCAGAATAAGGAACAGTTAATATTCTGGAAAGAATTGCTATGGTAGGACTTTAGGATGTGAGACACACTAAACACTCTGTGAGTGAGTGAAAGTGTATGGGAAATAGTGTGCCCAGAAGTTATGTACAGTAACTTTCCTACTTTGAAAGATCATATTAAGTTCCTTGAATTGAGAAGGGAGGAATATTTTTCTGTAATGCACTTTTGAACCCTTTAAAAATAAAATGTAGGACTCTATATTGTTCATCCATTACTACCAATAAACTTGAGTCACTAACAAAGATACTGTACTATGCCGATTATAAAGGTGGTCATGATAAATTAAATATGCACTAATTATTTTTTATAGAAAGACACTGCCAGAAATGAAGCAGACGGTCTTCTCTAGTTTGGAGCCTAACCTAGCATGGAGTGATCTCATCCTGGAAAAGAAAGGGGAGATTCCAAAGTCTTGAGCAGTGGAAGACAGGAGAAGGGAAGGAAAAACATCTAAGGTTATCTATCCATGGAGATGAAAGCCAGCGACCCATTGCCCTGCCAGCTCCTGTTTTGTGTGTAGTATTTGAGAGCTCTTTATTTTATCCCCTCCCCCCAACTACGGCAGCTTTGTTCTGCTCACCATTCTGAAGCCCAGCCATCGGAGGGTTTGCAATCAAACACATGCTCCCTTCTGTGGTGTGTCCAAAAATTAATATGCCACTATGTAAGGCAAAACAAAGTTTTTGCTTGGTTTGTTTTATTGGTAGTTTTCTTAGCCTATTAGATTACAGGAAGTGCAATATTATCTGTTTTTATTTGAAAGAGAATAATTTGAAAATATTTCTAGGAATTTGTGTTATAAATGAATATACATTCAATTGGTAGCAATTTTATTTTATTAATCTTTGTGATTGACTAAGGTTTTCATTTTCTTAGTGATTTTAGACATGTAGCTTCTATGTGACTATGCAAAATATGTTCATTATGTAAAAAGTGAACCAAATAGATACAATCCAATTTAATAAGATAGTAGTTCTAATTTTAAACTGTGTATTTAAAATGATATATGCATGAGGTAATTTACTACTATTTATCAGCAACCCATCAATCATGAAGTCATTTCTAATGCATTTTAGAAATGTGCTTTGCATTAATTTGTTAGAAACTTTGGCACAGGAACTACAGTCTAAGAAATCATTCTGTTGTCTTAAAAGCCTAAGCATGACAGAGGCTAAATTTATTTTCCTTTTTGTTTTAACAGGGCAGCATCTTTCTTTCAATCTCTTCTCTCTTCAGAGCTATTTCCTTACCACCTGCAGATGTTAGTAAAAAGGTTTTGTGAAAACTAAAACATGGAGAAGGCAAACACATAAAAGAAGGAAAACTAAGCAAAATTATGCCCCCTATTTTTATGTAATTTTAGTGAGCATCATTTTCTGTGTCTCTATTATGTGTATAGTCCTGAGCTAAGAGATGATTCAGGCCTTAAAGAACTTGTGATTCATTCATTCATCAAATGTTTATTTAGTGCCTTCCATGTGCCTGTAAATATAGAGGGATGGGCTTCCTTGAGAAACAAGATAGTCCTTGACTTTGAAACACATACCCCACTTAGTAGAGAAGAACTGACAGCTCAGTAGAAAAGACAAACAAACTCATCTAGGAAGAATATCATTTATTTGTGGTGTTACACTGGTCAAAGAATATACTTTATTTTTCTGCTCCAGCTCATTGTTTTTAGGTACAGAAACATAAAGTGTTTTCATCTACATGCTTCTACTTCTATTTTGATATTATATGCATTATTCTGTGTATCTATATAAATGTAGGACCCACAAATGAGAAAAATACATGATATTTTTCTTTCTTAGTCTGACTTGCTTTGCTTAATTGAATAATATCTGGCCCCATCTATTTCCTGTAAAGGACATAATTTCAATCTTATTTTCCTCCAAATAAAATTCCATTTTGTATATATACAGCATTTTTTAAAAATCCATTCCTCTGGTGACAGGCTTCTAGGTTAGTGCCATAACTTAGCTATTGTAAATGGTTGCTGCAAAGGCATCCATGTGTTAGTTTCTCTGTTATATGTTGACTTGAAGTCATCTGGGGAAGTTTCTAGGAGTATCGTATGGTAGTTCTGGTCTTAGTCTTCTGAAGAACCAACAAAATTATTTCTACAGTGGCCGCACTAGTTGGCATTCCTACTAGCCATGTAGTGTTCCCTTACCTGCATCTTCACCAGCTTTTGTTGTAGTTTACTTTCTTATTTACTGCCATTCTTCCCTTTGTAAGATGAAATGCATTTCCTTGATGGCAGGCGATACTGAACATTTTTTTTTCAGACATTTATTGGCCTATTGTACCTCAACTTTTCAGCTGTTTGCTCATTTCATTAGCCCATTTGTTGGTTAGGTTTATTGATTTTTTTCATTGCTTAGATTTTATATTTATTACTGATATTTTAAATATTAATTTTCTGTCATATTTTTTACCACTCTGTGGACTGTCTCTTCAGTTGATTGTTTCCTTTAAACTGAATACTTGCCTGTTTGATTTGAAGTTTCTGGAAGGATACAGAAGCTGAATGAGGACAGCATTTCAGAGAGAGAGAGACTGGAGAGTTACTCATTCCCCACATTGTTAGAAGCTGATGGGTTATGTAGATTGGGTTTTCAGAAATTATATCGTATCCCAGGTTAGAACCAACGCTGAAAGAGCAGTTGATGGGAGAGAAGATACAGGGCAAAAAATGGAGTCATGGCATCAGATAGGTAAAATATTTGAATGAGTGCTCACCTGATATCACTTCTTTTCCCTTAAGAGGTCAGGTTTACTTTGACTCCTGGTTTCCTAAGTCTCAGTGCATGGTTTGCTGGCTGCATTGCTTTTGGGCCTTTGGCAAGGCCGACATCATGGTGAGGAGCATGTGGTGATTGCTCACCTTGTGGTGTGGAGAGTGTGGAGGTCAGGTCCAACATCCTTCTCAATAGCATGCCCTAGTGACTTAGCTTTCTTCCACTAGACTGTACTTCCTAAAGATTTGATCAAGTCCCCAAATGCCATGCTGGAGAACCAGCCTTTTGGAGATATTTAAGACTCAAGCTATAGCACTCTAATAGCTTAGATTCCGTCTCCTGCAAATGTTGAAAATAATATGCATATCCCATAGGGTTGTTATGAGGCTTAAATGAACTATCACATAGTAAGCAGTAAGTGTAATGCTTGCTTAAGGCAAATATGCCATAAAAATTCAATAGCTTCTATTATACATAACAAAGGCCATGTTTACACAGAAAGATAGAGCTGTTTGTGCCTCTTGCATTAGAATGGGTGCTTTGACTGTTTTTCTGGGAGTAGTAATGGATTGTGCCAGGTAATTCACAGTTGTTCACTTGGGTCACATATGAATGGTTTAGTCATTAGGAACAAGATTTTTAGCTTCTGAAGTATAGGCTGCTGCCAGAAGATGGCTTGTCTATATAAGTGTTTTTACCTAAATATGACCTGAACACAGTTGCACCAAGACATGATAGACAAAATTAAATTTACATAATTAGGACCTGCCTTGTATAACTGAGTGCCAGTGTTTTCATAAAACGCAAGCAAAAGGACACATATGCGTGCATGCATGCATACACACACACGCACCCACAATCATGTGTCACTCAACAGTGGGGATATGTCCTGAGAATACCTTATTAAGCAATGCAATTTTATCATTCGTATGAGCACCATAGTCTAGAAACACAACCTGTGATGGTATATCCTACTACACACCTATATCATGTGGTATAGCCATCACCATATATGCAATTTGTTATTGACCTGTATATACATTGTTATGTAGTAAATGACTGTATACAAGTATATCAGTTACCTTCTCATTGTTGGGACAATATACCTGTCCAGGTGCAGTTCAAGGAAGGAAGGGTGTATTTACATTTAGGCTTATAGTTTTGGAAGGGCAGTGTCCATCATGCCAGGGAAAACATGGCAGGAGCAGGAATCTGGCATTACCTGGTCACATCAGCAATGAGGATGTTGAAAGAGGGAGAATAGTTCCTCACTTTGCTGGAACAAGTCACCTGAACATTTGAAGCTTATGGGAGGAAAGGGTATATCTCAGGTGTATCATTTGGTGGTGGGGGAGCTTCCTCTTGGTGGGTGAAGCTGGCTCACTTCACCACACGTCCACAGCAGAAAGAGAGGCAGCAAGTGTGAGCCAATTCTGAACATCCAGTGGGGCAGACTCATCAGCCTCAAGGTTTACCTCCAGTAGCACACCTCCTCAGCAAGGCTCTACCCCCATAAAGCACCACCAGCTAGGCACATAGACACATCCCTAAATGTTGTACTAAGTGTTTAGTGATGCTTTGGTCAACCCAAGTTGACACATGAAAATTCAGTATCCCAGTATGCTCGGTCAAATACATGTCTGATAAAAATAGCAGGAATATAATTTATCATGGAACCTCATTTAACATTTCTGAAAATGAAAGATATATGGTTTTGGAAATTAGAATAAATAATTAGGAATTAACCAATATTTATCTTTTTTTTTCCTTGGTATTTTGAGACATGGTCTTATTCTAGCTAAGACTGACCTGGAACTCACTCTGTAGTCTAGGTTGGCCTCAAACTCACAGTAATTTTCCTGTCTCACCCACCTGGTTGCTAGGATTAAAGCAGCACCATGCCTAGCTTAACGGTAGCTATAATTAATATATACATTTCAGTTGAAAAAATGGAAGGAGGCAATATTCAAGTGTAAAAGCAAATTGGCTAATATGCAAGATTAATCCTTTGGAAAGATGATTATGTTAGCTTTCTATCGCTGTAACAAAATACCTTAAGAAAAGCAACTTAAAGGAGGAAAGACGTACTTTGACTCATGGTTTTAGAGGTGTCAGTCCATGGTCATTGGCATGTTTCTGATCTTGTAATAAAGCAGCCCATCATAATTTAATGAGGAAAAGAGGATTAAGAATTACCTAAGTTCACCATCATGGAGAAGGTGGAGAGTTCTAAAAGAGTTTTGAATGATACTGAGAAAGTTTTGTAATATGTTATAACACCCTTCTTAGGAATTGATAAATTATCCCATCTTTTCCTTCGATTAGAAAACAAGTAACAAATGTCTCAAGGAGTCTAGAATTCCTGATTTGAACATTTGTTCTTTACAAATGTTTTTATTTTTATTTGTATGTGAAATGTTTATATGCATTCCTATGTGTGAATATGAGCATGAGCATGTGTGTGCCATGATGCATGTGGGTGTAGAGGTCAGAGGACATATCTGAGTGTTGGTCCTCACCTTGTACCTTGCTTAAGTCAGAGTCTCTTGTGAATTATTACGTATACCAAGCTGGCTGGCCTTGGAGCTTCCAGAATTCTCCTGTTTCTGCCTTCTAGTTTGTTGTAGGAGGGCTGGGCTTATATAAGTCAGTTGCTACCCCTTTCTGCTTTATGTGGGTTCTGGGAATTAGAACATAGGTTGTCATCGATGCTCAGCAAGAACATTCCCTTCAGGCTGGAGAGATGGCTTAGCGGTTAAGCGCTTGCCTGTGAAACCTAAGGACCCTGGTTCGAGGCTCGATTCCCCAGGACCCACGTTAGCCAGATGCACAAGGGGATGCATGCGTCTGGAGTTCGTTGCAGTGGCTGGAAGCCCTGGCACGCCCATTCTCTCTCTTGCTCTCTGCCTCTTTCTCTCTCTGTTTCTCTCAAATAAATAAGTTAAAAAAAAAAAAAAAAGAACATTCCCTTTGCCCCCTTTCTGACACATGTAGGTGACTCTGCAAGGCTGCACTTGGACCACAGTTCTACCAAAAACTAACAGATTACTTGAAACCTCTGTGCTTCATTTTCCTCAACAGCTAATTTAAAAACATCCAATAAGTCATGTTATAAATTTCTTATATGTCACATATCATGTTCTCTTTTCCTTGTTTTTTTTTTTTTTTTTCCTCTAACAGAAATGTCAAAAATGTCTAATTTAAATTGTGCTTTAATTTAAGGGAATACTTCATATTGAGAACCAACTAACTTAATTGTTGGGCAGTTCACTTTATTAGAAATGTTGCTTAGTATGGCATTTCCTGCCTGTAGTCCCAGAAGAAATTCCTCATGTTCAATAAGTGCAGGAAATCAGTTGTTTATCACTTACCTTGTACATGCGTTTATTTACAGCTATGGAAGAGTTTAAGTTGGCTTAGAACACTGAAACAAATGAAATACAGCTGAAGATTAAAAAAGACAAAATCAGTGGCAAAACAAAACAACTGAGAGTTAGATCTTACTGCATCTCTAAAGGAAGACAATTATGATAATTTAGAAGTTACCTCAGCTGGAGATTCTCCAGCATATAGATCAATAAGGGAAAACCATCATGCTTCTTACTAACCGGCATCTGAAAAACAAGGTTGATTATAATTTTTAGTATTAAAAGAGAAACAAGTTTCATAATTTCTTTATGAAAAGAATGTCATATATCACACTAGATAATATTTTGAGCCAAATCTACAGACATTGTCTTTAGGTGGTTAGTTTTTATGTTGTTCCTCTGAAATAGTTAGAAATGTCATTTTACATTTCCATTTTAAAGGTGTGTGCCTTTATTGTAACTGGCCTGGAAAGCCATAAAGACCCACAAAGCTGCAAGTTGGTCGGTTATCTATGTCGTGGAAAATTTAGTCACCTCTGTCCAGACACAATTAAGGTTTCCATGAGGAACCTCAGCTGAATTCCTTTAGCAGTAAAGGCTCCGGGACACGTGAATTACTGGATGCAATCCCATTTCACAATTATAATGTTCTCTTAATTTTATATCCTACTTATTTCACTTAATATCCTATGTGTACTGCCTTATTGCTAGATAGTTTTTGAAGTTAGATAGTTGTAAGAATTAAGTCTCAATCCTCAGATTTACTACAATTTATAATTCAATAGTCATTCAATCTCATAAAATTGCTGTAGTGAACATCCCTATATATATTGCTTTTCTTTGTTGGGGTGATTAACTTCTGCTTTTATTGAATTTTTAGTTGGAAGTTAGTAAATGAGAATGAATGTTGTAAGAATCAATCCATTACAGTGTGTTGCTATATTTACTATTAACAGTGTTTTTGATTATATCATTATATTTTCTGTGTTTTCTTTATGAGAATCAGTTTGAGAAATGTCTCTCTCATTTTACTACCAGAAATACATAGCCCCCTCCTCCCCCTCTCTCTCTTTCTGTGTATGTGTGCATTGGTATTGGACTAATTGTTGATTTTTTTAATGTACTGAATGTGTTTCTGTCTTTACTGTAAGCTGCTGAACAGGCACAAAGTCAAGTCTTTCGTTCACATTTCACCATGTTAGCTTAGTTCCTAGAGTTAGCATATCGTTTCCTTTTCTTTTGTCCCGTTTCCTTTAGCTAACTATTTAATTTATTTTTATATCACAACATTCCAGTATCTGTTTTTCAGTTCATTTCTTTGGGTGCTAAAGATTGAGCCCAGGACCAATGCATGCTAGGCAGGCATTCTGCCACTAAGCACCAATACCAGTCCCAACACATGTATTTTAAATTTTATTTTATTTTGAGATATTTGGTAATTTATGTAAACCTTTCTGAAATAAGACAGAGATAAAACTAAATAGATGCTTGTAAATGTTTGAAGTATTTACTTAGGGCAAATTTTGAAAAGTAGAAGATGGGGCTGTTATGTGACATTTTATCTTAACCTAGTGAAATGATTTTAGTTGCATGTGACAGATAATTTTCACTGAAACTAGCCCCCAAATATTGAATGTTTCAATTATCAATTGCTATTTAAAAAGATCTTTACCTGTTTTAGATAGCAGATATACAAACAATAATACTGACATTCTCTTATAAAAATTTAGGAGTAAACAAAATTGAATTAAATTGAGGATCTAGAAATTGAGGAAAAATTTTCTATTTCTATAAGGAGTTTGGTCATTAGGGGTCATAAAGGTAAGATCAACATTTTTCTCTCTCAAAAAAAAAATGTGATCAGTATTTGAATAGCTGTGTGATCCTTGCCCATGAAGAAATGCCTAATTTTTTGCTTGTAGAGGTTACTAATTAAGTTGTCTCTGATATAAATAACTTTGACTGGGCTTTGGACCAGTAATGATCTTGAATGTCTCCAGAGTATGGGAGTGATCAGCTCTATCTTTAAATTAGTTTCTTAGTAAGCTTTTTTGAGTGAACTAAACCAAACATTTTCTTAATGAATCATCATCTAACTCTATTTTAACAGTAAAAGTTAACTGACCATTGTCCACAACACATTGAAAATGCCTGGCTGGGAACAAGATCCCTTGAAATACCCACTGGTTGAGTTGTATGCAAAATACAAGTCAACGGCTGTAGTGAATATATATTTTTCTCCACAAGAGAGAAACAATTCTGTTCCATGAAGCTATTTTCAATATTTTAAGACAGATATGCTTTATGTTTTCAAAATTACTCACAAGTCTAGTCTGTTTGGTAAAGAATAAGAATTAAGTATAAAATGAGTGTTTTGAATTCTGTTTTAATGAGAGAAAAGACATAATATCTCAAATATATATTATTTGTTCATTGGTGTAAAAGCACCAGCATAAAGTCTGAGGAAAAGATATAGGCAGAGTCATTAAGATTATCTTTGACATAGTTTTGAAAAGACTTCTCAAGACAAGCCAAATAAACAGGAGTTTATAAGTGCAGGGTTCTGTCACCTAGAATTAGTAGCAATTTCTTCTGCTTGGTATGTTATGTTACTATTGTGCAAAGAGTAGAAAATGTTACTTGAGAAGTGTCTCTCTTTTGTTGACAAGGCTATTTGATAATACTGATATTGTAATATAGTACAAATTGCACATTACAAATATCTATCATTCTTTGTTAACAATGACACTCAAAGGATCCCTATAGGGGTACATAGATAAGATCATTATTCCTATTTTCTAGATAAGGAAGCTGAAATGAAATTTCTTGCCTAAGGTCAAAGAACAAAACACTGGCAGAATTAGATTAGGGCAGAGAGTTCTTGATTTTCAATCTTTGCTCAATCAAGGAAGTTATATTGTTTTACTCAGTATAGGAACTGATTATTATCAGCCAGTAGGAATAAAGCTATGTCCAGATAATGCCAAAAGACATACAGAAAAATGAGAATTTGCTCAACCAGCCATTTGTTTTCCTATAAAATACCCAACTATTTCTTAATGCTGATATTTTTCATTGACATGACTAGGCATGTTGTATCTTTCAGACAGAGCCTCTGACTCTATGTTGTGTTACATGGGTAGTTTCTAGAGCTTCCATCTTTCAAAAAAAAATTGGAATATTTTGGCTTTCATAATTATTTAATAAGTAAATATTGTATGTTAGCTTACTATGTTAGTATGCAATGTTCATTGCATATGTTAATATACTATGCTAACAATTTGGTAGAATTGGGACAGAATTTTTTTGAAACTGCTTATGATAATACCTGATAGCATTCCTTTAAGAAAAGACAGACTCCTTTCTTTTATCTGTTATTGGGTAAAATAAAAACCCCATTGTTAGAAGAAAGCTGTGGTTCTCTCCCTGTAACCAGTTTCACATAAATGAAGTTATGTTGTGCAAATGAGACTGAATCCTATGGCCCTAACAAAATTACAAATATTGTCCCTGTCCCTGAGCCAGTTGCCCCGGGGATGATGGGGGAAACTGTAGTCCATACAGAAGTTATATTTAAAGCCAGAAGTACTCTTTAAACAGTTAACAAACATTTACAGAACTCCTTATACATGATTACCTGTATCTGTAATAAAAAATTGTTAGACATGTTCTGGTACATTAATCAGTTGACAGGTGAAACATTTCCTCCCTAGGTCAAACAGTCTAAATGATAGGAAACAAAGAAGCTATACTCACTTAGTTCAATCATGATTTACTGACTTTTTTGATGGATGATACCATTATATTTTATAGTTAGCCTTATATTTATATTTTGTAGTTGAGCTACTAAAATGCTTAAATAATCTGTACTCTTAGCAATTCATATCAACAATGGCACAAACATTATTATTCACTTATAAGTTATAGGATTTGAATAAAAATCATAAGAAACCACAAAAGGGATAGTAAAATCATCATTCCCTAGTTTTTTTTTTTTTTTTCTTTCAAGGTAGGGTCTCGTTGTAGCCCAGGCTGACCTGGAATTCACTATGCAGTCTCAGGGTGGCCTTGAAGAAGAGAGAGATAGAGAGAATGGGTGCACCAGGGGCCTCTAGTCACTGTAAACAAGCTCATATGCATGCATCAATTTGTGCATCTGGCTTATGTGGGTGCTGGGGTATTGAACCTGGGTTCTTAGTCTTTGCAAGCAAGCACCTTAACCACTAAGCCATCTCTCCAACCTGAAATAAAATTATTCTTCTTATGTTTGAAAATTTGAGTTGTAGTGCCAAACTATAGTTGATACTTTAAATATCTATCTACCAAGATGTGGTGAACATCTGTTTAGGCTTTCTTTTTAATCAATAGCAGTAGCCAGTGCTATATCAATCATTGCATTTTTAATTCCTTATTATGAAAATGAGAAGAAGCATTTTAACCCTTTATTCATGTATTGACTTACATCTGTAATTTGGAGTTTATTAGGTCTTTTGTGGTCAATTAAACAGAAATCTATAAATTTACACTTAATTTACTCATAGTCCACTTCATTTTGGAACCAAAAGATGGACTTTTTTCTTTGAAAAGGAAGAAGATTAAAAATTGTTTTTCATTTCCAATTATAGACCTATTGGCTTGCTAGAAATCAGCTACAATGTATGTACTTTTTGATAGCTAAAAAGCTTAAATTTTCTGGCCAATAATTTATATAAATTGCAAGTATACTTTATATTTTGGTATGCTTCTATTTCTAATTTTATATATTACATTGTGGAAAAGTGAATTGGATCTGACATGTTTATAGCTCTCTCCTTAACTTTTTGTTAGTCTTTTAATTCATATACAGCAGTCTATAATAAGCTTTCTATCTTAACAAAAGTCTTCTACTTGGGGATGACAGAAAGCAATTAACCTTGACTCAGAGACTTAGTCAATGTCATTGGTAACTTAGTTCAGGACATATGAATGAGTTCCCCACACTTAAAAATTATAATTTAAGAGGATGTTGGGGGATATTGCTCAGTGAGTAAATGTTCTTGACTACAAAGTCTACAGGCCCAGGTTCAATTCCCAAGGTACCCATGTAAGCTGGATGTAAACAGTGACTCAGTCATCTGGTGTTTGTTTGCAGTGGCAAGATAATCTGACACACGTGCAAATAAAGTACCATAAAAAAAAATCAAGAAAGTGGTATTTTTTTAGAAGAGCTAAATGTACTCTTGACCTCTGTATTTTAACAACAGCCAAAGTAAAAGTTTTTCCATATGCAGACAGTTTTGTTATGATTTGTTATAATTTTGTTATAAACTTGGACAAGTGGATCTACTATCTGAAACTCATTCACTATAGAGAATCTTTGAGCCACGGTCCCAAGTCTGAATCAAAACTGTGTCACCTCCTCAATTGTATGAGTCACAAAATGGGCTTAAGTGTGCCTATCTAACATAAATGTTAAAAAGATCCAGGATCATGTAAAACATTGCTTATCATAGTGGTTGGTTTAATAAATGCAATGGCAACTGAATGTTTAAAATGGAATATTTGACTGAACACTATCAAATAAAACAGAAATAAAATTCCCAAGCCAGATCTCTATGGCCACAGTTTACAAAGGGATTGGTCAAAGATAGGTAATTCTACTACTCTTGAGTTCCTTAGCTTGTGATGATGTTTTGAAGGTACACTGAATGGAAGGAAGGAACAATTTGGAGAGGACATTTTGACTGGGAAGAAAGCCATGGACACACTATGAGTTTCTTCTTTCCACTGTGAGGAGTGGGGCCTTATATAGTGACAGGAAGCTTCAGGAGGTCTACTCAGAGAGCTTCTCTCTTCTCTGTACAGTTGGGAATTCAAAACACATACCCAGTGCAGGCCGAAGAGCTAACAGAGGCTGAGGCAATGGGATTGAAGAGCCTCTTCTCATATAATCAGTTGGGAAACAAGGACTACCTTGTTTCCTGAGAAACAAGTGTGCCCCCTTCCAGAGTGACTGTGCTTAGCAGACTCTAGATACATAATCTGGAGAAGTTGTATTTCCCCCTAAGTGGGCTTCTCCCAGGGGAGTGTGATCTTTAGGAAGAAAATGTGGCTGACAGCCTATAGGATTCAGGAAGTGGGAACCCTAGGGGTGATGCAAAAATTCACAAAAACTTGCAGGTGTAGGAGAGATGAGCCAGCAGGCTCAAATGTAACACCCACTAACCTTGATGGCACCTAAGTGCACTTTGGCAGGTTGCAACTTCTTTTATGCCTGCTTCTGTTTTGGTCACTCATAACTCATCAACTGGCAGGGGATGGTGGTGGACAGCTAGGCACAGAAAGGTTTCCATTGACCTAGCTTTTATACAGCTGCCTTTGAGCTTGATGCAGGTTTGGCCTGTGGGAGGGGGAGAAAATTGAATGTTTAACCTAGGAATGGAGTATTTTGGTTCATATCTTTCACTAGGTATTTTAAGTTTGAATTGAGACTATGTTTAGGATTTTGAATGAAGGT